>NC_054537.1:31977071-32577071 GCF_017654505.1 Polyodon spathula | reverse complement strand
ATGTTCAGAATGATAAGGCGAGTCTTTGATGCAAGAACGTATTGACCTGGAAGGGGAATAATGTAGCAGTGGCAGATTGTAAAGGCAGCTGCATTAGTTTACCAAGGGGTCATGCGCATTGGTTTGTAATGAGTTAAAGCCAGAAGGACAGTAAAAGTGTGTTGTTACTGAAAACCGTGAGTGTTATGTTTTTGTTTGTTTGTAACTGTCTCGTCTTGTCTTGCACATTACCCAACAGTTAATACAGTTCCAGAGCTGTCGCCAGGGGCCAGCACGAAACCAGACAACACTGCAACTTTGTCACAAATAAAATATATTTGAACCACTAGCACTAATCCACACACTAATGGACTTGTGTATGTGTTTTGTGTTTTGTGTGGGTGTATAATAAAAACAGGATTATTATTTGCGGGGCAACACAGGGATTATAAATTAGGTAATATAGGCCGCTGTATTACTCACATCCATTATTATTTACTGTTTGTTTTACCATAAGGCACTGGACTTAAAAATAAATAAAACAAACATTTTCACCTGGATTAAAATTGTCTGTCTGTTCTTTAATTACCTGTACCTGCACACAATCAACCACTTTGCCACAGTCACCCATCTATCGATTGTCATATATGATACGCTTAGGTTCCACTTGAAGAGCAAAGAATAACAACTTTGCTATTGCAGGGAGCTTCCAGTTTAGATCCACAGTTTCTAAATGAAAACAGAACCATTGTCACCCGCCATTGGTTTATCTATCACCTCCGTCAAATCTTGTTCAGGTCTGGGTTTCCAGCAGAAAAATATTCAGGACACTCATTTCGGATAGGAGCAGCTTCCACAACCTCCCATCGTGGAATTACCATCCACCTCATCAAACAACTCAGTCACTGGTCATCAGAAGCACACCAGTCATATATCAGAACTGACACCAATGACCTTTTCTTTGCTCAGTAAATAAAATCAAATTTAATCTAATTCTAATCTAATCTGTGGCATTGGGACGTGTTTGAATATTTTGGGGGTCTCCTGCCTCGTCCAGACAGCCAAGTGTTGGACCCTCAAACCTAGCAGGTTTACTGCCAAATTGTTTCTTCCTTGCATCACATAATGATCGATAAAATGTTTCCTTAAACTCAAATTTCTGTGTTGTGGGCTTTGCCCTGAGCTACTGAAATTAAGTTTATAAAGCAAAGTTGCGGAGTAGGGATGGCTCCTACACATTTCATCATCTCTATGTAACCTATCAAAATCATATAAATACCCATATAATGCAGCCCTCTCTTGCGTTTGGCTCATTCGTATCCCTCCACCTTCCCTATCTCTGCCCCAGTAGCTTCTCTTGGTAAAATCTATTATGGTCTCCTGTCTCGTCTAGACGGCCAGGTGGTGGACCATCAAACCAAGTAGGTTTGCTGCCAAATAGTTTCTTCCATACATCGCATAATCATCAATAAAACATTTCCTAAACTCAAATTTCTGTTGTGGGGCTTGTCTTGAACTACTGAACTATGGTTATTGTAGTCAATGTACTGCTGATTGTCACAAAAGCCTGTGTAAATCTCTGACTGTCAATTTGTGACAAAAAAAAATGCACCATATTACACAGAATGCTTTTAACAATCATTCTTCAGCACAAACACAGATGAAAAACAACTAAGCACTATCTGAAAAGGTGAACACTGTTGCAAAATGTATTTATTTGTGGCTAGCAAATAGTACTTATACAATACGAGACAATTTTTTGTATACTGTATAATCAGTGCTTTCAAATGAATCAAACTTTTGAAAATAATCAGTAATGATAAACTCAGGCACCTACCCTGTGTACATTTTGAGATTTGGTTTTGCACAAAATCAGTGTTCACTGGTTCAGTATGTATAGTATGAAATATGAAAACAGACAGATGGAATGTCTTTGCTCCAGCATTCACGTTGAAAGGGCAATGGGTTATGTTGCCACAAATTTTATGCACCACATATACAGCTATGACCAAAAGTTTAGCATCACCCTATAGAATGAACTAAGTTTACTTCATAAAGTTGAATGAAACCTGCTGAATAATGTAATGCTAACATATTAAATTATATACCTTTTTGCAGTTTTACATACACTTAACGAAAAACTGAATAAAATTGACTTCCGGAAGACTTTTGAGAGTTTTTTGAGACATTTTGTAGTTTCTTTGGCTGCATGATCTTAAATAAAAGATAAAATTTACATGACAAAGTGGGGGTACTTTTGTTACATGCAGGACCATCTTCACTTGTCTTTTATAAAATAACAGCAATTTACAAGCACAGGTAAGTTTAAAACAAGGCAGTGCCTGTATGTTTATTTATTTTCACACAAACAAAACAAAATAAACTAGAGTTGCCAGCAACTTTACGGCTTCTAGTACCAATAGCAGAGTACCAGTATCAGTACCAGTACCAGTACCAAACACTTCAGCAAATAGTGCAGAATGCAGTACCAGTACCAAACACTTTAGTAAATAGTGCAGAATGCCAATTTTATATAGTAACCATGACCCTATCTGCACTCTCTCAGGAGTTATAAGCCCGTTTTACATTTGACCTTTAGGAGAGGTCAAAGGTCGTGGGCAATGACATTTTTTGATAGAGCATACATGGGTTACTATATGTGTTCTATAGTAACCATGGCCCTATCTGCACTCTATAAGGAGTTATTAGCTAGTTTTGTATGTTGAGGCTGTCATCCAATGTGGCAGTCATGTTTTTTATTGGAGCAACTTCCCTTGAACAACCTTTAACCCTTTGCGGTCCATTTATTCAGCGCCTGTCAGACAAGTCAGGTCCAATTTATTTTCAGATGCGCTGTTTATTTTACACGACATCAGTACTGCATCTCCAGTCAAGCCCCACCCCATGTTCGCTGTATTTTTTACATACATCTTTATAGAGGTACATACTGATAAATCCTCTCATGATCACTCGTTTTATCACCAAACTCCTCAATAATGCGATCCAAGTCATTATTTTATTACTATAACATCTCAAAAAGCTATGCAAATGTCTGTGATATTCTTTGAGGAAGCAGCTACTTCCTTTGTTTATGTCTGCTAATCTCTGTATGGTGCAGCTGCTAGGGCTATTGCTCACACGCCCCCCTTTTTTTTGGTTTCATTCGGCTCCTATTGGTCTCACTCAGCCATTGAATGGTTTTCTTGGCTTTTTCCAGGAAAAATGACTAGAGACCTGTGCTTTACATCTTATTGATGATGTCAGACAGGGTCAAACATTGGACTGGTAAGGGAAAATCGTAATGTCAGACCTGGTCCAAAATTGGACCGCAAAGGGTTAAACGCACAAACACACTAGGATCATGTGTGCCAATTTTTGGTTCAATCACTTTGGCGGTTTCAGAGACAAACTTTTTGTAAGCCCGTTTTGTATGTTTATGATGTCATCCAATGTGGCAGCCATGTTTTTTATTGTAGCAATTTCCAATGAACACCCTTTAAAGACAACCATACTATGATCATGTGAGCCAATGGGTTTGGTTCAATCAGACTATCAGTTTGGGAGAACACGACTAACAAAATTATTCACCTTTTCTTTTACTTTTTACTTCAGAATATGCAGGTATTCAAAACTATAGATCAACAGTTTATGCTTCTTTCTGGTACCTTATCACTTCATATGCTGTAGCTCAAACTCACTCAGAAGTTCTTGCTACATTCATACCATATGACCTACAGCAAAGCATGGTAAGCACTCTTTTTATTTTGCTTTAGAGCGACGATCAGTGTGGCAGGAGGGCATAGGGAACTTGAGCAGCTGATAAAAATGTGCCGCTCAAAGTAGCTTAAATAATAAATGATCAGAGTTTTAGTTTAGCTTTGGGTTCAATTAGCATTCAAATGTACCTTTGGTCATTTTAAATAAATGGAATATAAATTGGATAAAAGTGAGTAATGCATGTGATGTTGTTTAATTCACTCCCTAAGCAGATTCTTGCTTAAGACGTCTTGCTTTCTTTTTGAAAAGCCACAGCCCTATTGATCAATGAGAAGGTTTGATGCCATTATGATGCACACAATTTGTCTAGCACATAAATTAGTCAAATGTATCCAGCACACAATCAAAAAGCCCCAGAGCACTCACAGTGAAATGTATTATGTAGTGCTAGTTTGCTGTAGTTCCAAATCGCTTGAGGCTGGTTCAAAATGTAACTTAATTTGGAGAGCCTTCATAAATACTGTCTTCCTTGGTCTAGGTGGAAGAGATAATAATCACATTTGGTAAAAAAATTCCTGATGGAATGGAATGGAAGAAAGGAAAAAACTCCTTTGTGAGAAGAAATCTTTGGGAACCTAAAATGCACTGAATCTGTCACACAAAATAACATAGAGAAGCATGCATTGTTTAATAATATTTTCAGGTATATACAGTAGTTATACTGTTGTTTGTTGAATTAGAGTGACCTGCTAATAAGGTATTAACATATAAGCTGGGACAATGCATCGATGCATCAAATCGTAATAACCATTGATGGATGAAATACTCATCGATGGTTGGAAAAAGAAAGGCATCTATCAGTTCAACGTCACCGGCAAATATTAAATCTACACTCTTATTCCTTGCCTTTCCTTTGGTTCCTTTAAATAATAATAATAAAAAAACCTCCCCGCCCACTACACAGCACATACGTTTTCAGAGAAAGCGTGACAAAACAAAAAAACCTAGAGAAGAGACAAGAGGTAGGCTGTATTTCAGGATCAGATTTTGCTAGTTAAACTGTCGATTTAATTTAATTTGAAATAATGGTGTCAGACATTTGGAAGTTTTTTTTACAAAAGAACAAAATGGAAAGGTAAAATGCACTGTTTGTGGAGTTTTAATGAGCTTCTGTGGCAATACCGCCAACCTGCGGGATCATTTAGTAAGATTATGATTTCCATTACATGAGAGTAGACGTTGAACTTCATGTTGATTTGAACACGGCTCTCACCAAGATAAGCACCAACTGAGTTGTAGCTTTGCTTTAAACTAATGTGACCCACCTGCATCTCCATCCGTTTGCGCTGTTTTCCATCTGATAATGTAGACATCCTTCTGTCTGGTGTTGATTGCTGAAGTGTAATGCTGGCTCCAGGGATGAGCTCATTTTGCCTCCCCCAGCGCATCAGCACACACAACTGCTGCGATGCTGGCTCCGGGGATCAACCGAGTGTGGTCTCACCAGCGCATCAGCATGACAACCGTCTGGATTGAGCTAAGTAGGGTACATCTCTGGGGTCTTCAAGTGGGCACCTTCCATCCTCAGTGTTTCGTTGACTACCCCACGACACCTCAAGAGGGCTCAACAGTGATTCTGGCATCCCAGCATCACCCCCCACCATCCCCCACTCAGCTCAGCCCAGCTTACTTGCCTGTACATGAGCGTTGCTTTCTTTTCTATTGTGCTTGAGATCCCCATCCAGAATCTTTCCATCTCAACCACAGCCAGTTACTGCTCCTTTCTGCTGCTTCAGATAAGTTCTTCACTGTGAGACGCAACTGTTGGCCACTGAACCCGGCGTCTCCGAGAAACCGGGTTGTAGAGTGTGTCACAAATCCTCGACAACCCACCTCCTCTGGGTAAACTCGGACTCTCCATCCTCGCTGTTCCACTTCAGCAGCTAGTTGAGCATACCAAGGTTTCTTCCTCTCATACGCCTCATCCACAGCATCTTCCCATAGCACTGTTAACTCTACTAGATGAACAAGGCGTGCTGATCCAGACCACAAGACAATGTCTGGTCGAAGGTTAGTGGTGGCAATCTCAGGTGGAAAAATAAGCCGTTGAACAACATCTGCCAGCCTCTTCCAGTCTCTAGCATCTTCCAGTTGTCCTGAGCGAGGCTTGATTTTTACACCTTTTCTTGGTATTAGCTCTCCTGGATGGAGGACTATTGTGTTTTGTGTGTAATACTTTGATGGAACTGGTGGCAACTTATTGGTCAGGTTACGCTTGTATTCGAATGCTAAGGCCAAACATCGCAGCACCTGGTCATGGCGCCAAGTAAACCATCCTTGGCTAAGACCCACCTTACATCCATTCAAAATGTGCCTTAATGTTGAAGGTAATGAACACAAAGGACATGAGGGATCCTCACCCACCCAGACGTTTAGGTTCTGTGGTGATGGGAGAACATCATATGCTGATCTGATGAAGAAACCGATCCTGCTCTGTTCCATTGTCCATAGGTCTTGATAGCCAATCTTGCGTTGTTCCCCACACTCCCATCTCAACCATTCTCCTTGCTTGGCCTGGGAAACGGCCTTTACACACCTGATCCTCTCCTCCTGTTTTTGCACCTCATTGACTACCAGCTTCCTCCATTGAGCCGGGGTTGCCCTGTGCCATGTAGGAGGGGCTGTACTGAGACCAAAACCTCCTTTTCCATGCTGAACTTGCCCCATAATATCTCCGATTTGAAGGGCAGCCTTAGCATCTTCCACAACTTTCTTTGCCATCCATTTTCTTCCAGTTTTCAACACAGGTGCTGCCTCCCTTACGCATTTGTCGCGTGAATCTACTAATGTCATGTCCAGTCAGACTGACACACTTAAACTCCTCGTTTAGAGCAGATATTGGTAGCTGCAGTATTCCTTTACCATAAAGTCCTACTGAGGCAGCGTGGAACTCCCAACCATTTCCTGACATATGAACTGATTAAAGCTTCCAGCTTCTCAACTGTTGTCAAGGAAACCTTGTACACAGTCAGTGGCCACAGCAGTCTTGGCAGTAGACCAAACTGAAAGCACTAGAGTTTCCGTTTGCCTGGTAAAGCGCTGCTGTCTATGCTTTTCAACGCTTCCACTGCTTGTTGTCTAATTTCCCCCACACGAACTGTGTCCTTTAGATCCCCGTCGTACCATCTCCCTAGACTTTTCACTGGCTTCTCAGACACCGTTGGTATTGCCTACCATTAATGTAGAACCTTGTATCTACTACTTTACCTTTAATTATAGATAAGCTCCTTGATTTAAAACAGCATCCGACAAAATATGACAGCGGCAACACAAGTAAAAAAAAAATCTTCAGTGACAGTTTATTTTGGAAAGAAAGTTGATCCAAAAAGCGTTAGAGCAAAAGAAATAACAGGCCTTATCATAGATGTTGTCACACAAGATACCAGACCTGTTAGTATAGTAGAGGGAGCTGCGTTTAAAAAGTCTGATTGCGAATCTTGCTCCAGGCTATGAAATTCCCTATTGAAAGACAATCTCCAAATTCATTACTCTGGATCACAAATGTGCAAAGGAAGCTTTGACAGGATTTAAGTCACAGGAGTGTAATTCAATATCCATCACTACTGATGTATGGACAAGCATGACACAAGAAGCTTTTTTAATAGTCACCTGCCATTATATTAAGCAAAACTGGGAATTCAAGTCAAAAGTATTAATGACATGAAAATTACACAAGAGTTTGAAGTGGCTACAAAAGTAATAGCTTGTGTTCATGACAACGCAACCAATGTGTGCAGAGCATAAGAACATAAGAACATAAGAAAGTTTACAAACAAAAGGAGGCCATTCAGCCCATCTTGCTCGTTTGGTTGTTAGTAGCTTATTGATCCCAAAATCTCATCAAGCAGCTTCTTGAAGGATCCCAGGGCGTCAGCTTCAACAACATTACTGGGGAGTTGATTCCAGACCCTCACAATTCTCTGTGTAAAAAAGTGCCTCCTATTTTCTGTTCTAAATGCCCTTTTGTCTAATCTCCATTTGTGACCCCTGGTACTTGTTTCTTTTTTCAGGCTGAAAAAGTCACTTGGGTCGACACTGTCAATACCTTTTAGAATTTTGAATGCTTGAATTAGGTTGCCACGTAGTCGTCTTTGTTCAAGACTGAACAGATTCAATTCTTTTAGCCTGTCTGCATATGACATGCCTTTTAAGCCCGAAATACTTCTGGTCGCTCTTCTTTGCACTCTTTCTAGAGCAGCAATATCTTTTTTATAGCGAGGTGACCAGAACTGCACACAGTATTCAAGATGAGGTCTTACTAGTGCATTGTACAGTTTTAACATTACTTCCCTTGATTTAAATTCAACACTTTTCATAATGTATCCGAGCATCTTGTTAGCCTTTTTTATAGCTTCCCCACATTGTCTAGATGAAGACATTTCTGAGTCAACAAAAACTCCTAGGTCTTTTTCATAGATTCCTTCTCCAATTTCAGTATCTCCCATATGATATTTATAATGTACATTTTTATTTCTTGCGTGCAGTACCTTACACTTTTCTCTATTAAATGTCATTTGCCATGTGTCTGCCCAGTTCTGAATCTTGTCTAGATCATTTTGAATGACCTTTGCTGCTGCAACAGTGTTTGCCACTCCTCCTACTTTTGTGTCGTCTGCAAATTTAACAAGTTTGCTTACTATACCAGAATCTAAATCATTAATGTAGATTAGGAATAGCAGAGGACCTAATACTGATCCCTGTGGTACACCACTGGTTACCACACTCCATTCTGAGGTTTTTCCTCTAATAAGTACTTTCTGTTTTCTACATGTTAACCACTCCCTAATCCATGTACATGTGTTTCCTTGAATCCCAACTGCGTTCAGTTTGAGAATTAATCTTTTATGCGGGACTTTGTCAAAAGCTTTCTGGAAATCTAAATAAACCATGTCATATGCTTTGCAATTATCCATTATCGATGTTGCATCCTCAAAAAAAATCAAGCAAGTTAGTTAGACACGATCTCCCTTTCCTAAAACCATGTTGACTGTCTCCCAGGACCCTGTTACCATATAGGTAATTTTCCATTTTGGATCTTATTATAGTTTCCATAAGTTTGCATATAATAGAAGTCAGGCTTACTGGTCTGTAGTTACCTGGTTCAGTTTTGTTTCTCTTTTTGTGGATCAGTATTACGTTTGCAATTTTCCAGTCTGTCGGTACCACCCCTGTGTCAAGAGACTGCTGCATGATCTTGGTTAGCGGTTTGTAAATTACTTCTTTCATTTCTTTGAGTACTACTGGGAGGATCTCATCCGGCCCAGGGGATTTGTTTATTTTAAGAGCTCCTAGTCCCTTTAACACTTCTGCCTCAGTTATGCTAAAGTTATTTAAAACTGGATAGGAACTGGATGTCATGTGGGGCATGTTGTCAGTATCTTCCTTTGTAAAAACTTGTGAAAAGTAATCATTTAATATATTTGCTTTTTTTTTTTCTTCATCTACCATTTTGCCATTTGTATCTCTTAAACATTTAATTTCCTCTTCGAATGTTCGCTTGCTGTTGTAATATTGGAAAAACATTTTGGAATTGGTTTTAGCTCCCTTAGCAATGTTCATTTCTATTTCTCTCTTGACCTTTCTAACTTCCTTTTTGACTTGTGTTTGCAGTTCTGTGTACTCTTTCTGCATACTTTCTTTTTGGTCCTTTTTTAATGCTCTGTAAAGTGCCTTTTTTCGCTGAATATTTTTTTTAATTGATCTATTAAACCATTTTGGCAATTTAGTTTTACATTTAAATTTGTCTACTTTAAGCATGTAATTGTTTTGCGCCTCTAGTACTACATTTTTGAAGAACAACCATCCTTCTTCTGTGGGTGTTTTCTCTATTTTACTCCAATCTACTTCTGTTAGTCTCTGTTTCATACCTTGCTTTTCTAAAATTGTAAACCTTAGCTTTAGTCATTACTTTTGGGGTTTTAAAAAACACTTCAAATGAGACCATGTTGTGGTCTGAGTTTGCCAGTGGTTCTCTGACCTCTGTTTTAGTTATTCTATCTTCGTTATTTGAAAAGACTAAATCAAGGCATGCCTCCCCTCTAGTCGGTGCCTTGACAAATT
Source organism: Polyodon spathula (assembly GCF_017654505.1). Taxonomy (NCBI): domain Eukaryota; kingdom Metazoa; phylum Chordata; class Actinopteri; order Acipenseriformes; family Polyodontidae; genus Polyodon; species Polyodon spathula. The sequence goes on along the minus strand of NC_054537.1, from coordinate 32,567,255 downwards.
GTGTTAGGAAGCAGTCATTTGTCATTTCCACCATTTCTATTTCATCCTTCGCGCTACCCACGGGGTTTTCCCATTTTATTTGGGGGAAGTTGAAATCCCCCATTAGTATGGCTTCTCCTTTGCTACACGCATTTCTAATGTCATTGTATAACAGATTATTGTGCTCACCGTCTGAATCTGGCGGTCTATAGCATGCTCCTATTATTATGCCCTTTGAATTTTTGTCCGTTATTCTGACCCATATTGATTCAGTTTTATTTTGTCCAGGTTTAACACCTGGGCTTCAAGACTGTTTCTTATGTATAGCGCTACCCCTCCTCTTCTGTCCTGCCTGTCTTTCCTATACAGTGTATACCCACAAATATTATATTCGTCCCCATCACTCTCAGACAACCACGTTTCTGTAACACCTATCACATCATAGTTACCTGTTAGTGCAGTAGCTTCAAGTTCTAGAATTTTGTTTCTGATACTTCTAGCATTTAGATAAATACATTTAATGGTTGTCTTACCTGAGTTGTTGTTCTTGTTTTGATGCTGTCTCCCTTCTGTTTTTTTGTTGATTTCTCCCCCCTTCCTTTCTAGTTTAAATGCTTCTGAACCTGCTCGAGGATCTTTTCTCCAAGTAGACTGGTTCCCTTTTTATTTAAGTGCAGTCCGTCCCGTCTATACAGATAGTCCTCGTTGTAGAATGTGGTCCAATGATCAAGATAGGTGAAGCCTTCCCGTGTGCACCACATCTTCAGCCATTCGTTTTGATTAATTATTTCCAGCTGTCCATATGGTCCTTTGCAAGGTGCCGGTAGTATACCAGAAAATACCACAGTTTTGGTTTTCTCTTTTAATTTCCTTCCTAGCTCTCTGAATTTGTTTTGCAGGGATTTTGGTCTGTCTCTTCCAATGTTGTTTGTACCGATGTGGACGACTACTACCGGGTCGTCTCCTGTTTGTTCTAGGAGCCTGTCCACGTTCTCAGTTATGTGCTTGACCGAAGCTCCCGGAAGGCAGCACACTGTTGTAGTAAGGGGGTCCAAACTGCGAATTGAACTTGCTGTGTTTCTCAATATGGAGTCCCCAACAATCATGACCTCCCTTCTTTTTGCTGTCTGGTCACCACTGTCAATGGGGTCCTGGATGTTGTTCCTTTCATTCTCTTGTTGTTGGTTCTGCTCATCAAAATTCTGAAGTGACTCAAATTTGTTGGTTGTTTTGATTTCTGGTGGTTGTGTTTGACGAAGTTTCTTTTTTTCCCTGCTTCTGCCTACCTGAACCTAGCTGTTCTGACCTTCTATCTCCCTGGTGGCTTTCAGTCTGTTAGGGGTGATGCAGACTTCCATGAATTGTGGGTGTGCCAGTTCCTCAAGATCCTGTTGCTGTCTCACTTCTTCCAGCTCCATTTCTAGCATACTTACTAGTTTATGCAAATCCTGGATCGCGCGGCACTTTACGCACACTTGGTTTAGCTCCGCTGGGTTTTCTCGGATTTCCCACATCAAGCAGGTGTCACAGATTACTGGCTTGAAGACCATGTTGAGGGTTTTTTTTTTTTGAAGTTTAGTTTCTTCTGCAGCCCTCAACCTGCTTTCAAACTGCTTCTAAACTGCTCTGTACTTCTCCCACTCACTGTCGCTTCCACTCGCTGTCGCTGGGAAGACTGCCTCGTTTAACTGCGTTGTTCTGCTGTGCTGTTGGCTCCTCCCCTCGCCCGTGTCTCAGAACGGCACTGAATTTGAATCAGCTGCTCCGAGTTTCAGCTTGTTTGTTATCAGAAAAACACACGCGGCTGTTTGACTTTGAGCTGCTGCTGTGTTTCCCCAATGTCCTCTGTTTTCTGATTAAAGCAATTCAAGACGCAATTTCTCCTTACTGCTTCTAAACTGCTCTGTACTTTTCCACGTCTGTACTTCTCCCACTTACTGTCTTTGCATTCTGCAAGCGAGCGTGCTGTGTTACTTTTCGGTAGCATGGCAAGTGGAAGCCTTTGCAGGGCACAATATAAATCTCTGCATTCAGTAAAACTTGGAGGAAGTACAAGTTAATATGTTAGTGGCATCAACAAGGAGACTGGCTGCACAGTTTAAAAAGAGTGAGATGGCAACCTTTAAATAGGAAAGAAACAGAAATGCTGAACACAGAAAAAAGCACCACTCAAGTTAATACAGGAAGTACAAACAAGGAGGAACACGGTTTACTATGTTTGAACGCCTTCTTGAATTAAAATGGCCAGTTATTGCTGTTTTGTCAAACCCAGATACTACCTCTACTACAGCCATTCAAACTGGCTACAGTACTTTTGAGTGCAGAGTAAAACATTACAGCTACTTCTTTGTACCCATTTGCAACAGGGATAAAACAGACTGACGTTCCTGATGAAGGGGAGACACCGTCTTCTTCAAATTCAATTGATTTGCTTAGTGCAGTTACACGGAGGTTGAGAGTTAAGCTAGTGCGTAACTTGTATCAGCGATTTTGTTTACATCAGCTGAATAACCCAAGTATGTCACTGCTTTTTGTGTCATTTCTTGACCCCACGATTTCACCATCTGGATTTCCTATCTGAACAGGCCAAAGCCTGCGTGTCTCAAGCACCGTCTTCCAAACTAGCGAGGCTGGTGGAGGACAACCTTGAAAATGATGGAAATCACGCCTTTTCAAGTGATTGCAGCACAGATGGCTTACCTGTTAAAAAGAAAATGAAGACCAAACAAGCAATGGAATTGTTACATCGTGGACGGCAACAAACACACACTCCTTCCAAGGAAACCTTAATCCAACAAGAGATGACAATTTATGCTTCTGAAACTCCATTATACATCAGTGAAGATCCCCTGATTTGGTGAAAAAATAACCGGACACGCTTTCCCAACCTAGCAGCCTTGGCAAAGAGCATTTAAGTATCCCTGCAACATCAATGAACAAACTCTGTTCTTCTTTGAAACCAGAAAATGTTTGGAGTTTTTTTTTTCTCTAATCCGGTTTTATGTCAAGACATCTCTCAGGTAAGACAGTACCTTAATACTTTAATATTTTAAGATTTAGCAATAAGAACACAATGAGGGGCAACCTCAAAAAAAAAAAGAGATTAGGCAACGACAGTTCTGTAGAACGTCCATTCTGTCATGGAATTAACTGAAAATTAAAAATAATTAATAACCTTTAAGGTATCAAAATGGTCTACGGGATGAACTTAGGTTGGCGTACAAAAGAATTTAATAAGAGTTATCCCAATATTAACCAATTCCATGTCCAAAATGTATGACTTAGACAAACAATGAATAATTAAGATTCAGGGTATGTGAAAAAGTAAGTGAACCCCTGGTTTTATCAGCTCAATTAAGGGGATAATTAGAATCAGGTGTTTAAATAATTAGGTAGATCTTCATGGGTATGTTTGGGAGGCCCCACCCTATATAAAGATCAGACACTTTGTGAGTTTGGCTTTACCATACAGGTGTGTGGAAAAACATCATGCCACAATCAAGAGAAATCTCTGAGGACCTCAGAAAAACAGTTATTGATGCTTATCAGTCTAGAAAGGGTTACAAAACCATTTGTAAGGATCTGGGGGTTCACCAATCCACTGTCAGACAGAATGGAGTCTACAAATGGAGAAAGTTCAAGACCACAGTCACTCTACCCTAGAGAGGTCGTCCTACCAAAATCTGTCCGAGAACAAACCGAAAAACCATCTTGGAAGTCACAAATAACCCCAGAGTAACATCCAAGGATCTGCAGGCCACTCTCGCCTTGGCTAATGTGAGTGTTCATGACTCAACCATCAGAAAAAGACGGAACAAGTGGGGTGTTCATGGAAGGATAGCCAGGAGGAAACCACTGCTCTCTAAAAAGATAACATTTGCTCTCTAATAACATTTTACGTTTGAAATATGTGAAATATGTGAAAATCCTAAGGGGTTTACAAATTTTTCTTGGCACTGTAACTTTTTGTGGGGAACCTCGCCAACAATGTGACTAGACATAAATAATTAAAATTGTGTAGTTTTAAGTTCAATTGGAGAAAAGTTTACTTTTTGTGATTAGATTTGATGGAAATGTATGTACTTATTAGTTACACATTTCTTTTGCGTTATGAAAACGATGCATCAATAGTAAAAAAAAAAAAAAACACTATCGTCCAGCCCTATTAACATATGAAGTAATTAGCATTTGAGGATTGAAAAGATTACATTTTAAATTAATTGCTCATATTATGCATAAATGGTACCATAGTGCAAAGGTAATAACACCTCCCTTGACTCCTTGCTCCATGCCAGGGAAGAGAAGGTATAGTTTAATAACAAGTTTAATAACAAGGCTTAAACTGCAAAAGTCAATTAGTCTCAATTCATAAGCCATGGGAACTCTTTCTTTGCTGGTCTCCCTTTTTTGTCTGTCCGACCCTCCAGCTTATTCAAAAGTCTGCTGCTCGTCTTGTTTTCTCCTAAACTAACTACTCTTATGCTATTCCTCTGCTTCACACCCTCCACTGACTACCTTTCTCTGCTCGTATTCAAGTCAAGACCCTTGTTCTTACCTACTACTTTCTTCACCACACTACCTCCTACCTCTAATCCCTCGTGGTTCCCTACATCCCCTCTCGCCCTCTCCGCTCCTCCTCTACTGGTCGACTGGCCATGCCTTCCCTCCACTCTCCGCCCTCCTGTGACTGCTCCTTCTTTTCCCTAGCCCCTCTGTGGTTGAACCAGCTTCTGGAGAACTTCAGGACTCTTGATCTATCCCTGTTATTATGCGCTGGACTTGCCTAATCTAAGCACCATGTTACTGGATCCTCAGCTAATGCACCATATCTACTAATATGTCTTTGTAGAGATAACTTTTTGTAATCTTTATTTGTTGCATCCTAGTTCATAATATACTTTAGTAGTATTATTTGCAATTGCTGTAAACTGTACTATTTAAATATTAATCTTGCATTGTAATACTGTACTGTAGGAACAGAACAGGTTAATAGGATTCAGCATATAAGTCTGAAGGCTGCTGGCCTAGTCTCTATGACAACCAGAAATATAAGGAATATAGACTTTTATTCTTTGTGTTTTAAACTTATTTTTAATTGTACTGAATTGTAATACAAGAGGTAAAAGGGAGTGAGCCTAGCTCGGTAACCACAGCTACACTGATAAGTGAGGCCCACAGGCTCGACCAAAATGGAATCCCTAGAATTGCCAGGTGTTGCAGCTAATTCAATATAGTTATTGTAAGTTTGAAAAACTTCAAGGGCAACCAAAAGGCAGTCTTTGTGTTTGGGTAAATTGTAGAAGTGAGTCAGAGAAAGAAAACAGCAGAGGTAACATCTTGAACTGCAATGCTGCTATCAACAGCAAGAACCCAGTGTCAGGAAAAAAGGAGCTTGCACATAATATCTTTAACCAACAGCTCCAAACATGAGCAAATAAGTCAGAGAAAAGGGAGATTGCTTTTAATAACTGCACTGCAAGCTCTGAATAACATCTAGAAAACACCCAATGATTACACTTTAATTATCTTCATTGGCTATCTAATCACCCAATCTCTCCTAAGTACTGCCCTTAAAACCTGTAAGTCGCCTTGGATAAAGGCAACTGCCAAATAAATAAATAAATAAATAAATAAATGTCTCTTTTTTCATGGAACGTTGGTTTAAACCTTGATTTCAGGAGCTGTATACGTTCTCTGTAGTGGTTGAAGTTACAGATAAGTACATACACAAGGTGAGCACATCGCTGTATCATGTAATTTGATCCAAGATAAAAGTACACAGATATGCTTACTACAGTAAGCACAGTCAGCAACTGGGACACAGCAAAAAATGATTAACTACACTTTGAGGCAATTAAAACGGTAGCCTCTGCACTTTCATAGCCTCACTTGGTTAAGAAAAACAGTTTATATTAACTTCCATTCTCCAGAGCCACACACCTTTTTTTTTAATTTACTGATATCTACTTGACTTTAATAATAGTGGATATGCATTTCATTTTAATTTAATTTCAGGTCTTACACCTTTGATGATTAATGTTTAGCATTCATCAGCTCATTTGTGGCACTTCATATTAGCTTTGGGAGACTACCCGTTCAGTTGAATACCAGACTGTATTATATCCACACACTTGTAATACTTACAACAACTTCGTAAAGGCTACATACAAAATCTTTCATAACATGTTTGAAAACCCTTAATACATTTAAAGCAAATTTTTGTGACTGATAGCCATTAACACTTACTTTTATTAATTTTTTAATCTTATTATATAAAATCATTGTAGCATTGCAGTAAAAAAAAATCACAAAATGGTATGAACTCATATGTGATTTGGAAGGATTATGCATATAATTATATCGTGTTATGTAGTAATTATGAAAATGTTACGGATACTACATAAATTATCAAATTTCATCTTTGTTCTTTTGGGGCTATTATAAATATACAAATATGCAGAAAAATATTAGGTGATTCTGAAAATGATGGTAGAAATGCCAAATCCAAGCACTGCGGCACTGAAGTTGAGCTATTTGGAAAGCAAATCTAACATATTTCACATTTTCCAGTCTTACACAATGCTCCATAGTTCTGCTGTGTTTATTGCTCATCATGATCCATTTACTTTGTGTGGAGTGGAATTCATAAAGCTCAAAGTATGCAAGGTCCATTGTTCAGGGTCACACACTGTATATGAAGCTGACTTCACAAAGGAGGGTCAGCAGAGTGTGGGATTGCCCATTATAAATCTGTTTTCTTGAATCATAGGGCCTTTTTTGTTTTGAAAACACATATCCGATAACTACTTTGAGAGAGAAAAATGTACCAGAACCTTTTTATTATTTATTTAATAAAAAATATACATAAACATATGGTTTCTTTAATTCAATGTGGAAAGCACAAAGAGCCAGATGAATTTATAATTATATTTAATTTTGACTGTTGACTACTGGAAGTCCAATAAATAGTTTGTGCAATCTTTTGTTAACAAGCTGCATAAGTTGCTAAGTAATACATCTGCATTTAAAAAAAAAAAAAAAAACATTTATTAGCATATTATTGTTGTCTGTCTGTCTTTGTCAAAGTTAAAACATATTTTTGTTGTGTACAAAAGCTAACCCTCCTGTTTTTCAGTCTCTACAGTTTATTTTGGGATTCCATGACACCAACCCAACCCCACAGATGAACATTCAAGGACCACAACACAGGTGAGTATCAAATTATTACTTTACACAATAAAAATACAATCACAACTAAAACTATAAATACAAAATCTATCTGACACAACAATTCTTCCTAAAACAATTGGCTTATATGAATAACATCTAAAAACAACTTCACATGTGCAAATAGGCAGAGCAGGCCCTGGTAACCCAGTTAACTCACAATACTACTCAACCATGAGAGGCCATGGCACAGAAAGATGCAGCCTTGTTTTCCTTATGTCTCGGCTCGTAGTATCACCAGGCCAAAAATAGCCCTTGTCCTCTTCGCTATAGACTAGCCCCATACAGTCAGGCCCCGTAAAAACCCAGGGCTGGCTTCTCCCCATCCCGAATGCTGTCCCGCTGGTTACTGTCCACGGGGGGTAAGTCCAAAACCCTGGACCCAGGTACCTGCTGTAACAAGCAAAAGACAAACAAAGCCACCATCAGTACAGTTCTGTTGTGATGTATTGTGTCCCAAATTTGAATTTGCAAAGATATTCAAGCAGGTTTTCTTATATACACCCCACCACAATAATCCTGTACAATCAGTATAATGTTATTGGACACACATCATAATTCCTTTATAGTAGTAAAGTCGATACGTGTGTTGTACTATCTTAATAGAATGGTTTCACCACTCAAACAAAACTATTACTACTTGGTTGTAACTCACTGTGACAGGAATGGCTTTGCGGTGATGTCAGGCCAAAATGCAGGAACCAAAACACACAGGCAATACTGTAGTGAAAAAGAAGCTGCGCACCGTTTATTTAAATATACAAAAATAAAAGGTTGAAGAAAAACACTGCTCACAGAGCAAAATAAAAGTTTAAACAAAATAATCACAAACACAAAATAATAACAAAGGTCAGGCTGGGCAATTGCCTTCACTGAACCTATACGTTTCGCTTTTAAATTTCTCCCTCGCTCCTTGCTCACTCTCGTACCTCCTCTCGAATACCCACCTAGAATGCTGAGAGCTGCAGGCTTTTATATTAGTGACCGAGGAATTAACTAGCTATCAATTATCTGATAATCCCTCAATCACATTCTGCACGGGTTTTTTTAAATTACTCCTGGCAGAGGACAAGCTACCGACCTCGCCTCTACCAGAACACGCTTTAAATAGAAAACAAAACAATAACAAACCAACGCACGGCTATGCCGTCATAACTACAATAAATAAATCATAATACAAAAACAATAACCACAGCTTTTGTCGTCATTTAAATACAATAAATCTAAAACAAACAAATACAAAACAATAAATTCCACAGGGGCGGAGGAGGAGACCCCGTTCTAAAAATAAATAAACAAATAAATGTACAGGACTCCTCGCCCTGCTACACTTCCCTTTATCTGTTTGTCCAACTTTTCTAGGTTCTTCCTGCAGTCTATTCCTCCAGCAACTTCTCTCATCCACTTTCTCGTCTGGGTCCTCAGGCAACACAGTCTGCCCTGCTCTCTGCTGAAAGTGCAAAGCGACAGAAAGTTATCAGACCTGTCAACTCTTCCTTATTTGCCGGGACGCTCCTGTTTTTTGGACACCTAGTATTTTGTTCAGAACTTCCACTTGGTTTTACTGGCGAAGACTTCGTCGCAGAGTGTCATGATGGCTAATGTTGCTGGTGAACTCGTCATTAAAAAACTAACAACTAAAAAATAATTATGACTATGTGTGACAGAAATACAATGAGTTCTGGTTGTAAATTTCTATCTCGACCTGTGAGGGTGCTAAATAGTGAAAGGAGAAGTCTCTGGATGGGCTTTCCGAGGTTGGGAAGTCGATCAGCCTGGAAGAAAGTGAGACTCTGTTAAACGATGTAGCAGCTGCAAACAATAGACACAGCTGCAATCGTTTACCAAGGGATCATGCGGGATAGCATAAAAGGGGCCAGAGAAAGGCTAATCTTTTCCTTCGCTTGGTTTAAAATACGAGGAACAGGAAGGACCGGGAGATTGTCCCTTGAAATAAGAAAAGTTTGAGTGTTTTGTTTGTTTGTGTGTTTAGTAACTGTCTGTGTCTTTTTGTAATCACGAGACAGCTAAGCACGAATCCAGAGCTGTTGCCTTGGGCCAGCACTAAACTGGATCATCACTGCACTTTTCACTCACTGTATTTAATAAATTATCACCCACCACGAGCACTACAGCATGCACCCGGCCTGGTGACCGTGTCTTGTATTATTGTGGGGCGGATAAATACTGTGTTATTGTTTTGGATGTGCAGAACTGTTTGTGTAAATGCCCTCCATGCTTTACGCGTAGGTGTGTATTGCAGGAGGTTTATTGTTTTGGTCACCAGACTGGGAAGTACAAAATAAAGTCTTTCTAACTGGATTACAATTGCCTGCCTGTGATTATTCCTGCACTGCATCTCCCATCACCTGTACACAATCAGCGGCCACTTTACCACACTGTGTTACAAAGGCATTTTGTAAATCGTGCAAAAATGAATTCAGCATCAGTCACGGCGGTGAGTCTGATATGAATCATCATGCCAGTGGGAAACAACATGTGCAAAACTGCCAAATTGCTAAACAGAATACCCTTGTCTCAAACTTCTTCAGCAAGCCCAATAAAAAGTTGGATACCCAAGTTGTTGCTACAGAGCTTACCCGAGTGTATCACACAGTAATGCATCAATAGTTGTATCGGTCCTGTGACTGAATTGAAGCTTGCAAGCCTACATTGTTTCCAGGTTCAATGATTGCGAAAAACATTAATTGTGGCCGTACAACAGCTGAAGCCATGATTAAAAATGTACTATCGCCACCATCAACGGAGTTTACTGATATTCTACTCAGTCAGCACAGACCCTACTTCTCAATCGCCATGGATGCATCGAACAAAGCTAACAAAAAAACCTTTCCCTTGACCCTGAGATACTGAACACCTGAACTAGAAATACAAGATAAAGACTATTAGACTTTTATGAAGAAAGTGCAAAGAATGCACAGTCAATAACCAACACTCTCCTTCAAAAACCTCACAACTCACTAACTAGACTTATCCAAAGTCTCTTCCTTTTGCGCTGAAAATGCAAATGTTAATTACGGCAGCCGGAAATCTTTATACCAAAAATGAAAAAAAGAGAATGAAAATGTTTTACCTGCCAGCTGTCCAGCCCACATCATATAATGCAGCGAAACATGCAAGCAACACTCTAAAAGTGAACATTGAGTCACTGGTGATTAAGACATTTATCACCTCAGCATTTCTACTAAGAGAGGTCGTGCTGAAGGACATGTTACTAAAGTCAGGAATGTGTTCATTGGAATGCTGCCCTTATCTTCAGAAGCCCTTCGCAAGAAGTTTATAAAATTTTATGATGTGTCTGTCGAGTATCTGGAGAAATGGTTTGACTTTTCCACTAGCGGCTATTTGTATAACATTCAGTGCTTGAATATTAGCCAATAGAAGGAATTGGAGTTCAGGGATTTGTCTGCAGCCATAACAGCAACGAATCGCCAGAGCACTGTGGACCTGGGTGAGCTTTACAATGAGCTTTGTACATTCCAAGAAATCGTCAAGAACTTGGAGATGGGAAAAAAAACTGTTGGAGAACTCTAGGCTCAGATGCTGTGCGATCTTCGGTACAAGATAGGCCTATGTTCTATTTATTTTATTTTTTTAATCTTTCACACAACACTATACCAAATCCACCCCTAAGAAAAAAGTGTTCTGATTTTTCACACTTGCTATCTGGTCACCCTATTTTAAGCGGAATTGGTAACCCTGGAAACCACAGGTGACTCCAGCTCCTTCTACGAGTTCAGTATGGTTTATTCAAGTCACAGCGTAATCACGTACTCACTACAACATGCCACCCAAATCTGTCTTGCTCGAAAAAGTGATCTCTGTTCATCATTTGAAAATGCTATATCCCAATTAAATGAAGTGATGTCCAAGGTAAACAGTATAAATAGCATTGGGAAGAACCTCCTCCCAGTTGCATCCCATTTAAGCAGAAATCCCAATTATCAGTATCAGATTAAGCAGTTGACTGTATTCACTTCAAATCAGGCCACTAAGATTTCAGTTTACAAAAGCTCTCTCTGGCGGGGTGGTCCCGCCCCTGTGTGTATTTTGTGTTATATGTTATATGTGGGTTATGTAGAACAGGTAATGTACAAAAATTGTATTTTGGCACGAGGATTGCTAACACTGTGTAACAAATTATTATTATTATTTTTGGTTCCTGGGTAGTAAGTGTTATTTCCTAATTGCTTATGCCTCAAAAGTATAGAAAATGGCTATTATTCCCCACAAACTTTGCTTTTGTGACCAGGACAGTAACATTTTGAAATTTACCTATTTCCGGAACATTCCAGATAGATTCTGTGCTGAGTAAACTTGGAGTAACTTCTAGAACTTTCTAGAACTTTCCAGTAATAGAAATAGTAGTATAAATACAGGGGCCTTAAGCCCACCAGTTCAGTTTAGTTCCAGCTGCCTAAGTGGATACATATCTGCATTTTTCTGAGATGGCATCAAGAGGCTGCAAGCATCCGGCAGACGCATTTTGCTATGTCTGCGGCCAATTTACCAAGACAAGAGCGAAAAAGTACTCCGTGGAAGCATCTGCTAAGATGTGTGAGGCCTACAAGGCATATTTCGGCATTCTGTCGGGGATCAAGACAAACCCTGGGCACCTCATTTCACCTGCAAGCACTGTAAAAAAAACTCTGGAAGGTAAGATGGTTTGATTGTTGCTTGGAATTTTGTTATAAAATTTGTTAAAATTTTTAAAATTGTAAAAGTTTTTAATTTTAAAATGTTTTACAATTTTCAATGTTATTGAAAAAATATATCATATATGAAAAATGTTGCGAGAATCCCTTACACATTAGTCATAGGTGAAATAAATGTATTTTTGTAGGACAGTACAGAGGGGAAAAGAGAGCCATGAAGTTCGCTATCCCAAGAATTTGGCGGGAACCCACTGACCACTCAAGCAACTGCTACTTCTGCATGGTGGACCCTTCCAAACATCGGACTGGCAAGAATGCACCTTCTATCACGTATCCAGACCTTCCTTCATCCATCTCCCCGGTGCCACACTGCCATGAGCTCCCCATACCCACTCCTCCGGAGAGAGAGCAGCCGTCTTTAGAAGAGAGCAGCAAGTCAGAGAGCGAGGAAGACGTTGTAGATCCAGATGACAATTTCAGAGGTGGAGCTGAGGAGAGAAACCCATACTATCCCAACCAAAAAGACCTCAACGACTTGATTAGAGATCTTGGTCTCACCAAGTCCAATGCCGAGCTTTTGACGTCTAGACTCAAGCAATGGAACTTGTTCCAGCTTCTTCACCCGTCAAGATGGGCTCTGCTTCTGCCACAATGTGACTAGTCTGTTCGAGGCAATCGGAATCACCTGTAACCAGAATGAGTGGCACCTCTTCATTGACAGCTCATCCAGGAGCCTCAAAGCCGTGTTGCTCCATAATGGTAACAAGTACCCGTCTCTTCCCCTGGCTCACTCGGTGCACCTCAAAGAGGATTACAACAGCATCAAGACCTTGCTGGACACCTTGAAGTATGATGAGTATGGCTGGGAGGTCATAGGAGACTTCAAAATGGTGGCATTCCTGATGGGTCTCCAAGGCGGTTTTACCAAGTTTCCCTGCTATCTTTGCCTTTGGGACAGCAGGGACACCAAGACGCATTACCACAGGCAGGACTGGCCACAGCGGACCGAGTTCTCTGTGGGGAGGAACAACGTCAAGTTGGAGCCACTGATGCCGCCACTGCACATCGAATTGGGCCTTATGAAACAATTTGTCAGAGCTCTAGATAAGGAGTCAGCAGCCTTCAAGTACCTTCAAGACTTCTTCCCTAAGCTGTCTGAGGCAAAGGTCAAAGCCGGTGTCTTCGTCGGACCACAGATAAAGAAGATCCTGGAGTTCAATGAATTCCCCAAGAAGCTCACTAGTAAGGAGAAAGTGGCTTGGAACAGCTTTGTCGCAGTGGTTCGGGGCTTCCTGGGCAATCACAAGGCCAAAAACTATGTGGAGCTGGTTGAGACTCTGGTGAAGAACTATGGCACAATGGGCTGTAGGATGTCCCTCAAAGCCCATATCCTTGATGCTCATCTTGATAAATTCAAGGAGAACATGGGAGCGTACTCGGAGGAGCAAGGTGAGTGCTTCCACCAGGATATACTGGACTTCGAACGTCGCTACCAAGGACAGTATAACGAGAACATGATGGGAGACTACATTTGGGGGCTGATTCGTGAAAGTGATTTACAGTATAATCGTAAATCTCGAAAAACTACTCACTTCTAAATCTCTTGTAGCCATTTTTGTATTACTTTAGTATAAATACATGTTAATTTGGATTCATATGTTGTTTTTTTCTGACTTTAGTGAAGGAAAAGACACAAATTCGCCCGTTTTCTCATTGGAAATAGGTACATTTCAAAATATCACTGTCCTGGTCACAAAAGCAAAGTTTGTGGGGAATAATAGCCATTTTCTATACTTTTGAGGCATAAGCAATTAGGAAATAACACTTACTACCCAGGAACAAAAATTGTGTTACATAGTGTTAATCAATCATTCAACTGGAATCACGGTACATCCGACATGAATGAATTGTGCTCCCCGTGCTTCCATCCTAATTCCCATTTTAATCTGCATGTGAGTGAATGTGCAATCCCTGTGCCTACATAACCCACATTCTGTGTACCAATACCTACACCAACAATAATACGCCACATACACCATATAATACAAAATACGCACAGGGACAGGGCACTCCGCCACACTCCCTTATTTTGAAAACTCAATGTTGACAGGTATGCCTGTTGTGACAAGTTCAGCAAATCTCTAGTAGACGTGTTCCCACTCACAAATTGCAAAGTATTCTGCAGGAAAGTGCAAAAGTCACACAAATAGTGAAAGGCTATTATATTACAATATCAGCATCAATTTCTTTAGAAATGCAGGTTGATTGATAACATATACAGTGTAATTAAAAATGTTGCAATACAACGTTGTTGTGTATTTTGGCATTTTTTTTATGTATGTATGTACTGACCTGTTTACAAAGAATTGGCTGCTGCCAAATCAGCCACCTACAACAGTACAATAAGAAACACAGGGGCCAAGAGATAATTCCATTGTAAAGCATGTCATGGTTGTTTTTCTGTTTGTATTTTTCCTTTTTAAAAGCAATTAGAAGGAGCCCCTTATCACAATCTATCATTTTACCATGTAATAAAGTGGCATAGTTGTATGCCTTTTGCTGGCTTGAATTTCTTTGATGTTGTAAACATCTTAAATGGCACACATAATTATGCTGAGATGGGAACTAAATGGTAACGTGATAAACATTTACAATGCAGACTATTTTGTATTTCTAATAACTTTTTCAAATAGAAAGTGAATGCCAGTGTTTCCAAAGAGATTCCTTAACATTGTATTTTAATTCTGTGCATCCAAAGACATGTTATTACGTTTTACGAATAACTGTTTGGTATTCTCTCTAAACCAGCAGTTTGCCTGTTGCAAATTGTTATGAAAAATTATATATTAAATAAACGGGTGATAATGTGTTAATGAGATTATTCTGCCTTTTATTGCAACTGTGGTACCATTCAGTAGAGAAAAAATTGTAAAGGGTACTTTAGCTGAAACCTCTCGAGAGAAGGGGTACAAAAAACAGTTGAAAACCCCTGGCATATTGTATTAACATTGCCTGTATTTACAGTGATAAACTGCAAGTCAAACTCCGCCCTATTTATGTGAGTCGGAAGTCTAAAGGAAGGTGCATTTTTCAAGACAGAAAAATTAAGTTGGTTTATACCTTTTCTCTTTAGCAAAAAAAAAAAAAAAAAAGGAAAACAAAATCTCCCTTTCTCAGGTAATGTTGTCTTTGAAAATCTATTGCTTTTATAACAGGCTAGCATCTGCACTTGCTATGGAAAGACTGTGATGTTACAGTGGTAAGGTGTCAGTTTTATAAACCCATAGTCATGTGTCCAAACCCTACCTCTTTCTCAATACTTATTTATATGTTTATTTTTTAATAAATTATTCATGTTTTTTTCTAATGTATCTTAAATATATATTTTCATAAAAGCACTGAGTTTGATTCTTTATAAAAAATCACAAAGTAGCTTGTGAACCTGTGATAAATTGTTAAATTGTTTAAAAAAGGCAATGGTGTGATTAAATCGCATAGTCATAGGTTAAATTTATATGCAACTAGTTGCTGTGTGGTTGAATTTCTGTTGAAGGTAAACATTTTTGCAGGCAAGCATTTTTCTTGCATTGATTTTCAAAGATCAATATACCACAAACATGAAGCCATCACACACTCCTTAATCCAACTTCTAGCAGACTTCTCTTTGGTGTCTCAAGATGTTTGAAAATAAGTGAAATTAATTTGCAATGTGAAGGGAGTGGCTTTATCAGTAC
The DNA here is from genome assembly GCF_017654505.1 of Polyodon spathula. Lineage (NCBI taxonomy): Eukaryota > Metazoa > Chordata > Actinopteri > Acipenseriformes > Polyodontidae > Polyodon > Polyodon spathula. The sequence goes on along the minus strand of NC_054537.1, from coordinate 32,551,639 downwards.
CCCGTACCTGGAAAATCATTACCTGAAAGAATAGCAATGATTAAAAAAAAAAAAAAAAAAGTGCTTAATACAGCATCTACGGATGGCTTCTTTCTAATTTAGCTTTCCCTACTCGACCAATCTCTACCGCTATCACCGCTCCCTATATAATCCAGGCTACACCCCCCCCCCCCATTCTCCCCTCAATCTGTTCTCAGCCACTCATTAACACATTGGTTAATTGCTTAACCACGGACTTGAAGAGGAGAAAATGCAAGGCACTTGTGTAGCTGCCCATATCTGAAACTAATGTCAGTTCCATCTCGATAAGGTTACAGAGATTAATCTCATTAGCCTTCCTATCTGCCGGAAAGCCAAACTTCTCCGCTTTTACACACTTTCAACCTGTCACAACTTAAATAAACTGTATTCGTGTTTTGGTTAACCTTTAATTATTTTACTTATATATTTTAATATTTTGAGATTATCTTTATGCTCATAAGAGAAAGTGCTAGTCCATTGAGCTGGTACATTATGGCGCAAGGAGCCATAGCAAACTGCTTCACTGCATTGTGTTTTATATGTATAGGAGTGTGTGTGTGGGTGCGGTTCTCAGTATCAATATTAATGTCCTTTAATTGTTTTCCGCTTTGCCAATAAATGTACTAACCATTACCAGAAGAATTTAGTGGCTGTTTTGTTATGTGGACACCTGTCCTGTAGAAACTGGGCTGAGATTCAACAGAACTGGTCTTCCAAACTTTTATCTCTTTTTTTTCTCGTAATGTGTTCAGTTGATCCATCACAAATGTACAAATTTAGTTAATTTGTCTTTTTAGCGTATGTGTCTGCTTTTAATATTGTGGCCATCCTAATAAGACATTTTGTTGCATGGGTTTTAATTCATTTAAGAGCTGATTACTTCCATTACACTATGTCCTTATTTGGTCGTAGGTGGATTTTTCCTTACTCTGAATATTATAAGGTGACAATCAATGTGAGATCCATTTAAGTTCTAGGTGAAAACGAGATTCTATAAATACACTCACTTTAGCAGGCTGAGCCATCTGGCCTGAGGGTGTTAGTATTCTTTAGGACAGCATTTCAACTTTGTATTTTAGATAGGGGTTGAAAGAAATATCTCTTTCCTTCTTATCAGGAATACATGAGAAACATTTACATCCAGCCCAAAACTGATAGCTGTTCATTTCAAATTGTCATAAGCACAATTGTTTTCTACAGTAAACACACCCAATAAAGACACAACATACATTTAACTCAGGGGCCTATGCTAAACTGAAGTTGTTTCTTATTCATTTTAGAATTGTAAATTTAGTTGAGTTTTTTTTTCCCCATTTCAGATAGAAATAATGCCATTGATGATTGGATTAAATGTTTTTGAGAATTTAGCCCGATTAGTAACTTAGTTTTATTTATGTTTGTGCGTGTTGTTTCTTCTGGCATACTGGTTCATATGGTAGCTTTTTGGGTTGCCATGGTGAAAAGATTTTTGGAAGGTCTTGTGATTTGTGAACCACATTAGTTAACTGTTGCATGGAGAACACACTGTAACTGTTTAATCCTTTGCGGTCCTATGTGGGACCAGGTCCAACTTTACAATTTTCCCTATCTGGTTCGATGTCGGACCCTGCCTGACATCATCAAAAAGACGTAAAGCACAGGTCTCTAGTCGTTTTTTCTCCGGAGAAAGCCAAGAAAACCTTTCAATGGCCAAGTGAGACCGATAGGAGCCGAATCTCATAGCCGCATGCACTACAGAGATAACACGGACATAAACAAAGTAGAGAGCTGCTTCTGCATTCAGCGGTCAAAGAATATTATGGAAATTTGCAGAGCTTTTTGAGATGCTATAGTAATAAAATAATAACTTAGATGGCATTATTGAAGAGTTTGATGATAAACCAAGTGATCGGGAGAGGATTTATCAGTATGCATGTCTATAAAAAGGAATGTGAAAATTCAGCGATAAGGAGTGGGGCTTGGCTTGAGATATAGTACTGAGTGTCCCTTTGCGATTCAATGCCCTTTAAACCTGTTTTACGCTGAAAAAAATTTAAACAGCACATGTAAAATAAACAGCACGTGTGAAAATAAATTGGACCAGACACGCCTGACAAGCGCTGAATAAATGGACTGCAAAGGGTTAAACTGCTGCATGACTGTGTAACTGCCAGACCACTAGGGCAGCTGGGATATCAAAATCAACACTCTAGGACAGATACAGGATTTAGCTGGCATTTCAATTTCATTGGAGGAGACCATGCTTGGCTGGTTTAACTTCAATTCTTCCTGCCAATCTGAGCCCCCCATACCGCTGCATGAGACAGCCAACGAAAATCCTCCTGAATCCTTTTCGCTCATTCTTGTCTGGAACATCCTCTTCACAATATCTGCATTTATTGGAATTGATGTTATCTATAGAAACAGCTTGATCCAAATCAGATTTTACAGAACTAATTTGTTATTTTCACTTGTTTAAAGAGTTGTCTTAACATATTTTCTTTTCAGCATAAAATACTCATTTAAAATCTCCTTGATGTGTAGAAAGAAAAAAAAAAACAATCTTTAATGAATAGTTTTCTCTTTATTAGGACATAGAGACAGCTTAACAACTACTAATTAACATTTAAAGGAAGGTAGAGATTTGGAAAATAAAAACCAAAGCATTGTAGCCCTAAATATACAGTGCATTATGTGTGTGTCAAAAAATACTAAGAGCCAGAGTTGTAAATTAGCACAACCTCGACATGTTACAAGTGTACGTACCCTGGTTTCAAGTCTCATTTCATGTTGCAAGTCGTTTCCAACTTACCTTTGTTATGACATTTGCCAGACCTACATATGGTAACAGAAGTGTCACAGCGAGAGAAAACATACATGCTAAATCAGACTGTCTTACTTGTTGAAATATTTTTAGATGGTTCTGCCTTAATCTCCCTACCCTTTCTCACCAAACCACCATAATGTGTGAAAGAAAATACAATTTTCTAACCAAGTCATTTTTATTTACAATTTCGCCCAAACCCTTTTTTTTTTCATATAACTCAACTTCTGCAAGGTTCTTGTGAACGTGGGTACCCATGTCTTTTACACACTCATAGTTTGCCATACTCGCGCTTTGTAGTTTTCTCTGTGGAGAACTGGAAAACATGAACACGGGTACGCCTGGACACATGTATGGGTACTTTGATTCTGATTCCGGTTCCCAGACTGTTTAGATAAACATGTCCGTATGTCAATATGTGAGCAGAAGGAAGTTAATGGTTTTATGTTTTTTAATAAATCACTGGAACCAGATCCTTGATACTATATTGCCAAGAGTGGACCGTCCATTAACCAGTATGGGAATCGTTTACAGGTTTGTTATTTTTCATATTTATTTTCTGCCAATTTGTTGTGTACAGTGTTCAAAAGCCAGTAAATTTCAGCTATGTAGTAGCCAGAGTAGATTAATTTCCTGCCGTCTATCTGGCTGCCGTAGTTACAATACTGCTAAGTTTAAGGGTCTACTTGTTCTTTGTTAATTCTTGGCAGAATTAATGGTAGTTCTGATGTTGGATTCTGGTATTGTTTTCCCTAAATTGCTGTAGCAAGATAGAGAAAAATAAATAAATCTGGTTATTTAAATCTCCCTACTACTAGCTGATCAAATTAAATACCGGTGTCACAGGAAATAAGTCAGCCGTGAAATAAGTTAGCGTTTGCCTTTTTGAGCCTTTCTGCGCGCACACGAATCTTGGCGCTTAAAAGCAAGGTTAAGCCATCTCCATTTTCTGTCGGTAAACTTTAATTCAGAAAATTGTTTTACTTTTAAAAATGTCAGGATCTTTATTAAAGCTACATTATATGTGGTTAAAAAAATCTAAAACACATTGTTATAATATTAATCCAAGTTGTTAACTTTAAGCTACTACAAAGATGTGTTTGTGCATTATGTTTGTGTTAAATCATTATAATAACACTTTTTAAATAATATGACAATATCTATTATTTAACATTCCCAGTTTAAACCATCATCAGAGGTGTCATTTTAAGTTTGTAATCGTCAGATATTTACATTATAGGTTTTCTTTGTACAAATCTGTAAAAATAAAGGTAATAAATACAATATTCTGTATATTGGTTATGACATATCAGAAACAATTAAGCATTAAGATTTATTTTTATGTACAAAAAACAAAACCAGACTGCATCACAAGCATTGCTCTGTAAGTACTGCACTTTAATTTATCATTCATTACAGATGTGTGTGTACATATACACATCCATATATATGAAATCTGCATGTGTTCATATGATCATATGAAAGTATGTATAGTAAGCCAATCGTTTTGTGCGTTTCTCAAATTATCTATCTATATATCTCTTAAAACACCATCTTTCACTAAGAACATATATGTTTTCTGTATTAAAACAGGTTTAGATATTCCCACACGTAGACTTGATTAAAACGTCAAAAACAGTATTCTCTGTATCAATAGAAGTGTTTATACCCACTTCCCCATAACATTTATTTCAAAACATTTTTGAAAGGAAATGAACATTTGACAAGTAGTGATTTTAACTCTGCATAAACATAAATTATATTGACAAAATAATGTTTTTAAAATATTTATTTTTTGCTAAAAACGACAACTCACATCCAAACACAGCGAGCGCTTTACTTTAAATAAAATGTATTTATAAAACTTAAACGTACATTTACACTTTGATAAATAAGACGACAAATGTTACTTTTTAAACAGAAAAATAATGTCTGCAATACACTTTGATAAATATGAGGTAAAATGTCACATTTTTAAACAAAAAATATGGTCTGCAATACCTGTTTTCGTTTTTTACAAATACAAATGCATTTGTAAAATCTTGGAAAAATCTCCACAGAACTTTGCCTTTAACTTCTAAAATTTGCGCGTGCGCAGAAAGGCTCAAAAAGGCAAATGCTAACTTATTTCACGGCAAACTTATTTCCAGTGACACCGGTATGTACAAATAAATGTGCACCCATCGAGTTAAGTTTGATACTAATTATGTTGATGCAGTTTGGCAAAGTGCCCGCCCCTGTGTGTATTTTGTATTATATGTTGTGTGTTAATGTTGGTGTATAGTCATTGGTACAAGGGATATAAATGGGTCTGTCTAACACAAGTGTTTAAAATGCATATTTGCATTTAGGCACAAGGATTGCACAGCACTTCACGTGCAAGTAAAAATTAATAATATATGAGCACAGGGAATTGCACTTTATTAGTTCACGTACAGTTGTACCGCGACTCCAATTGAATAATTGATTAGCAGTCGAGTCTCGGTACAGCTGCATAAAAGCTGCATGTTTTCACTCACTCGTGGTTGTGTGTTCGGTGAGTGGAGAATGGGATTGGAGACGGAGGTAATAATAGTAATAATAATAACAATAGTAGGTAAAATAGAAGCTCACCGTGTTTTGTCTATATGGTCCGTTTTGTTTGTCTCTTCTGTTTTGGCGAATGTACCGTGTCCTGTGTTTTTGTTTGTTACAACCTTTATTTACTGTTCTGTTAATTCATTAAATACCTAGTGTAACCAAGAACTCAGTTTCCCCAAAACTCCACCTCTCTGTTGTTTATTTCCTGGTTCCTGTTTCTGGTCTGACGTCCCCCACTCCAGCCGTCTTTGTGACACGTGGTGTCATCGTAAGATTACCAGCGCCTCCTAGATGTCAGAGTGCAAGAAGTCAGAGAGAGAGAGCTGATCCATGAAAAAGAGTATCCTCAGAGATTGATCCATTGCCATGCAGAGCAGGGAATAAAAATAGCAGTTGTCACTGCCTCTTTCTTCCCCTCTAGAGCTCACCTTAGCCGACCGCTACAATATGTATACACAATTGTTTCTGATAAAATAAAGGAGCGTTTACATGTTATGAGCACTAAGTTACCTTAGGTGATTGAATTAAAACACCTGAAACGCATTCTACTTTTCTCACAGTGATATAATATCCTAATAGTGTGGAGTAAAGTGAAATTGTATTTAAAATCAAGGAACTATCAAATACAATTATATCATTAAAATACAGTATAGCAGATTTAATTGCCAATACTGTTAACAGACTAGCTACATATATTACTGTTTGTATTATTTTTATAAAAAAAGTATTTATTTAATATTTAATTTTCTGTGGCACAGAACATTTAAGGCCAATTTAGCATTTTCCGTTTATCTGGGAATTATTGTTGATGAGAAACCATTATGTGAAGTGCATTATAAACTCTGCGGAAAGAATTCATTTTCTTGATTGTGTAACTATTGCAGGGCAGAGACTATTATTTCACAGATTGTGCTTAGTCATTAAGCCTTGATACAATTGCAACATTAGCTAGTGTTCTGGTGTGAGGGCAAGTTTAAGGAAACTATACTATCCCAGGCTTATTCAAGTACACTGTGTAGCTCATAGGGTAGCACTAGCAGCAGTGAAGGCTTGTAGAGATCTTAATGTTTTTAATGATTACCAAATGACACCAAAAACAGTGTACAGGTATGACAGAAATACTATGATTCATGGTCTCCCTCCCAACCTGTGAGGGCGCTAAGTAGCAAGAACAGAGTTCATTCCCAGGGTCGGGAAGTCGGCAAGTCTGGAAGAAGGCGAGACTCTGTTGAAAGAACACATTGACCCAGAAGGGAAATAACGTGGCAGCCGCAGACTGGAGAGGCAGTTGCAGTCATTTACCAAGGGGTCATGTGTGACAGCATAAAAGGGGACAGGTAATTGTAATCTGTTTCTTCACACTGGTTTACATGGATAGAACTGAGAAGGACTGTGAGAAAACCGAAGTCAAACAGTGAAACAGTTTCTTTTTACACAGTTTTTTGTTTGTGTAAATAATTTTCTTGTTTGTTGCACTGGACGGCTAAAACGATTCTGGAGCTGTCGCCGAGGGCCAGCACTAAAACCGGAATAAAGTGTATCACCCACTACGAGCACTACTGCACTCATGAGGACTGGTGACCGTGCATGTTTTATTGTGGGGCATATACGTGTGATTTATTATTGTTTGTTTATCATTGTTACTGGTTACCAGACCTGGAATTACAAATAAAAGACCCCTTTTCCAAATCGGATCAAGCCTCTGTTTGTTTCATTTCTGCACTGCATCACCCCTGCACCTACATCCACTCAGCTACTTTCTGCAGTATGAGTATAAGGGCATTTTTTTTTAGTAGAGCCCATTGTAACATGTGGCATTTACAACCACCCATTTTGTGTCATGAGTGAATTTATTGTCTCACCTTCCATGTCATTTATACACTGCAGACACAGAAGAGCAAAAAGCATTGACCCTTGCTGGCTGCTAATCATTACTTCTTCACACTTTGATATTCCCCCTCTTACCAGGGATTTTGGAAGTAATAGGTGCCAGAACATATTTTAAAACTATGCATAGGCTTACTGATTTGTTTTTGTACAACACATTTTTTTTTTTGTTTTACCAGCACAAGAAAATAGCAGATTCAAGACTTTAATTAAAAAACCGCAACAGAGGCATTTTCTTTCTTGTCTGTTCTAAAGGATTCAGATGAGTTGCCATTTATAATTTATTCAAATACACTGCTAGTCCCACATAAAAATGTGTAGAGTGAAATAAAGTAATTTACCTACGATGGTGGTTGATTGAGGAGGCTGAATGGCGTATTTGTACACTGAGAGAAAGGATGAATATAAATGAGCATGTTATCAAAAGACTGCTTCTTTCATTTAGAGAAGGGCAGCTAATGTGGCAAAGTTACATCTTGCACATCTTTCCTAGTCAGACCAACTATTTACGGATAAAAGGAATATAAATATGAAAGCACAAACATGAATCCATTTGCATACAGTCTCTTATCACAACCCACTGCAGTCTATGGGAATGCCATTACTTAGTTACAGACTCAGAATGGAGATTTTTGGAGAACCTGCAGTTCACATCATTAGCCAAAAGAATATAAAAAACCTTGACCAAATTACATTATCTAACTATGGCAAAGTGGTTTGCAGTGTGCAGGTGCAGTGATGATGCAGTGCAGTAGAATAACAAACCAACACAGTTAACAGTGAAAATAAGCTTTATTGTTGCTTAAATAATAAGACTGGCTATACACAGCAATGTTTAGTGCTGGCTTTGTATCATTTAGCCGTCTAACAATGACAAACACAATAGTTAATAGACAGACAAAACAACACAAAACACAGTTAGTTTTCACTTGTACTTCTTTAAAGGTCCTTCACAACCATAATAAAAGGAACAGATTACTTCGCAAATCCTCTGATATACCATCAGTCACACCCCCTTTGGTAGCGAGTGCAATCGCTTTTCCTCCAATCCGTGTTTTCCACATCGCCGACCGCATTAATACGATGATTTCTGGTATTGTGACTCCGCTACCTTTCTGGATGGCCGACTTCCAACTTTCCCTGGAATGAATTGTCAACTTTCTGGATGGCCGACTGAAGTAACTTACAAAAAATGATGGTGATTAAGTAGATTCAAGAAAATGCACAGAGTCCTTTTCTTCAATCAGTTGCCAGGTTTATTGAAATATGCAGGGAGTCTGGTCCCAGGTACAGGACAAACAGAATACTCATCATTACAATGTTTGCATAACATTAAATACCCTTCTGTATAGATGGTCCACCTCCCCTTTCTCTGACACTTAACCAATGGTCAAGGTAATTTAATTTATTGTGAGTGTCTGTGTGTGTAGTCTAGTGTGACAACCTCTGAACTCAGTGCATTCTTCACACTCCTGGAGACAAAAGGTCCATACATCTGCCTTTGCTATCTTCTTGCGACCCCCTTTGATCCCAGTGGCATTATCTCTTTCGATCTCTCTGAAGTCTTTAGAGCCTGTGCTAATTGTAGTCCACAGCATTGTTATCTCGTTAGCTTGCAGTCATTGTTGGGCAAGAGCTTGTAGACGCAACGTCTCTATCAATGGTTAGCAGTACATGCAATTTGAACCAAACAGCCTGCTATCTGCAATATTAGTCTCTTTTCAGAAAAGAACACCAGTATAGCTCTGCTAGTCCACATGCGTAGCAAACTCCTAATCAATTCTCGATCCATGTTTTCCAACACGGACTTCCAACTTTCCCTGGAATTGCCAACCCATCCAGTCCGGGGTACACTGTTCCTGTTATACCGCGTCCTCGTAGTTTGGGAGAGAGATTTATGACTTGGATACGCTCACTTTCTGTCACCCTAACCCAGTTGGGTTTTTATAACTTTTGTAAGCACACCCTGCATAAAACCAAGGTTGCTGATTTGTACCCTAACTACACATTTTTTTTTTTTTTTTTTTTTTTAAGTAAAACTGACTTGCTAAAAGCACACATAGAATGATAACACAAAGGACTCATGTTCTTCATTAGCAGATCTCCTGCTCTCAGGGGATATTGCCTTTGAATTCCACTGCTTGTATAATAGGTAGGATTCTGTACACTGAAAAGACAATGACATGACACAGTGGTAATGTAACAAATTAACGATCGTTATAGATTTGAATTCTACCTTTATCTTTTTTATCATCGTTATCATTATTTTGTAATAAATGACATTTTAACACAGGACATTCATGCTTTTAAATCTGCTAATGTGCACTAAAATGTGTTTTATGTCCAAAACTTTTTTTATGATCCTGTGGCAGTAGTGTGTTTGGGTATCTCTTTGTAACTAAATATTCATTATTTTGAATGTAAGTTTGGCAGTGATGGGGTTAATTCCATCCCTGTCAACATCCACGTGTGTAATGTGGCTGGATCTTTTCCAGAAGTGGGCAAGGCTAAAACCAGCAGTGCTGTAAAGTTACCATACAGTGTTTTAAATGTTTATTTAACCCCCTGTCAGTGGCAATAATTGAGCTCACACCGAGGTGGAAAGGGGTGAAAATGCACCTCACATACATAATCGTGGTTAATTTATCATTTCAAACAAAATAACTAGTTTATATTTAAACAGTTTTGTATTCAATAAATGTTCTTTTGAAGTGCTAAACATTTTCTAAATATTTTATTTATTTATGCCTTTACAATTCCACAAGCACAAATATAAACTACACAAATAAGTATTGTATTGTACTTAATCTTGTAGTGTACTGTTCATGATGTAGTAAAAACAAATAGTGTGAACACAATGCTGTGCTTCAATATGAAGACGCATTGCGCATTAAAAAAAAAAGCAACTTCAGTCTTTTAGTTGAAAAAAAACCTGCTCAAACAGAACTTGCATACATAACAAAAAAAGAAAAATAGGCTCCATCCACATTTACTCCAAATTGCCTGTCGTCTCTCTCAGGCATCGATTCTACACGTTAACAGGAGCTGTGCAATAGTGGTAGCCTAGTATATGAAAGACTTTTTTTTTTTTTTTTTTGCAGAACAAAATCATATTTGTTTTCCAATAATGTACTGTAGAAGGTAATGCGCAGGCTGCAGTAAGGAATGCAGCACTGGAAACATATTATACAGACGTAGACAGTCCTTATGAAACTGACATACAGCTAAAAAAATTTATCTATAGGACTGCATCTTTTTTTTTTTATATCTATCCCAGCTCCCCTACATTAAAGCACTGTTCTGCAAGTAAACAGCAGCTGCACATAGTATGAAAAACATGCCTTTTTGCCACTGAATAAAATTAGATTTTTTCAATACTGTACTATATCAGGTAATATGCAGAACGAATGGAGTTATCAAATACAGTGCTAGAAACTAATTATACACACAAAGAAAGACAGGCAGGATTTTCAAAAGATTGTAAATAATAACTCCAGTGTTAATCAAGAAATCAGTATGTAGCATTGGTTTTAACTACATATCATAACAAGCAGTGCTTCTAGCCACTATTTCTTTGGTTTGCATGGGAATTTAAATGTTATAATTTATCAGGAGTTAATTTGCACTTGGAAAAGGAGGGTTTTAGTTAACGAAAGAGTATAGAACTCATCTTGAAAAAGAAATTTAACAGACCGCTGCTGTGATGCCGGTGATACAGAGAGAGAGAGAAAGAGAGAGAGAAAGAGAGAGAGAGAGAGAGAGAGAGAGAGAGAGAGCTAGGACCAGAATTAATTTCTTACAGACTGTCTAGATCAGTGGTGCACATCCAGGTCATGGAGGGCCAGTGTCCCTCCAGGCTTTTGTTCTAACCATACCCTAAATTAGTTAATTGGACCAATTAAGCTTCTAATGAGGTCCAATAAAGTACTTTAGGGTGCAGTTGGATTAAAAACCTGCAGGGACACCGGCCCTCCAGGACTGAGTTGTGCACCATTGTGGGAGGGTAGTGGGTGGAGCTTTTGGGAAGGACCAGAAATGACAGCACACAGGAGCAGGAAATGGAGTTTAGTCCTTAGAGCCCTGTACCATTAATGGTATCAGGGCAGGGTTTTATTTTACAAAAATAAAACAGTCCAGTATTGCAAAAAATAAACAAGAAAACCACCTGGAATACCAGCAATGGTAAACTCAGGTTTGAAATAAAAAGAGTAAACAAAAAATGTAACAGTTACAAAATAAATAACAACAAAGGAAGCACTGGGTTTCTTTGTGGTACTGCGGTGGGTTTCCTCTCATCGCTTCTTAGCTCCCTTCCACAGATTAATGGCCAGTCCTCGGTTCCTCACTCCGGTAATCCAACACAGTGTCCAAGGTTTTCAAGCTTCTGTGAATAACAGCAGTGAATAAAAAAACACAACAAGCACAGCATGTGTTTTCAGTTCAGCGCAGGGAGACCGAATGGCAAAACCATACTGCTTAAATACTGCCAAGTCCCACCCCTGCAATCAGCATGCTGCCCCACGTCAGCCAATCAACGAGAACAGCACAGCTGATTGCAATGATGGGACCCGACGGCCGCATGGTTCTACCTTGGGCCAAGATGGCTGCCTGACCCAGAACTTCCTGCATGGTCAGAGTTCAGCCTCCTGATCCAATCACGGTCAACCCTACACAGCGCTGCCGGTGGTCGGGAAGGCAAATTACGACAGGGACGCCTTTCAGTCCAGTCACAACCATTGATCTAGATAATTCAATATTTGTAGTTATGAAAATATTGTAGCCTTTTCTATACTTGTGGTTATGAATGAGAGGTATTCACTTGTTTTAATCATTTGTAATCTTACGCAACGTTTGTTGTATTGTGAAAATGATATACCGTTATTTGCACCCAGTGTAATGTTACTACCAAGAAATTATCAATGCAACTGTAGCCTATTTGAATTCTGCAAACGTACATTATATGACAGCTGACCTCTACTGTAGAATTTATTTGCATTATACAACTGAAATCTTGGTATAGAAAACTTCATATTAGATATTACAATAAAATTTCTTAGGCGATTGCGGATTTGCAATGCATCCTTGGCTTTAACACCTGTGTCTTATCCACATAAAAATGAAGAACAGGCGTCAAGAACACACAAATCCACTAGAAATGTGATCGAGATCATTCATGTATTTTGCCTAAATGTATTTGTAATGTTATCAGACTCCCCACACACTTTATGTACAAAGTACACTTTGACATTCACACGTTTGTATGCATATAAAGTGTTCTTATAATACTGTAAGTGTGTGGTGGCTACTTCTAATCACAGTATTAGAAAAAATTATGATTAGAGGAATTCACTAAACAATTAATTATAAACAAATTGTGTATTGAGTTAGGGAGTTCTATCATAAGTTTAAAAGCTTAACAAATATATAATGATGTATTTCATACATGGTACACATGTATAATATAACTAACAACTGCAAACACAAATGGCACTTAAAACGTATGTATTTAAGCCTTCAATCGCACATGCTAAAATACATACAAAAGTAGATGTCAACATAAGAAAAACATGACTTTTGGTATATTTTTCTTTTTAACCAAAACAAGATTGCAAAATGCACATGAAAAGAATTGTATATACTAAGCTGTGGCAAAATATACCCCCGAATGAGAGTAAATGACTAATGGAGTTAAAATTTGTATTTATTTATTTATGTATTTTTTAAAATCTGATTTTTACCCACATGCCAGATAAAGGTAACTCAGCAGTTCAAATGCTAAGTGAAATAAATAAATGTACATTCTGCATGGAAAAATGCACCATTTTTAATGAAGTTTACAAATCATACACAAAATAGATATTCCTTTTTTTACCATTTGAGAGCTGTCTCCCTGTACTCTAGTAATTTTCATAACAGCAAATTATGCTTCCATTAATTTTTCTTGATATCATTAACATGCATTTTGATTAATGAGTTCCTCTTATCTAGTCGTTGAGACAGGAAATGATGTACATAACCTGCGACAATCTTTATAACAAGAAATGCATTAATTAATTACCTCATCGACTCAATTTCAAAGCATTAACGGATTGAATTGATTAACAAATTTGATTTGAAAATCACTTGTTACTAACACTCTTGTTACTATACCTTGAGTTTGATACAGTAACACTGTTTTTTTATTATTAAATCCTGCCCACAATTTCATGAAAATGACTATTGGCTAAACAAATAGATATTTATAGGTAAATCAATAAGTATAGAAGCAATAAAGTTTTGCACCCCTAACAGACAGAAAGCCACCAGGGAAATAGAAGACAGTACAAAGAGATGGGTTCAGATAGGCAGAGACAGGGAAAAAAATAAATGTTATCAAACACAACCACCAGAAATCAAAATGTCAAAACAAATGTAACCCACTTCAGAAATTAGATGATCAAAACCAGCATCAAGAGAAAGGAACAACATCCAGGACCCCATAAACGGTGCTGGCCATGCAGCAAAAAAAAGGAAGTCATGATTATTGGTGACTCCATATTGAGAAACACAGAAAGTTCAGTGTGCAGTCTGGACCCCCTTCCAGGAGCCTTTTTCACACACATCACTGAGAATGTGGACAGGCTCTTAGAACGAACAGGAGACGACCCAGTAGTAGACCTCCACATCGGTCCAAACAACATTGTAAGAGACAGACCAAGATCCCTGGAAAACAAACTCAGAGAGCTAGGAAGGAAATTAAAAGGCAATACCAAAACTGATATTTTCTGGGATACTGCTGACACCTTGTAAACAACCATACAGTCAGCTGGAAATAAATAATCTAAATGCATGGCTGAAATTGTGGTGCACACAGGAAGGCTTCACCTTCCTTGAACATTGGACCACATTCTACATTTATATAGGCGGAACAAATTTTACTTAAATAAAAAAGGAACCACTTGGGAAAATGATACTTGAGAAGGTTCAGAAGCATTTAAACTAGAAAGGAAGGGGGTAGAAATCAACAAAAAAACCAGAAGGGAGACTACATCAACAACTCAGGTAAGATAGCCATTAAATGTATTTATCTAAATGCTGGAAGTATCAAAAACAAAATGTTAGAGCTTGAAGCTACTGCACTAACAAGAACTTCAATGTGATAGGTGTTACGGAAGCTTGATTTTCCGAAAGTGATGGAGACAAATATAATATTTGTGGGTGTACGCTTGTGACAGAGTGGTAAGTGAATACAGGTGAGTGCAGTGCAGAGTGGTGGATACAAAACAGACAGACAACGATTTCCAGGTGCAAGGGTATTTATTGATTTAATTTACAACAGCCAGAGCCTTATGACAAACACCTGTAAATAATAATGATGGAGTGATACATCAAATTATATCACTCTATATTTATAATACCCAGGTTTGACCCGCAACCAAAAGTCCAGTCTTGTAAATACACCCACACTAAACACAGTTTTTAGTGACAGTGAATAAGTGCTAGTGGTGCAAAACAGTCCTCCATGAACAAAGGGGTGAAAGTGATGTCCGGGTTGGTGTTGACTTGCACTACTATTCCAGACAGTGTTATTGGTAGTCTAGGAACAGACAAACAATTACTAACACAATCAAACGCAAGAGAAAACACTCACGGTTTTCAACAATAACAGGGTTCTCCTTTTAGGTTGTATCTAACCATTTACAAAGGAACAGATCACTTACACTATGACCCCTATTTATGCCCTCCCACATGGCCCCTAGGTTAATGAGCGCAACTGCTCCTCCAATCCACGGATGCCACTCCATTTCCCATCTTGGTCATTGAGTTTAGGTAGCATAGCTCCAACCCTTTGCTGGATGGCTGACTTCCATCTAACCCAAGGAATAAATTGTCATGCCATTTAGTCCAGAGTACTCTGTTCCCTTTACACAGCGCCCTCACAGGTCGGGAGGGATATCTAACACCAAAAATCATTCAATCTCTGACACAACACTGTATAGGAAAGACAGGCAGGACAAACGAGGTGGAGGTGTAGCACTATACATCAAAAATAGCCTTGAAACCCGGGTGTTAAATCTGGAAGAAAAAAACAAACGCAGAATCAATATGGGTCACAATAAAATCAAAGGGCATAATAATAGAGGCATGCTATAGACTGCCTAGTTCAGCATTCTGTTATACAATGACATTAGAAATGCATGTAGCAAAGGAGAAGTCATACTAATGGGGGATTTCAACTTCCCCCATATAAAATGGGAAAACCTGGTGGGGAGGTAGACAGACTAAATTGAAATGGTAGAAATGACAAATGACTGCTTCCTAATGCAATCTGTCAATGCACCGACTAGAGGGGAGACATGCATTATAGTTTTAGTCTTCAAATAACAAAAAGACAGGACAACTAAAACAGAGGTTAGAGAACCATTGGCAAACTCAGATCACAACATGGTCTAATTTGAAGTGCTAGTTAAAACCCCCAAAGAAACAACTAAAGTTAAGGTTTACAATTTTTATAAGACAAACTAAGGAAGTTTGAAACAGGAATGAAACAGAGACTAAAATAAAGTAAAATAGAGAAAACATCCACATAAAAAGGATGGCTATTTTTCAAAAATGGAGTACTAGAGCCGCAAAATAATTACATACCGAAAGAAGACAAATCTAAGTCTAAAACAAAATGGCCAAAATTGTTTAACAGATCAATACAAAAAAAAAGTCAGAGAAAAAAGGCACTTTAGAGCATTTAAAAGGCACCAAGAACAAAGTTGGAACAGCAAACGCAAGTCAAAAAAGAAGTTAGAAAGGCCAAGAGAGATAGAAAGGAGCAAAGCCAAGAGGGCTAAAACCAACTCCAAAAAGTTTTTCCAATATTATAACAGCAAAAGAACATTCAAGGTGGAAGTAAAATGTCTAAGAGATACAAATGGCAAAATCATAGATGAAGAGAAAAAAATAGCAAATATATTAAATAATTACTTTCCAAAAGTTTTTACAAAGGAGGATACGGACAACATGCCCACATGTTGACCTGTTCCTATCCAGCTTTAAATAACTTTAGCATAACTAAGTCAGAAGTGTTAAATTGACTAGGAGCTCTTAAAATAGACAAATCTCCTGGACCAGAAGAGATCCTCCCAGTAGTACTCAAAGAAATGAAAGAAGTTATTTACAAACCATTAACCAAGATCATGCAACAGTCTCTTGAGACAGGGGTTGTCCTGACAGACTGTAAAATTGCAAATGTAATACAGATCCACAAAAAGGGAGACAAAATTGTACAAGGTAACTACAGGTCAATACGCCTGACTTCTATTATATGTAAACTTATAGAATAAGATACAAAATGTAAAATTATCTATATGGTAACAGCATCCTGGGAGACAGTCAGCATGGTTTTAGGAAAGGGAGATCGTGTCTAATTAACCTGCTTGATTTTTTTTGAGGATGCAACATTGACGATGGATAATTGCAAAGCATATGACATGGTTTATTTAGATTTCCAGAAAGCTTTTGACAAAGTCCCGCATAAAAGATTAATTCTCAAACTGAGCGCAGTAGGGATTCAAGGAAATGCATGCACATGGATTAGGGAGTGGTTAACATGTAGAAAACAGAAAGTACTGATTAGAGGAGAAACCTCAGAATGGAACGAGGTAACCAGTGGAGTACAACAGAGATTAGTATTAGGTTCTCTGCTCTTCCTAATCTACATTAATGAGTTAGATTCTGGTATAGTAAGCAAACTTGTTAAATTTGCAGAAGCCACAAAAATAGGAGTGGTAAACACTGTTGCAGCAGCAAAGGCCATTCAAAATGATCTAGACAGAACTGTGCAGACACTTGGCAAATTACATTTAATAGACAAAAGTGTAAGGTACTACAAGCAGGCAATAAAAATTTGCATTATAAATACCATATGAGAGATACTGAAATTGAAGAAGGAATCTATGAAAAAGATCTAGGAGTTTATGTTGTCTCAGAAATGTCTTTATCGGGACAATGTGGGGAACTTATAAAAAGGCCAACAAAATGCTCGAATATATAGTGAAAAGTGTCGAATTTAAATCAAGGGAAGTAATGTTAAAACTTTCTAATGCATTAGTAAGACCTCATCTAGAATATTGTGTTCAGTTCTGTTCACTTCACTACAATAAAGATATTGCTGCTCTAGAAAGAGTGCAAAGATCGACCAGAATTATTCCAGGTTTAAAAGGCATGTCATATGCAGACAGGCTAAAAGAATGGAATCTATTCAGTCTTGAACAAAGAAAACTATGCATCGATTTCATTTAAGCATTCAAAATTCTAAAAGGTAGTGACAATGTCGATCCAAGGGACTTTTTCGACCTGAAAAAAGAAACAAGGACCAGGGATCACAAATGGAGATTAGACGAAGGAGTATTCAGAATAGAAAAAAGAGGCACTTTTTTTACACAGAGAATTGTGGGAGTCTGTTACCAACTCCCCAGTAATGTTGTTGAAGCTGACACCCTGGGATCCTTCAAGAAGCTGCTTGATGAGATTCTGGTGTCAATAAGCTACTAACAACCAAACTAGCCAGATGGCCCTCCTCTTGTTTGTAAACTTTCTTATGTTCTAATGTTGTAATACTCTGTTTCTTCATCTCCCTTAGCTCTGCCGTGAAAAGAAAATGTATATTTTTTATTGTCCTTGGAAGGCGGAAATGGGTGCAAATGCACCCCAAAATTGTACAGTGTGTATTTTGAAGAAGGATTACTCCGTTTGCACCCCTTGTCACTGAAAGGGTTAACAAAGGTTTTAGCGTTTTTAAGACCTAGTCTATTATTTTAATTCTTGTTGTGCAAGGATGTATTTATTATCAAATGATATGGCATGTCAGTGAGGGGGTGGTGATTAATGTATTTAGTGAAGTGGAGACCACTTAGACCACATTGCAAATCTACAAAATTTTTACATTTTTTGTAATTATTTATTTAGTAATTATTTTTTGATTATTGTGATTGGGGGGAGGGGGTGCTTGTGTACAGTACATGCCTTTAGTAAAGTATGATGTGATCATCTAATTATGACGAGACCAATCACAAAAGAACACATCTGCAAGACGTACTATATAGTATGTGAGTGTTATTTGGGGATTTTAGGTATTTATTGTGGTGGAGAAAATATCGTTTTTCAATATTAGGCCAATGTTGCTTATTGAATCTCCAACATCAAAAATGCACAAACACACGTTTTCCAAAAATAAAACAAAAAAAAACATGAAAAAATGTAGACAGAAGAAGAAAAAAAACAGTAACACACAAAATGGCTGTGCTTGCGAGACAAATAGCTAATAAAAACACAAAAAAGAAAGAAAAACACACCTTTAAAAAAATTGTAACTATTTACATGGTCCAGCACACACAAACCGAAGGACTAGCCTTGAAAAAGGCCAAGTTACCCAATATCAATGATAATAAATTATATTATTTTTTAAAAGTTGTTAGAAAATTCCTTTTTCAAAGTGAAAGTAATATATCTCTTAAAGGGTTTGGTTCTAAGCCAATCATTCCATCTGCTCACACACAAAACATGACTGTATCATATTGGTTCTGCCTCTTTACCCCCTGGATTGGCTCTCTTTCTAGACGTGAGATTGGCAGTCAATATCACCTTATTGAAGTCAGCAGCTGATTTAATGCATTTTTTACATTAATATTTTTTCTCCAAATAAGGAATAATAGCAAAATTACTTGTGCGTACTCGTATTTGAAGACATTTCCATACTCATTATGAATGCTCGTTTGTGCTCTGACTCGGGCACACCCCTACTTTTGACAATGTTTTTTTTCTTTCTGTGGTCTAAATCTACTATGTTGTTTCAGGAAGAAAACATGGCTTTTCAATGAGCCCAAAAGAGATCAAGGTAACGATTTGCTTAAATTGCTCCAGGCAAAGCTGTGCGTTCAGCTTTCTCTTCGCTGTTTAAGAGAAACAGTGAAACTGTTCTTCTCTCCATCTCTATTATCTGCCCATGCCACTTCCCTCTCCTCTGTCCTAATTCTCCTCGACCTCTCTGCTGTCTTTGTCTGCTTTATCTTTATTACTCTATTCTCCTGTGCTTCCTCACTAACCTGGGACTTTCTGGCACTGCTCTTGTCTGGTTCTCCTCCTGCCTCTCTGATCACACGTACCAGGTGTCTTGGCGTGGCTCACCCTCTGCCTCTTGTTCTCTTTCGACAGGTGCCCCCAAAGGCTCAGTCTTGGAAACCCTCCTGTTTTCTCTGTACACCCACTCCCTGGGTTACCTCATCTCCTCCCATTGCTTCTCGTATCTGACTCTGGCATTTTCTTCCATGTATCTACCTGCCTCTCGGTCATCTCCTCTGCATTCGCATCATCTCAAACTCAACTGCTACAGACCTCCTTTTCCTCCCCGTCTTCCTCCCCCACCGCTGATCTCTCTATCTCTGTTCCTCTTAAATCCACCACCCTCTCTCTCTCCTTATCCACCAAGAACCTCGATGTCACCCTTGACCCCTCCATCTTCTACGTTCAGCACATCTCTACTCTGGCACACTCCCGTTGCTTCTTCCTCAGCAACATACGTAGAATTTGTCCTTTCCTCACTGACTACTCCATGCAGCTCCTACTTCAGGCCCTGGTATTGTCCTTGCCTCTGCTATCCATTCGCTCTAGCTCATCCAAAACTCTGTTGCTCGCCTTCTCTTTTCTCTTCCTAGCATGCTACACCGCTGCTCCTCTCCCTCCACTGGCTTCCTATCACTGCTCTACACCCCCTCTTGCCACTCTACCACCGGCAGATTAGCTGTTACCCCCCCCCCCCCAGAGAGCCCGCTCCTTCTCCACCCTTGCCCCTCAGTGGTGGAACTACCTACCCACGGATATCAGCTCCTAAATGTAAGTATTTGTTATATTCTTTATTTTGCGCTTATTTTGTACTGATTTTACTGTACTTTATAATTGCTCTTATCTGTTATGTGATATTCTACAATGTGATATTTTGTATCTGTAAGTTGCCCTGGATAAGGACGTCTAAGAAATAAATAAATAAATAAATAAATAAATAAATAAATAATAATAATAATATAATAATAATTTCCACCTAAACAGGGGTGCTTCACCTTAATCAACCCCACCCACTGCATAGATTTGGGAAGAACAGTTTTAGGGGGTAAAGAATATGTGGAAGAGGGTCTCACTACACTCAACAGTCTTTTCAACGGTCTTTTCATATTATGGGAAAATTCTAATTTCTGTGGAGCAGCACACATCAGGTTGCCATGGAATTTTCAACACACTAGCAGTTTGCTGTATATTAAAAATAACAAGACGCCAGGAATAAGGTAGGGAATTTAACACCACAGTGTGAGGAAATGTTATCTTTGCAAGTTAGAATAATAAGTTCAGCTTTATTTTCTATAGAGTGCTATTTTTACTGCTATCCAGTTACAACTTAGCTTTAGGTGTGTGCATTTTTATAATACATTTTAGAGGTTGCTGTTAAAAGAGAGTGTGCCTACTTCATTAGAAGCTACTTCATATATGATCAATTTTTGGGAAAGTGATTTGGAAAAAGAACACAATTAATATTAATGGTGATTCACAGTTTTGGATGAATGGGTCATTGTTAAATTGGTATTGAAACCATCAAAGATTTGATCAAACCCAGTCCATTCCCTTTTCCTAGACGGGGGCATAGAGGATTTGTGTTAATAAAGGTATACCACTAGTTCATCAGGTTGTTAAATATTTACAACAGGGGTGGGGGCACGGCAACGTGGGGCGAAACATTTATTTTGGTCTTGGGACAGTTGGCCCACAGAATCCAAAGGTTTTTCTTGTTCTGAATAGCCTAAGTAATCTTATTTTTACTATTTCAACTGCTATGATTACATCTTAACAGTTAGAAGTTCTACATAAATACTAAACAAATATTCATTTTATTATGACAATATACAGAAATAAACACACACTGTGCACAATAATGTGAGAATATTCATGTTTCAGTAATGCGGTCAATATTTTTTAAAACACGTCTTACAAAATAAACTCAATACACAAAACAATAGGCTACCTCTTGCACAAAACATTTGGGCTTTTTTTACCTAAGGTTTGACTATATAATACATAGTACCCTTTATTACGAGAGAGAACATGCAAACTCCACACAGACAGACCCCTGGAGGCCAGGAGCAAACCCAGGACCTAGGAGCTGTGAGGCAGCAGCGCTAACCACTGCTCCACTGGAACGAGTGAACAAGCGTACTCTATCCAACTGGGACAATAGGCTGGAAACTGAGACAATCCCTAATGTATCCCTGAGACATTTTGTTTTTGCTCTACTTGTTTCCTCAGAATATGAACTAAACCACACGCAAAATGTTTACTTCCGAGTCAGGTTACCCTGTATAGTACGTTTCCTATGTGCAAAGGATCAAGTTCATCGTTGAGGTTTAGCAAGTGAACCAGACTCAAACCAGACGGAGACCACGTCTTAGGTGGACTTGTTCACACCTCACACCAACCGTACTGAACTGTACCGAATGTAGTCCAAACCCTCTAAACGCACCCAGTATAAACACAGCCCAAGACAATACATATATTTATAGAACTTAAAATGCATAAACTACAGTATTTAGTTTTTGGCCTGCTACACTAAGTTTTGCATTAGAGCAGAGCATGTGAGCGGACTGGAGCGCTCCTCAATGCCGCTTCTCAATCTCTTCCTCTTTGAAGCTCCAAGGCCTTTATTTCCCCAGTCCGCTGCACTCCGGTGCTTCTAATTCTGCAGCCAGCTTTACTCAAGCACCGCTCCACTGCTAGTGGAAAATGCTTCCAAAATGTTTATCTTGCTATCCCACACTTTTTCACTGATCCCTCTTCAATTTATTTATTTATGGATTATTACCCATTTTATATGTGCCACTGAGGGGTATGTTGGTAACTAAATTTCATAAATTAGTAACCAACAAGCTCGCTTTTTTTACTAATAGTGTCACTGTGAGACTTCATATTTCCTTACCAGTCTCAAAAACCCAGAGCAACACAAATGATTTAATTAAGGAACTTGCTGTTTTTAACCAATGCCATGAAGGAAACGTAAAAAATATAAATGTGAATGTACTTACCAGCGGGGATGCTTGCCTTGGTCTGATCGGGGAGGGAGCGTGTACCTGCAAATAAACTACAAAAGAGAAATAAGTAAACGTTAACAGGATTTAAAATAACAAATCATGGCAATTACATCTGAGAGACGATCCGTTCAGATATAATGCAGTGTTAGTTTATTTTAGCACTTACCTGTCTGGTGAGAGTTGATGACTGTGATTTAATTTGTGTTTTGGTGCTTTGAAAATGGCGCCACATGGGTGTTTATGTCAGCAGCGCCGAGTGCGCAAGCTCATGCACGCTATTTTTTAGGACAGGAGTGAGTTCAGTGAGGGTTCGTGCCCATTCTGAACAAAGGAAAGTAATGCACCCTGATAGCATTGTTTATTTGTCTTTTGATATCTTGTGTTTTGTTAACTATATTATTGGTCATTGTTCATTGTTTGTTCTTTTGATTTCATGTTTATTTGTAAGTAAATGTGGGCCTCCGTTAACTGCAGTTCTCTGTTTCCGAGTCTCCTTCCTGCCGGTAACCAGCCTTGCCAGCAATGCTAACGTTTTACGCACCCCAAAAAACGCCAAAAAAACTACCGCTCATACAACAACAGTTTTGCCGCTCCTGTTAATCAGATTAGTCAGCTTGCCACTGGTCTTGTTAAAACCTGAAGATTATGTTAAAACATGGCTAGGTAAAGGTAATGTGTGCAGTTACTGACACCAACAGCAATGCACAAAACCCTGATCCACAAGCAGATGAGTACAAAATGCTATCCCTCTTCCTTATAAGATCTGGTACCTTTTTGTTTACAAATTAACCCTTGCCTACATGCATAATGAATCTGAATATGAATTTGGGGTCGGGCCTTGCCTTACTGTATTTGTATGATATTTACAGTAATTTTAACACAGTTAACATAGAATACATTTAAATGCAAAACAAGTCTTGTTACTTTGAACATAAAGAGAATTAGGGGTTGATAGCCAAAAAGCTGTATTTTTCATAAACAGGCTCTGCATTTCATCTGCATTTACAAACAATCTGCCTGTAAATTTAAAGGTAGTGCATACGTAAAGTAATGAGCCTAACGTGTGCGATAAATCTAAATTTACAGCCCCATTTACTAACACAGAACGCATTAATTTACATGCACACTATTTGGCTCATTGCATGAGTGACATTCCTGTTAAACCAATCACAGCTCACAGACAGCAAAATAGCAAAAGTAGCAAAATAGCCAATCAAATGACACACAGGATCCGTTTCCTCACACACATGTGTAAAAACACATCACACATAATTTTGATTAGGATAGCGAAGCGACGGCTTGTTTAAACTATTTATTTTACTTTGTGTAAAAATTTAAATCAGTAGCCAAAAAGTAGTTGGAAGAAATGTGAGAAAGGTAGAGGCGGAACACAGAAGATTCCAAAATCGTTAGCCAGGTGATTATTTTTTCACTGAATAATTTTGAAGGCAAGGCAATATGTCTGCAGTGTAACGGTTGCAGTTGTGAAAGATTATAACATACAATGTCATTATGACATGCTGCACAAAGCAACATATTTTGACTTTACTGGAAATGAAAGCAGCTCTGGAGTGAAAATGAAAGTGCTGTTGATGCCAGTTTTATTGTTAGCAAAGAGATTGCATGTGCTGCCAAACCTTTTTCAGATGGTGAATTTGTTAAAAGTTGCATGCTTAAAACAGCTGATGCAGCATGCCCTGAATTTTTTTTTTTTTCTAACATCAGTCTGTCTCGTAACACGGTTGCTGAGTGTACTATCGAAATGCAGGTCATATTAAGTGTAATGTTATTGAAGAGCTTTTAATTTTAAGCATGAACAACACAACCACAGGAAATGACTTTGTTTAACTTCAAGAAACCATGGAAAGTGTAGAATTACCATGGAAGAAACAACAGATATATGACTGGGCAAAAGAGTCGACTGGCTAACAGAGTGCTGGAAAAATTTTAAGTAAAGGAAATGCAGAAGTACCAATTTTCTTACACTGCATTCTACTTAAGGCGTTATGTGGAGATTTAGAACTCGTAATGATTATTGTTATCATTTGTGCCAGAAAAGAAGCGCCAAATGTCCAGACAGAAGTCATAAAAAGGTAGATTTCATAGTGGTGCTGTTTACTAAATTGTATTTTCACAGCTTGCCAGTGTCTTTTTTTTCTTCAGTGCTGTTAAAAACTTTATATTTTGGAACATCTTTTTTAAAAATTATTTTACTGTGAGATTTCCATTGAAAGCAAAATACTCTTCTATTTCCTCCATTATATTACATTTGTGATATTGAGTTTTTTTGACAGTGTTCTAGGGAAGCTGCTTCTAGTTATATCTCCCTATTTTTGTACCATAAAATACATTAAGTAATATGTTGATTAATTGATTGAAACTGTGCCTGTGCAGTGGGGGTAATGTGTTTTGTGTAAAGTAGTATATGTACGTATTTCTATAGACATTTTCAGGCACATTACGGCCCACCAAGTGAACAGTCTTAAATTAAATGACCCTTGCTGTCAGATGAGTTTGAAACCCCTGACCTAGACAATCAAGTATCATTTCTGGACTTTTTCTGTTCAAAGACATTTTCGTAACCACAAAATTCAGAAAGTATTTATTTCACATTAGTGAACAGTGAATCAAACTAATAAATCTGTTGATTTGATACACTAAAGTGAATCAGTCAAACGAATCGAGCCACATCACTTGGTTTAAATAGCATGCCTATCAGTGGTTAAAGCGAGGTGTCAAACAAATTAATTATCACTCACTTTAATGTGCACAATACAATTACCGCCTGTGACAGGATGACGTTGCGGTGACATCAGGCCAGAAGTAGGAACTGAAAACACACAGGTAACTGCAGTTACAAAAAGATGCGCTGCGCACCGTTTATTAAACAAAAACAAAAAAATATATATATATATATTTAAACAAAAATAAATGTTCACAGAGCCCAGAAAATAAAAGGTTGAAACAAAACAAATCCTGAACAGAAAAAGTTGCCTTCACTGATCCTTTTAGTGTCTTTTTTTTTTTTTTTTTAAGTTTCGTTTTCTCCTCTTGCTCTCGTACTCTCCTCCGTACACCCACCCTGAGGGGAGAGAGCTGCAGGCTTTTATGTAGGTGACCATCTCCCGATTTAGCAACAAATTAATCACTTAATTAATTCAGGAGATGGACACCTTCTGCACAATTTTTTTAATCATTCCTGGCAGAGGATGAGTTACTCCCTCGCCTCTGCCAGAACACGTTTCAAAATAAAAACAATAACAAAACAAAAACGCACAGCTACGCCATCATATTTAAATACATAAATAAATCATAACATGGCTACGCCGTCAAAACAATAACACATACAATAAATAATAAATAAACACAGACAAAATAACACAGTGGCAGTGAGGGTGACCCCGTTCTAAAAATAAGCACATTTAAATCATAATACAAAACATTTTACAGCAGGGCTTTGCCCTGCCCCCTTTTTATGTGCAGGGCTTTTCTACTGCCCCGCTACCGCCCTTTAGTAAATACCATACAAATTACATATTCATTCTGATTCCCATAGTGTTGCACAAGAGTGTGTGCCATAATATGCACACAATTTTGCGTGATAATAAATACAATTGCAATAGTAAATACAGAAATCATAAACGTGTACACTTTTGAAATGAGGCCCAATGTATTTTAAGGTGCACACAGTCTGACACCAATTAAAAAAAAACAAAAAAAACAAAAAACATTCTGCTAATACATAGCACCCTTGTGAAGCTTGAATGGAGAAGTGGAGTCATTTGAAGATGAAAAAGCTTATGAGACATGACAGCTCAATGTTTAATTCACAGAGTATCGGTGAAACGTGTATACAGAGTGATTTTTATAGAAAGTGATTTATAGCAAGCTCAATGAGCGCTATTTACTTGAGGGGGAAAGTGGATAGGAAAGGAAGTCTCAGTCTCGTGATCAGGAACCTTGGTGACTGAAGACTGGTCTGATGACCCCCGAGACCTGGAAAACAGAAAGTGTTAGCTCCTTACTCACAGGAGAGCCAGGGCGGAGGTTTGGATGCAAACCCACAGGGGGGAGGAGAATGGCCCCGACTCAAAGCTAGAGAGGCCCATATGATTACACAGCAATGGCACTTAGAGGGAAGGAAGACTGCGCCCTGCACAACTCTGCAGAATAGAAGACAAACAGGACATAGCAAGATTAGTAAGATAAACTAGCAGAAAGCCATCTGCACAACGGAGAGGAAAAACCACCTTCCTTTTTTTTTATTTTTTAAGGTGGAAACCTCTGGGCGCCCCAACTCCAGGCAAGCTAAATAGGGATTGCTGGGCTGAAACAATGTCTGATGTTGACGTTTGAATGTACGTCTAAACTGCTGAGGAAGTCCAGCGACCTAGAGTTTTATAAACATGTTGATTTGGGCCTGCTCTGGCAACTGAAGTTGCAGCTCCGATTCTGAAGGAGTGAGTAGTGTAAAATTGCTACTGCAGACTGGCTTTAGTGAATTGAAAACCAGTTCCTAGTGACAATGTTCCTTGAACAGTCAGTGAACAGTGGATCTGAGAGACTGGGTTTCTTGAGTAATAAGTTTTGCCAGAGAACTGTAGGGGCAAAGGGGAGAGTTAATCTTTGATAATTGAATACATTGTCCAGAATGAAGTTGACCATTTTTATGATATCCTCAGAAACAGCAGGAAGTTCTGGTCTTGATTGCAACAGAAATCTCTTGCTCTGATTCCTGAAGCTGGGAAGCTGCAAGAGGATGCGACCATGAACTCTGCGCATCTTAGAAACCCGAAGAAGACAGTTTTGCAGATTAATTCCATCACGATGTCATCCGATTGATTGAATCATCCATGACTGAGGATGGAAACAATCTTAAGGAGGATGCTGTCGTGATCGGCATCCTAATAGGAGAAGCTGGTGGGAGGGACTTCTCGATCCCGCGAAGAGTCAGGCTGACTGCAGGCAGTGAGAGGAGGGTGGGTGCTGGGATGCACTAGAGTTGGTAATGGTGTTGAATCCCAGACAGATAGGAGCTAATGGTAGTGGGTGACAGCTGAAGGATGTCCCAGAGGTGCACAATGAATGCCAGGATCCCATTGTGGTTGAACTGTGCAGGGATGATTCAGTGCTGGGCACAGAATCAGGAGTGTGAATTCCATGCTGATCTGTATGATGAGTTGGTTGCTGGAGCCAGAGCTGCTGACATGTAGCCCTGAGCAGAGAGAAGTAAATGGAAGGGAGGAGGTTGCAGAGGGAGAGGCGACACTGCTGATGGAATTTGGAGATCTGCCAACGGGAGAGCATCAGCAGCGTTTATTAGAGGAACTGGGCACAAGCCTGGCTTGAATTAAGAATTTGTTTGACACATATAGCCATATGAGCCTTTGCAGTAGTTTCATGATGAATGGTACTGAAGATCAGAATTTATTGATCATTTGGACTCCGGCTGAATTGTCGCTATAGAACAGAATTGATTTTCTAGATCATGCTCTGCCCTAGATGAATGCAGCAGCAACTATTGAGTACAATTCCAATAATTCAGTTGATTTATCTTCTAATCGCTATTTCAGGCGGTCATTGGCCAAAAAACCATTGATTGGCCAGGACTGCCCCATAGCCTAGATGAGAAGTGCGGTCAGCTGAGGCTGAGGGCTGCGAGGTTGTGTGGCTGTGGATCTCCTGATGAATGGAGTTGCTTAGAAGGCAGAGCTTCCATTGAGAACTGCTTCAGGATGCGCGACTGAGTTGCTGGACAATGCTGCCTCGAAGGCTGGAGCAACGGCAGGTTGAGGTTGAGCAGAGTACTGCAAGATGAAGTGCAGATGTGTGCTGTGCGGCTGGGCAAGTGGAAGGAGCAGGGTTGAAAGTGAAGCAGAGTGGCATTGCTAGATGCTTTGCAGCTACTGAGGCTATGCTGGAAAAGGAGGCTGTTTCATAGGTGGGGTGGAGCCACCGACTTTGCTTCTGGTAGAGGGAGTCAGGAGTGGATGCTGAGGTTGGCTGGGAGCCTGATGTGATTGCTGAAGCTAACTGGGAGATTATTGTGATTGCTGAGGCTAGCTGGGAGCTTGACGTGAATGCTGAGGCTAGCTGGGAGCTTGACGTGAATGCTGAGGCTAGCTGGGAGCTTGACGTGAATGCTGAGGCTAGCTAGGAGCCTGACATGAATGCTGAGGCTAGCTGGGAGAATAACATGAATGCTAAGGCTATCTGGGAGCCTGACGTGCATGAAGATATTGGAAGCTGCGCTCTGTGTGGCTGCACTGGTAGGAGGGGCTGCTTTGAAGGCTGAGGCAGAGCGGTTAGGTGAACATTGGTTGGATGCTACTGGATGTGGCATGATTGTGCCAGCTGGGCAATGACTAGCCACGAATTGACGACAGAATCTTGAAGCAGGGGCTGGCTGGTGCCGGAAACGGTGCCGAGGAGGAGCAGCGGACAGGAAAGCAGGGGCCGCTGTGCTGGAAGAGGTGGCAAGAGTGGAAGCTCTGAGCGTAAAGGCAAGTGTAGGATCCAGACTCTGTTCTGGTAGAGCCAGGCCTCCATTGCAGGTTCTGAGCCGTAACCCTTTGCCGTCCATTTATTCAGAGCTTGTCAGGTGCATCAGGTCCAATTTTATTTTCACACACGCTGGTTAATTTTTTTTTCCCAGTGTAAAACAGGTTTAAAAGACATTGAATCACAAAAGGACACTGCGTACTGTATCTCCAGCCAAGCTCCACCCATTGTTTGAGGTATTTTTCTCATACCTCTTTATAGACTGATAAATCCTTTCCTGATCACTCATTTTATTACCAAACTCCTCAATAATGCGATCCAAGTCATTATTTTTTTACTATAACATCTCAAAAAGCTCTGCAAATGTCTGTGATATTCTTTGAGCACTGTATGCAGAAGCAGCTATCTCCTTTGTTATGTCTGTGTTATCTTTGTAATGCATGGGTCTATGAGATACGCCTTATTTTCAGTTTCATTCAGCTCCTATCAGTCTCACTTGGCCATTGAAAGGTTTTCTCATCTTTTTCCAGAGAAAAAACAACTAGAAACCAGTGCTTTATGTCTTTTTGATGATGTCGACTGGAAATTGAATTGTAATGTCGGACCTGGTCCAACATAGGACCACAAAGGGTTAAGATATTATGCGTGTTCACAGCTCCTTAATGAAAAACAGAAGAAAAATCATGCATTAGCTGCATCAATAGTTTTTGTTGGTTTCTATGTTAGATTGGTCTTGTTCAGTCTCTTGCATGAAATGTTGTTCCGGATTTTCGTCCGCAGCTGATCGGCATTCACTGGCTTGATCAACAGACGCACTTTTTACTGCATCCACCTGAACAGTAAGAGAGTTCTTTACACCGACATCATCCAGTGCATATTTATCTATGTCATTTATGACATCATACCAGTGCATCTTTATCTATGCAGTGTTGTTTTTTTTTTTTTTTTTTTTTTTATAAAAAAGCGAGAAATGCACTTGAAATAATTTAGATCGAAGAGTAAATGACAGGTATTGCATGATTCAATTAAAGAATTACAAGATTTGTCATTGATATTGAAAGGCTAAGATTTCAGAAAACCATAAGTGTGTTTGCTGCTAATAAATTCCAGTGATCTTTATCATGGGTTAAACAGTGTAATATAGCAACAGATTGAAAGCACTTAGCTGGTCTGGCAGCGAGATGTTATATAAACACAGTACTGTATAGCAATGAATTGAAAACACTTAGCTTTGATCAGCAGGTTGCCATTGAGCTGGTGTAGCATGAGAAACTACACCCCATGAGATAATGCATCCCTTCAGCGCCATTAATTTTACCAAGCATGCGCACGTCATGTGATCTAAAGGGAATTCACTTTTGCATAGCTATACCTATGAGAAACTGCATCCGGTGCAATTGTGCACCTCTACTTTATTATATTAATATTCACATTTAGCTGTTTATTTTTCAATAAAATGTTGTAATGCAAACAATTCACATGATTTCCATGGCAGGCGACTTCATGTTTGAATGTATTTTTATGCCTTAAACTTTTTTTTATTATTATTATTTTTTTTTTAAGATGCCATGGTTGGGTAATCCTTCTCTGTATTTGTTTACTTTTTTTACAACAGGCCTTGTAACGCAAATTGCATGTTTTTGACAAAAATTACAGTAATATTTGTTTTTAAATAGACAACAGTTAAAAGCAAACGCTATAACAAACATAGTAATACTAACATACATTTCATTAGCTATTCAATATGCTTGGAATAAAGCATCACGTCAGTGTACAGTGTCACATGACTTCAGCCATTACATTAAAAAAAAAAAAAAAAAAAAAAAAAGATTTAAAAAAAAAAAAAAAAAAAGAAGCACCCATCTTTGGATTTTATTCCACAGAGGCGGGGAGACTGGAGACAGGAGAGACGATGAAAAAAAAAACACGGATTAATTGCAGCATACCAAATTTAGTCCAATTGATAGCTGAATTGCAACATTTGATTTAAACCAGTTTAATTGAGGTTTAAATCTGAAAATGAGTCTTCAAAAAGACTGGTCAAACAGGGTTTTTCAATTTCAACGTGCCAGCAGTGGTTTATGTTGCAGTGTACTGTAGTCCACCAGCAGTAGGTTTAACTGCTGTTTTTCCAACCTCAGAGTAACACTTTGTGAATATTTTGCAATGACAGGTAAAATGTTATTAAAATGCATAATAATCAGCTATATATATATATATATATATATATATATATATATATATATATATATATATATATATATATATATATATATATATATCAATTTCACAGTTGAAAACACTGGATGATGATAAACATACATGCCAACAGTCCCTATATGGTGGGGACAGTCCAGATTTCCTAGTAAATGTCCCACGTCCTGATACATAGGAAGAAAGTCCCGATATTTGCCCATAGGAAAAAAAAAAAAAAATTTATTCCACACAGTAGAGTTAGTGAAAACCACACACTGTGCCCTCTGTGCGGCTGACACATCTGCTGATCACTAACTTATAGAAAGGTAAGAACTCTTTATTATGTTGGCTGAGGCTGGTCGGAGGCGTCTTCAGAGACGAGCGGGTCTGTATGATGACTGCTTCAAGGGCGAAGGGCTGGGCTGGGGCCTACGAGTAAGATTGCAGCACTGTGGTGCCGAGACAAGCAGTCTGGGCAGCTGGAGTAGATTGGCCCTGCCGAGAAAGCTTCACATAGCATCAGGAACATTGTAGGTGATCTTGTAGCTATAGCAGTGCTCAGCTCCTCCAATAAAGTGTGGAAGAGGTTCAGTAGCATCATACTTTGGGGATTTTTAAATTAAAATCATGTTGGGAATCTCAACAAGGAAGAGTCAATTGTTTATGAAGGTTTTAAAGAGACACTAATATCATTGCATAATAACCTATTGTGGTTGATTGAAAAAATTTATTGGATAGGAAGCTGTGAGAGGACAGCATTACTGGCAAGGTTGTTTCTACCAGGAAGTGAGACTCAGACACAGATGGTAGAGTGAAGCGCTAATGCTCACGTTTTTTTAATAATAATAATAATAATAATAATAATAATAATAATAATAATAATAATAATAATAATAATAGTAACACACAAAAGACAGGAACCAAACAAATGGCACAAGGTCCAAAACAAAAGGCTATACAAAACACTTATAGTACTATGACAAGATAACAACGTAAATACACAAACAAGATGGGACAGCATGCAACATGAAAACCACCTGTCACCAACATCAAATCCAACACTAACCAAGCTAACACCTGTAATCACTTTATTTGTACACCTGTGACATTCCCCCGTATTTTTTTATGGAGGATTTTAACTCCCTCCCTGCCAACAAATAATCCACACACACCACACCCCTCTGTGCTTTCGCCCTGCCACACTGCCACATACCTCTCCCCTATGTGCACAGCACACATGGCCACCATCAGCCATCTACCTCCCCTAAAACACAACCCCCTCACCTCATGTCCATCTTTGCCCATGTGAATCTTTGGGGGTGGGTTGATGATTGGGGCTGTGGTGGATGTCTCCTCACCTCCTTTTTCTGCCGGGGTACTAATAATAATAATAATAATAATAATAATAATAATAATAATACACAAAAGACAGGAACCAAACAAACAGCACAAGGGCCAAAACAAAAAGGTATACAAAACACTTACAGTACGACAGTACTACGTAAATACACAAACAAGACGGGACAGCACACAACATGAAATCCTCCACCTCTCACCAACATCAAATCCAACACTAACCATGCTAAAAGCAAGGTTCACCTTATTTATACACCTATATGTTTTTGCAGGGATGACTTTAAACCCCTCCCTGCCATCCAATAATCCACACACACACACATCCCTGTGCTAAGCTGCCACAGAAGCTTAGGGCAAAATGTAGATAAAATAAAAATCTGATCGGCATAAGGGTGGAGGTGGACATTTTGCAAGTTTGAGCATAATTTACAGACATAATACAGAAAAAAAAAGAAACTAGTGAGTTGTTTCAGTGCAAGTTACAAAAGCAAATTTTCAGAAATTAATAAAATCATTCGACTAGCGTAAAACTATCAAGAAACCTCTCGGTACAAACAATTCACTTTAATCCTCCTTGTTGTTTTTTACTTTTACAATATTTGAATTTTTGAAAATAAACATGCTTGTCATGAAAATCCATATTTCACATATTTTTGGGGATTTCTAAATTGGCTAAGAGATTAATTGTTAATATTTAAACATATGGATTATTTTTTTGCCTTAGCTTATATATATACTCAGATGACTGGTGACTTGGGACATCACACAATCAACCTAATTTGCATCTCAATTTCATTGCAATGCTGAAAACAATAGACCGACATGATCTAAAACTAAACATACTGTAAGAAAAATTAACTTTTTGTAAGGCTATAAAGTCAATGTTTGCCTTTTTTTATGCTTCATGCATTGTACGTTACAGCAACAAAAACACAATTTACTGAATAGCAAATCTATATAAATATGAATTTTAATAAAACATTACAATCTGCAGTAGGTTTAAGGTAATTTTATAGAAGACATACACATTCTCACTTAGAAAACAAATATATATTTTCACTGTTAACAATGCATACCCTTACCTTTAGACAGACTTAATTAGATTTTCTGATCTTTAATTTAATACTTCAGTGTTGACCCACCTAATAAACCCATTACTTTATTGGGAGATTAAATCCACTTCATTAAGTCAATTATAGAACTGAAGGAACAGATGAAGACCAAGATAATTATTCCAAGACTGAATTCTCATTTTCAGGTGTTCTGTGGACACGGTTGTCTTTATGTGCATCTTTAACATTCATCACACCTAAAACCTAAACACACCCTTCTGGAGTAAATGTGAAAAGCATTTTCTGCTCTGTAGTCGATACCCTCTTCCCTCACTAGCTATGTTTCCATTAAACTTTTTATATGCGCTAAAACACATGCATATAAAAAAAAAGCTTGACGATTGTGATGGAAATGAACGGAATTCGATTAATTCATGCGAGCGAACAAATTAAAAAAAAAAAAAACGTTCGATAGGGGTGGAAAAAATGTATCCTGTACAATAAATGATGTGCATGGAAATGCAATATGGTGGTAGTTGTGTGGTCAACGCAATATCTCTACCAGGACTGGGCATGTAATTAAAATGTAATCAAATCTACAGCTATGGCCAAAAGTCTTGCATCACCTAATTTTTAGGATTGAGACATAATTTAATAAAAACTACATGAGCATAATTTAGAAATTTTAATTAACACAATTTAATCAAAGAAACTACAAAATTATATTGCAAAAGTCTACTGGAAGCCATAATAGCAGTACAGTATTTAATGTTAGATTTCAAAATGTCACATTTTTCAACTGTTTTGTTCAGATCAAGACAATTTATGACGATAACCATTCTTTAAAGCTCATGACATCATTACATACAGCTGTTTGTTTGCTAGAATCCAGTTTAATGGAAACCTGTTTTTGTATGATAAGATTTGCATATATTTTTGTGTGAAATTTTACAAGTTCGCTGGAAAAATTGTTTGTCTTGTTGATGGAAACATAGCTATGATAAAAAAACAAACAAACAAACAAACAAAACAACATTACCTCCGGGAAGCTATCGGTCTATACAATACAGTTTAAAAACTGACGCAATGAAACACTGAACAATTGAATACAATGGACTTGTAATCTAATTTAAATATTTGCCTGTGTGGGTCCAGAAAAAGAAACACTGTTATTAAACCCACAAAGCAAAGCAAACACAAGTTTAAAAGTACAGTATATATTATGGTTGTGCAAAACCTAATGTTCATTTTTATAAAAAAGGTGCCCACTTTTATTAAAATGATCTCGCAAATCTTTGTTTTAGAACTTAAAGGTAGTAATGGGAATGAAGCTTCAGCTGCTTTTACCCTAGATGAACCAAATGAGGCAAGCAAACAGTATCACAAAGCAAAGGTTCATTTGGTTCAGTTGAACCATTGCATGTGACCTGTGAGTGTTACAGTTAGGAATCCTTTGAAGTTCTAGACATTGGCTGGCATTACACACTTCTACGTTACTGGCATGCCAAAAGTACTCAGCTGTTTCGTTTTAGCACCAAATACACAAATAACTGTTTGGAAACTTCACTTTATTGAGACTTAGGGTTTAGAGCTCCTGTATGTGGTAATGTAAACAGGCTCCAGTGTCAGTGTCAATCATCTCCTTTGAAACCGGATGTGTAAACACATCATTGCTCTGGACATGACATGGAGATATGATATCAGTGGTCATGCACTTTAGTTCAGGGACTATGAGTGTGCATACAGATCCCAAGGTAGCTTAGAGCCCACATATGAACAGGTTTCCCAAATAATAATACTCTTTAAATCGAAAAAGAATAAATGAATTGTACCTGTACTCTATTTCTTTTGTTGCCATCATCGGCTCAATAATAGGTCAAAGGGACAAACCAAAGAAAATCTGTCTGCATGATCTATTGTTGTGAAAAGCTGTTGCCCTCTAAATGGTTAGTTTTGTAATAGGTGAACAGTATTTAATATCATCAAGTAACCATGGAAATCTGTTTCACACCTTTGATGATTGCAACAGCAGTTCCTGAGTACCGTGACATACTGTATCATGTTTTAATAAATGAAGGCACTTTTTACCAATTCGATTTACTTTCAGAAGGCAGCAGAGGATATAAGGGATTATTCTGTGTGTCTGTGACCCAGGAACAGCAGATCAGTATGTACAGGTACTTCAATAATCCCCTTCATGAAGAATAGCCCTGGTCTGAAAGGTAGCTCTTGATATAATTTAGTTATCAGACATAGCAGGTTCACCTTTGGGGACTATAATGCCATTTCTATTCTGTCAAGCACTTACCCACCAGTTCCAGTGTCCGATTAAAAAATATTATGTATGACTGAGCCTGCTGCATGGGGCTCATAAAAACAGCTCATTGAAGTTTACAGTTTAAATTAGATTTAAGGTCACATACATTGAGGTTCCTTCTAAAAATCGTTTTTTAAATACACAAATCTCATGTAGCCTATGTGAAATATTCATTGCCAAAAAATCACCTTGAACACAAAAAATTATATATAGTTTACATACATTTGTTTTTTTAATAGCTCAGGTACTGCAGTTTCCGTACTATTTAGATTGCTACTATAATTTATTTTTTATGTGCATAAAGGTACATTTTTACATATAACCTGTCAATATTGTTTACGTGGCAGTGATAGTTGTTACTCAAGTATTTATTTGTTGTATGATGTCTGTTACTATAACACAAGTAAGCATGCTTTTTGCCAGGGTGGAAAAAGTTATCATATTATCACAACCCTGATTTCCTGAAATAGGAATATTAACCATTACAAAATGGGTGTTTCCCTTTAAGACACCTGAAACTGAAACCTGAAACGGGTGACGCAGTGCTGCTCCAAACGTCGCTTTGTGCTCCAAACAGTATTCCAGTAACTAAAAAAACATTAGAATAGACTCGCCTCTAATGTTCTGTCATGAGGGTGAACTGGGAAGCCACCTTCAAGTGCTCTCATGTCAAATCCAGGATTCCGCAAGTCCACGACATTCCGCCTATAGAACCTGGCAAATGTATTGAAGCCCAAACTGCTGGAACAAATATTTCCTGAATAGATACACCCTGGAACAAAGCCCATGAAGTCGCCTGACCCCTGCTGGAATGGCTGGTGAGCTTCTCGGGCAGGGGCAGATTAGCCAGTTCATAAGCAGTCTGTATTGCACCTGTTATCCATGTATCTGTTTAGACAGAGACTTTCCCTGTACCTTAGGTCCATAACAGACTTTTGCCAGCTTGTAGTTTTGTCCACATAATACGCTAATGCCTGTACTGGGCAAAGCGCATGGAGCTGTCGCTCCCTGTCAGATTAGAAAGGGGGGAGGGGCTCCAATTCCAACAACTAGATAATGTGAAAAAACAAGATTGTTTTCGGCAGAAAAGCTGGTTAGCATGAAGTGTAACCTTCATTCTTGCCTCTAAAAAATAGCTTTCGATATTGAAAATTCTTGCATTTCACTCACCCGCTTAGCGGAGGTGATGGCAAGCAAGAAAGCTGTCTTGAAAGACAAACATTTGAGCTCAGCTGACTGCATGGGCTCAAATGGAAGTTTTGTCAATGCATTAAGCACTACATTTAACCTACAGCAAGGAACTAAATCCTTCACCGGTGGTCTAAGTCGACAGGTGCCTTTCAAAAATTGCCCCACCAGAAAGTGAGCTCCTGATTTTTACATCACACCAAAATGACTGCCAAATAGACCTTGAGAGTAGAGGGAGATTTCCCCTTATCAAAAAGGTCCTGTAAAAATTGCAGTATAACTGCCATAGGGCATATCGTGGGTTTGAAACCATGAGCCAAACACCACTCTTGAAACATGCCCCACTTGTAACCATACTGAGAACAAATAGAGGCTGCCGTGGCATTTTGGAGCGTGTCGTTAACCCTGTTTCATAACCCCAGACAGCTTAAATGCAGCCATTCAGGTGCCAGTAGGCTCGATGGGTTGTGGTGCCACAGAGTACCCTACGCCTGACTGAGCAGGTCGTGGCGCATCGGCATCTCCCAGCGTCAGAGGGGAGAACCAAGTATGGGGCTATTAAAAGCAGCCTGGCCTAGTCCTGTTTGACCTTCTTCAAGCGCAGCGGTAGTAGCGCAAGTGGCGGAAACGCATAGAGTAGACACGTTGACCACAAGTGTGCCAGTGCATCTATCCCTAGAGGTCCTCCTTCTCCTTTTATGGAGAACTACAAGGGACAATGTGTCGGAACCTGAGAGGCAAAGAGGTCTACCTTCGCTCTCTCGAACCACTCCCAAATGAGGCTCACCTGCAGTTGGCACACGTGCAAAAGACCCAGTGCAAGAGTATTTGATGCTGCTGCCATCAAGCCCAGAAGCCTCTGGAAAACCTCTACTGGTAGTGCCTTGCCGATCTGAAAATGCTCTAAGCAGGTGGTTACTCTCAGCACTCTTTCGTCCGACAGAGTTGTCAAAATGCGTGCTGAATCTGGGCAACACCCCGAGATGGTTACTATCTGGATGGGTACTACCTGACTTTGCACGGTTTACCTTCAGGCCCAGCCGATGTAGATGGTAGATATATAGAGCCCTGTGTGTTTGTGTGCCCTTGTTGGAGAGTTGGCGCAAATGAGCCAGACATCCAGATAGTTGAGGATTCCGATGCCTCCGAGTCTCAACAGGGCTAGTATAGCTTCCATGCATTTCATAAAAAAACGCATGGGGCTGCAGAGAGACCGAACAGTAGAACACAGAACTGGTACGCTGTTTCCTGAAAGGCGAACATCAGGTATTTCCTGCGCACTGGTTTTACTGCGAGGTGGTAAAAAGCATCCTTCATGTCCATCGTGGTGAACCAGTCGCTTAGCCTGATGGACTGCAACAGCTGCTGCAAAGTCAGCATCTTGAGCCGTCTCTGACAGATACAGGTTCACCTGCCTGAGATTGAGGATCAGTCTGAGGCCGCCATCCAGTTTTGGTACCAGAAAATACCTGGAGTAGAAACCTCCATTCTTGGTTTGGGGGTCTACTATGCAAATGGATCTTTTGCAGCAGAGCTGCTGCCTCCTGAGCTACCTGAGCAGCAGCTTGCGGGTCGACGACAGATTTTATTGTCACACCTTAGAAAAGGGGGGCTGTGTTAGAACTGGAGAGAGTAACCAGTTTGCATAGTATTGAGCACCCATGGGTCTGTGGTGCACTGTTCCTAGTAGTCCAAGTGGCTTCTGGAGAAAGAGCCTTGTTCTTGTGGCAGCATTATCCTAGGGCTGCTGTTTTGCCTGAGACGCAGCCTGTGCCTGTTGCCAAGGCACCAGGCGGTTGAAAGGACGCTTGCCTAAACGGAACGCGGTTGCAGGCTGCCTCCTGGTGGTACCACCTGCTGTATTGGTTTCCTCTGAAACGGAGGCTTAGGGTGCCACTGAGCTGCAGGCTTACATGGTGGAGGGGGTCTCTTAGGGAGGAGGTGCAAGCACGCATACTTGGGAGAGCCAGAGCTGCCTGCTCACAGCCACGAATGCTGCCAGGTTTCTGCCTATCGCTTGTTCACTAAGTTTGGGCAGCCATAGCTCATCCAGTTGCTGAGATGAGGGCCTATGGTTCTCAGAGAAGGACCCAATAAGTTGAACTGACACTGAGTGCACTCGGTAATGACCCGGTTCACTTGGTACCGACATGGCACTTGGTGCTGACACTCAGTGCCAACACAGGGCCTCGGTACCGACATTTGGTATTGACTTGATGCACTCAAACATGCTAGCGAGAACGGGGGCGATAAACGCAGTTACTGCTAGTGGCACGTTAGCAGGGATGCCCACCTGCAAGTCAGCCACTGACTAAACTACTGGTCAGTGCAAACAGGAGATTAGCAGTAGCCTGCACCGGAACAGTAACCTCGGTACCTTAGGATCGGGTAAGGCTTGTGGCGAGTAGCTGGGATGCCCACCTGCACACAGCCACTGGCTAATTTCTTGTCAGCAGAACAAGCCTTTGTAATAGCGCAGCTGGATATTTGCACTAAAACAGTAACAAGCTGCTAACGTAGGAATGCCCACAGTAGCTGCTCAGGTTTCAATACTTACCATCCTGTAAGAAAAATGAAACAAAGTATATCATACAGCCAATAGCTAACGCAAAGCGAAACACAAGGTAAACAATACTGTAATTTAATAATGAAACAATTATTAATAATATTATCAACAATAATATTCTTAAACTATATACATTTTAGCTGAGACAAGTAGGCGGCATGGGGAGATCCAGGGAGGGGCGGCAATAGAGCCGCAGGCTTCCCACAGTACACAAGACTGCGGTGGGACTTAACCAGCGCTGGATGAAATACAGAAAAACTACAGAAATAATAACAATTCTTTTAGCTATTCTGTAAATAATTCTGTACTTTTTTAACGCAATTGCTAAAAAAAAGGAGCTAAAAAAAATACAGGCGGATTTACTTATCAACTCTGATGTTAAGGAAAATGACGATACTGTCAGGGTGAGAAGTGGCTTTATGCTCGTGGGGGTGCAGCAGCATTACGTCATCCTCTTCTGTCTAGTGTATTTGGTATAAAGTTTTCAGGTTCAGATGTCTTAAAGGGGAACAAGGGAAATTTTGTAATGGCTATAGTCTTTGCTTGAAAGGGAACTTCAGGCAGAACCCAAGTATAAACTCTATACACTATACAATGAGGTACTAGCATATAGTGCCAGTTTTCTGTTAAATGTTAAAATTTAACATTACATATACTGGTACAGTAGTTTGGAATTAAATCACCTGTGTTGCTAATTTCTAGCAAGTATATAATAAAAAAAAAATTAAAAAAATGATGATTACAAAACTTACAAGCTGATTAAAGATGTTATGTATCTCTGAATATCTTATTGCTTGGAAATTTCATATACACAAAATAGGAGAGAAAAATCACAGTAAAACCTCATAAGGCATGGCAAGTTAAAACTGTTAATGGGGGTAAATTAAGAAACTGCTGTTATGTTCAAGACAATTTGCAAATTTTTGACACATTGTGGTTATAATTGATGGGCTGAAATTGAGTTTATAAAGTAGTTTTTCTAAAGACCTATTTTCAGGTTTAAAACCTCTGTCAACCAGTTTATGGTTGTGTTATATATATATGTGTGGCAGGGCAGGGGCCCTGCAAGTGTAAATGTGTCTTTTGTGGCAGGGAAGGGGTTAAAAGCCTCCATGCCAGCCTAAAATTGTTTAATTATTAATGTGTTAATTGGTTTATTGTTTTGGCAGTTGGCCTCGTTATTGCAAACTGAGGCCAGCTGCCAAGTAAAAGGAGAGCAGCCAGGCTGCTCAGGGCTGCTGCTGTGAGAACAGCCCGACTGTCATTCCTTGGAAATGATACTGTGTAAGAAGTAAACCTACGCTTGGTTTATGTGCATTCATTTAAAAGTGTTGGTATGTTTTGTATGTCAGGTAAACAGCTTAGCTGTCCTGCATGTTAGGCACCTGTCTATGTTTACAAAGTGCTCAGAAGAGCTAGGTTTTTATTTTGTACAATAAAAGTGCACATTGTGTGCTGGAAACATCAAGTTTAGTCTCTGGGTCACAAACCCAAAATAAGGCCATCTTTATATACCAACGCACAAAAATTAATTCAAGAACAGCGAAAGATACGACCACGCCCTGCTTCAGTAATGAAAGGTGGCCTGTTTGTGAGAGAAGTTGCTCGGAGAATGAGATATTCTACTTCAACAATAAGCAGGCTAGTCCAGGGAAACCAGGAACTGTGAGGAACAGGCCACGTTGTGGAAGGAAGAGCACCACCAGACCGGCCCAGTACCGGCACATCTGAGTGAACCATCTGCGTAATTGTTTTCAGACTGCAGTGACTACAGCATGAGAAATTCCAGGAAAAAATAATCTGCACATCAGCAGAATGACTGTACCTTGGAGTCTGGTCAGTGGTAACATGTTGACAGCTGAGAGACTAAATCACCATCTTCTACGGGCCAGAGAACATCTTAGGTGGTGGCAGTGAGAGTGTTGGAGTGTTTTATTTACAGATGAATGCTGTTTTGACCTTGACAGACCTGACGGAAGACGATGTCATGGTGAGCTTTATGCATACTGACTCTTGTTCACATTTGTGATTGTTTGATATCTATGTTTAAAATTGATTGATTAAAT
This sequence comes from Polyodon spathula, assembly GCF_017654505.1. NCBI lineage: Eukaryota > Metazoa > Chordata > Actinopteri > Acipenseriformes > Polyodontidae > Polyodon > Polyodon spathula. The sequence goes on along the minus strand of NC_054537.1, from coordinate 32,510,008 downwards.
CCAATAGACTGGAGTTTAGCGTTTCCTTTGTGCATCTCACACACGTTCTGAATATATAAAAACCCAACTCCCTTACAATGTGCTTCCTCTGCATGTCAACTGACCAGCCACCACTGGTGCATGTTTAAATCTAAAACACATTGGATTAAATGAATTCCAGTAATAATGAAGTACGATATATATTTGTATGCACTTAATCTTTTCTTCCCCCCATATAAAAATTTCAAATTTTTCACAGCACTGCTAAGGTTAATTAAGGCACATCTACATTATTTATTTTAATGAAGAAACATTTCTATTAAAACACTTATTCTTCACCACTTCCTATTGATGTTCCCTTTCCAGAGCCTGCGTTTCAAATAAATCTCCCCTTACCTGGTTTGAGAGTGCAGAGGGGGAGACTGCCTGTCAGAAAAATCGCTCCAAGCTAACATGTACTATAAATGAGGCCACAATCCAAACGTTATGCCAACCACTGGCTGTGATGCAAAATGGGAGTTCGCTCTGGTTTTTTTCTTTTTTTTTTTTTTAAATCAAATTGGAGGCCTTGAGTGTTTTATAGTTATGGATGAATTACCTATGGAACACATTAGAACTGAACATAATGGAATGTTCTAAACAATCATTTTATTTTGTAATACAAAAAATACATAAAAAATGATACTTTGTTGTTACTATTAATTATCCTCTAAAATAATATATTGTAGTATTATTATTATTATTATTATTATTATTATTATTATTATTATTATTATTTAGCAGACACTTTAATCCAAAGCGATTTACAGAAATTAAACAAACATAATAAAGTTAAACATTTTAAAATGTTTCTTTTATAGAAGGAAAAATATAATAGAAAAAGAAAGATAAGGATATGGAGAGAAATTGTAGATGAAAAGACACAGCAGACATATAAAAGCAAATGAAAAATAGGTTCTAAGAGAGGTTGGGCTGAATTTATTCCAAGCATGAGGGATAGCTTGGTGAAATTAAATTTAAACTGTAATCGCAAGGTCAAAAGAAAATTTGGAATGGTAAGGTACGCTAGAAATTTTGATTTGGCCAGATGGCATTTTTTATGAAATGAAATGAAACTAAACTAAACTATATAACCGAAAATATCAGCCATACCGAGAGACATACTACAGTGGTACAGGATACATTTTCTCAACCAACAGGCCACGTGTCCGTACAATGCAAACATCATCCGAGAAGCCAGATCGATTCAGGGAAACAGGTTTTCATGTTTGTTGAACTTCGTGTGTCATGAGATTGGGGATAGCCCTGTAGATTAGGATAAAAGTAAACGTAATCCAAACTCTTTAGAAAATGGGTTCAAACATTTAAAATCTGTGGAAAACGGTACAGAGCCAATTTAAATTAGGCTAAAAATAAATAAATAAATAAATACTGTGCAGCAAGAAGAGTTTAGGATTTTTTTTTTCTTAAAGAGAGATCCAGACACAGTCGTGTGGAAAAAACAATTCAGAAACAGTCACTTGCTCCAAAATTAGCATTTTATTCTGATTGTTGGGGTCAGAGATGTATAATTTGTATTCTGGTGCATATTATCTGCAAAGCTGCTGTAAGAAAGCTTTCCAGTTTTAAAGCAGTTTCATTTATTAATGCTACCGGTATCTTAACACCCCCTTTTTGGTACGAATTCAAACAGTTGTGCTAATGAGATCTGCATTTTTACAAGAGGTTTCTTTTCTCACCTTCCACTCCATTTCACCCATTGCATCAATGTCTTTTTCAAATCAATTTTGGAAATACGTTTATAATGAAAAGATAAAAACATGCAAAACACTTGAATCCGTAGTCCAAATTATACATATAAGTTTGGATCTTTTTGCACTACATAAAAAACATTATGTACACGCATTTTTTTTATTTATTTTTTAACAGTGAAGTACAAATTAAAGTACCAGAGGTTGACCTAGGCAAATAACAAAGCGTACATGGATTAGAACAAAATAAACATTTTTGTAAAATACTATACCACTTCAGAAAAACAGAAAACTGATTTGCTACAAAATTATGATTTATGACAATCCCTTTATTTGCAACCAGCTGAATACTTGTTTCTTTTTTTTTAGTAAAAAAAAAATAAAATAAAAATAAAAACTAAATCTAAAGTCTAGCACACTGTACATTGCTGTTTTCAGGTTTTACTTCACCGACAAGCTAACTTTTCCATCAGTTAAAGTACTTATGATTTTTAATTTTTTTATTTTTTTTTTAATAAATTGTATTTAACAGCAGTATGGTTTAACCAAAAAGCATGTAGAAGCATACCATAGTTTAACATACTTCAATTTCGTAATCACTCAAGAAGTCAGTACCAATAAAGCCTTGAACATAACTAATTAAATCAGATCCAAAAATGTACAAAAAGGCACATAACATCCCAGTGCTTCTGTACTGTGAAATTCAAGTGTAACTGAGCGTTCTTAATATCAACGATTCAAACCGTGTCAGTTTACCGATGTTCCCTGTGAGCTGGAATTGGATTGTAGCCTATGCCAAAGCCTTCATCAAGCATCTGTGCTAGTAGACTACGAAGTTAAAGCCTAGCCTTTTGTTCTGCCTTCGGGAATACCGGTTTTAAGAAGCTGTCCTGGTCCCATAAAAAAAGGTTCCATTAGTCATCACTTCCACCATACATGTCTGCAAGTTTCTTAAAACGAGGTCCCCAGTCATTCAGGTAATCATAGTCCTGGTCGCCTCCACTACTGGAAGAGGCCAGGGAACTAAAAGAGCCTGCAGTAGATCCACTGCCTTCATAGTCAAACACCAGCAGAGAGTCATAGGGTGGAGCTGTTGGGTCATTGTCTGCTGCTTTGAGTCCCTGTAACAAAAAAACAAAAAAAGATTAAAGTCTTCAGCTGACAGATGTTGTCTACCAAGGGCAGGTTTAAGCATTAAAAAAAAAAAAAAGAAATAATAATTAAACGTCTCATACGTGTAGCACATAAACATTTGTTCATTTTTTCCGCAATTTCAGGATGTTGTTTATAAAAAATTGTTTTAAACCTATGTATTTTTGAGTGAAAAAAATCACGATGTTTACTGTTTGCTAGAACGCGAATTTTTCGTAAATATCTTGCGCAGAGTTATTGTCTCACCAATATTTACAGAGTGTTGTACTGTTACAGCAAAAAAAAAAAAAAAAAAAAAAAGACAAATGAAAACACACGATCAACACAGCAGCTCTTGAGCCTTTATTTAAAAGTTTTAGACAATAAAAAGTAAACAAACCAGATTATGCACGTGCACTCACGTGATCTCTATGGGATAAACGCAGTGTGGTGTTTTAGGGAGAGCCAGAATCTCATGGCACAGAAGGAAAAGCACGATATATATATATATTATCAAGGCTCAAAGTTAACATATATATTTGGTAGCATTTTGCTACCCAAAACTCTTAATTTGTTACTAGTTATTTTATGCAGTAGCATTTTTCTGATACCTTATGTTGCAGTATATGACCGACCCGAATGAATACGTACACAATTACTGGTATTAGTCTTTTTTTTTTTTTTTTTTAACATACATTTAGTATCTTTCATAAAGCGGGAAACCATTGCTAATAGAGCTTCATGGTAGATGAATGAGGTTTGTACCGCCCCATGTAGACACATGCGAGACACACAATGCAAACCGTATTGGGCAATGGAGTACAAATAACTCCAGTACAGAACAACGTGGATACAATTTCAAAGGCATGAAGTTTATTTTATAGACCAAAGCTCAGGAATGGGGATAAAATAGGCAAGTTCAATTTTAAAATGTTGGATGTAATTTGAAACTACTCAGATACAAAAAGAACAAAATATCAATGGTTTCTTAGCCAAATTATAAATAGCTTTATTTATACCACAATAGACTATGCTGGAGACATATGAATACTATTACAGAATTTACCTTCCCAGTAGTCTGGAATAACTGTGCATGTGAAATTCCTCTAAAATATGCTATTACTCATGAAGTCTCTGTATCTCATACATTATATATTGTGTATGGTTTTAAAGTTAGGGCTTTGATAATTCTGGAAAGAATCAATTAAATAAGGACTGTTTACTGTCTCATAGTAACTGGCACATTATTTAATGAGACATTAGGTACTATAAAACAACAAGAAGACAATCTGCTCTTTTCACAGATTGACGGCATTACAAAAAACAAGACGGCACAGGAAGACAAACATAGGATTAAGCCCTTACGACAACACCAGGTAGCAAGCCATAATACTGTTTTTGACAGTATTTATTGTTTCTGACAGCTGTAAGAAAGATGGCCTCTTGTTCATGGTTTTTTGCTGTTATGGGAATGTAAATGTTCTTCTTCCAGTGTGTTGGATCAGCTAATATATTGATAAAGGAGTTAAATGAAGGTCAAAACAACAGATTATGTTAAACTACTTTAAAGATCAACCTGTTCACGTATATCCAAGACATGGCAGTACATAAATGTGTTTAGAGTGGTAGGTAATAATTTTTAACCTATACATTTTTATTGTACACCCTTTCATGTAAAAAAAAAAAACAATATGCAGTTTTTTTGCTTTGACAGTTATTGCTTTCATCAACAGGCCCAAAAATCACAGTTCAAATGGAAATAATAGTTTATACCATAAGAGATTGAGAACACAATTATGAAAGCATTCTTGTTTGATAATAGATTAGGCTCCAAACCTCCTCAACACTCCTCATTGGAATATTACCTCCACCCTCACAATGCCCTGTGGCAAAATGCTATGCTGAGAGAATGTAGGATCGCTCTGCTGATCCTAATGCGCCGTACCTATTTATATCTACATTGAGAAGTTAATTATTCCCAGGGCTTCAAGCCACCAGTCCCCAGGCACTATTGCGGACCACTTAAAGAATAGCAGGAGCTAAACTGAGGGCTACTTTAGTTATAGTGTCCGCTGTTTAACATTAAAGAAGCTATTCAAGTAAGTAAAAAAAAAAAAAAGCTTGCTTCATTTAAGCTTGCCTGTCTAGCATTTCTTTGATTGCCATCAGAACAAGTTAAATTATAATCATTTTTATTGGAGGAACTATTCAATCAAGAATAATTAAATGCATGTTACACAGTAGGTACCAATCTATTAACTAGCATGCTACAAAATGAGCCTCAAACAGTTTAGAAATTAAATTCTTTGGTACAAATCTGGAACAAAAACTGGTATTAACCCTTTCCTGCTCATATCTGACATTCAGAGAACAAGCATTAGGGATGGGAACAAACCCAGGGTAGTAAAGGGTTAAATACAGAGCCTCAAAACTAAAAAGATATTTACAAAAAGCTATTACCAACTATTATCCTTATATACAATCAGTCAATAAAAGTAAATGTAGTTTCTAAAACACCATAGATGTTTTATTCAGTGCTACCTCTTTACTTCATTGATAATTCACCAATCCAGTTAAGGTCATCCACATGCTGACAGAAAAGTAAGTGAGGAGGTACTATTCTTTATACGAATTCAGTTTTCAACTGTCACTAGTTTATCACTATTTGAACTCACATATACGCACAATAATTTTGTCATGAATACTTGAATTGAAATAAATTACAAAAAATGTTTTCCATTATTAAAAAGTGGTTCAAACTTACTAAATATTTGTCCTTAGTCTGTTACCTTATACTTGTGTGTGTGTCTATATATATATATATATATATATATATATATATATATATATATATATATATATATATATAATATAAATAAATAATTACACACACACACACACACACACACACACACACACACACACAAATGTCTCTATGGAGTTAAAAAATACTTAATAGCAATGACAAATCAACCATGTACACTTTGCACGAGAGATGAAGTTGGTCGCACACTCAAAAATCTCTTTAAGACTTGACTGCTAGAGGTCAAGCATTGAGCAAAGTCTGCATGGTTGATTCATTGCTGTTAACTATTCTATTAACTCTTATGGTCGGCACCTCGTTTTGGAACATGCAAGGTTTATCACTGTTTATCTTGGACTCAATTGAACATGCTCAGGGCATGCTAGAGGGCAATAGCAGCTGATTTGGTGGGTGTGTACAGGCGTAGTCTAAGTGTTATGGTGCCCTATGGCAGACGTAGAAGGTACTGATCATGTACAAACACATAGGAAGAGCGCTTTGCATGACTTATAATTTCCACAATCTGCAAATCTTTGATTTGGTTAAGACCATTCACAGAACCTGAAATATGTATGTCTTTTCTAAACAAAACCACAGAGCCCATTTTCACTGGACTAACACAGTAAGGCACAGAGTTGAATGACCTCTCTTGAAAGTCAAGGCCATATTATTTTTATTTTAAGGGAATAGTATAATATAATATAATATATATGGTCAATACAAACAACACTAAAATTCCTCTATTTCTTTTTTTTAAACTTTTCTAGTTTTTCTAAGCCACCCTAAATGGCACCCTAAATTTTATTCCAGGACAACCTTGTACTTGGCTTGATTCATGCGTCCTTCACAAAGACAAATCTGCCCAATTCCAGCCTTGCTGAAGCACCCCCAGATGAGTCCAATTTTCAGCTTTGCCCAACACCTGGTCGTCTAATGGTTAGACGGAGACCTGGAGTGACCTACAAGCCACAGTGTCTCGCACCCACTGTGAAATGTGGTGGAGGATCGGTGATGATCTGGGGGTGCTTCAGCAAGGCTGGAATCGGGCAGCTTTGGCATGAATCAAGCCAAGTACAAGGTTGTCCTGGAAGAAAACTTGCTTCCTTCTACTCTGACAATGTTCCCCAACTCTGAGGATTAGTTTTTCCAGCAGGACAATGCTCCATGCCACACAGCCAGGTCAATCAAGGTGTGGATGGAGGACCACCAGATCAAGACCCTGTCATGGCCAGCCCAATCTCCAGACCTGAACCCCATTGAAAACCTCTGGAATGTGATCAAGAGGGAGATGGATGGTCACAAGCCATCAAACAAAGCCGAAGTGCTTGAATTTTTGCACCAGGAGTGGCATAAAGTCACCCAACATCAATGTGAAAGACTGGTGGAAAGCATGCCAAGACGCATGAAAGCTATGCTTGAATATCAGGGTTATTCCACCAAATATTGATTTCTGAACTCTTCCTAAGTTAAAACATTAGTATTGTGTTGTTTAAAAATGAATCTGAACTTATTTTCTTTGCATTATTCGAGGTCTGACAACACTGCATCTTTTTTGTTATTTTGACCAGTTGTCATTTTCTGCAAATAAATGCTCTAAATGACAATATTCTTATTTGGAATTTGGGAGAAATGTTGTCAGTATTTTATAGAATAAAACAAAAATGTTCATTTTACCCAAACACATACTTACAAATAGTAAAACCAGAGAAACTGATAATTTTGCAGTGGTCTCAATTTTTTCCAGATCTATCTATCTATCTATCTATCTATCTATCTATCTATCTATCTATCTATAATTTTTGGTGTCATTGTCCGTCCAACTGTCCAAAACACATTTGAACATTGTTCCATAATCCAATTTCTGTTCTCTTTGTCCATATTTTAACCTTTTAGTCTTGTTCCCCTTTCTTAAGAGGTATTCTTACTGCAACACATCCTTTAAGTCCTGATTTCAAGAGTGACCATACTGTATTTCATGGACAATGACACCTGTGCCTTCAGCCAGTTCTGTTATCAACGCTTGTCTTCTTTCTATTCCTTAAGGACATTGTATTGCTCATCCTTGTTAGACAGCTTTTAGGGTCTTCCAATCCTGGGTTTGTCATTACAGATGATGTTTCTCTGTACTTGTTGATTATGCTTTGCATACCACACCTTGAAAATCAATCAAATCAAAAGAAGTGATGAAAAATTAATTGATCTGTAGAATATTGTGCCATCAGCTGTTTTAGGAACTCATATGACAATAACGAGACAAAACACCAGAGTTTGGTCTTCATTCTCCATGGCACGGTTCTAGAAAAAAAAAAAAATCTATCCTTTTACCGAGCGAGATACATATTGAAATGCATTTTGGAAACCAACGGCTGGATAAATGTGTCCATACCATATTGCAGTTCAGTATTTGCACAGTGGCAAGTGCGCCTAGTTTTGGAAGTAACAGCAGTAACTATGCAACACCTATATCACGTCTATAGATAATAATGCAAACAGTGACCCAAACAGTGACCCGAGTGACAGCGAGCGCAATGTCTTGTTCTGTCTAGGATTGTGTCTACATTGGCAGAGTGATTTTCATACGAAGCATGATAGCTACAGTCCAGCACAGACAAATTGTTTCCTAATGTAATGTTCTTCTGGGTAGTCATGGTACATTTGTCCTGTGATTAGGTACGTCAATATTCATATAATTGCTGATGTCATGTATGACATCATACCTGATGTGACACATAAGCATAATAGGGGCGAGTTAAAGGGTACACAAGGACCATTTTATTTATAACTGTTTATGTAAGGTGTATGTATTGTGTTTTTTTTTTTGTTTTTTTTGTTTTTTTTTTACATTGACCACTTTTTAAACTTTTAAATTGCAATAGAGAGAGAGCGAAAGAGAGAGGAGAGAGAGAGAGTATTAAAAGAGTAGAATTAAAACAGTAGTCTATAATTATGGAGACACTATCATTTCTTCACAAAGTTAATTTATGTTTCAGACTAAAAAAGGTTTTATGTCTAAAAATTGTTGGATAGGATAAATCAAGAGCCCATGCCCCTCCAGAAATACAGTTGCTGTTATATTCCTATATAATCTGAAACAAAGGCTTTCATATCTTTTGAAGCGGGTCTGAAATTCATGAAACATTTCTCTTAAAAAATGTATCAGCAGGGGCTGAAGCTGATGGCAGCCTTAGGCTACCATGAAATGTTAACGTTCTCTGGTAGCTTTGTACGCTAATGGCTTATATTATGCTTCTAAAAAACACTTTGTAGCATGGTACATCAGCCCTACAGGAGTGCCAATCCAAAAGACTAGAAACAAATGTTGAAAAAGGAATAGTATTTCTCATTTTCTTAAATAATGTAACTCTTTCAACACTGCAGACCTGTATTGAGATCTAGTAAAGGTAATTCCATTCAAGACAGACTAGTTTCTTGCATTAAATGTGGTCACTATGGAAGTTTAAACTAGAGATCCTGTGGTGTTCAAAATCAGGATGAGTACTTTAATTTCTCCTGACAAAGCTTGTATTTAATTCATTAATGATTTAATGTATCCGTAATGTGTGCTAATCTGCTCTGCATAGAGTGAAAATGAACTTGTAACTAGAAGAAATGCATTTCTCTGATTACCAAATTAATACAAACTAATAAATTAACAACCTTTAATCCCATACCCAATACTTTCAGTTAAGTTGTGTGAAACAAGAGAGCCTTCCCCTTGGTGTGATTGTGACTACAGTAATAATAATTCATACAATTTTATGAATATAACCAAAACAAAAAGCTGGTAAAACCCCTAAACTTCATACCCATTTTAATTGGCGTGCCACATGACTACAGCAATATACCCTAAAGAGACCTTGAGTGAAGCAAGTAAGTGCTTTCTCTCTCTCACCTCATTAATGAAGTCGCCAATGTCCCCAGGGTGAGGAGCAGCTGATCTTACTGGATATTGTGGCTCGGCATGGATTGGTCTCTCATCAAGACGTCTAATTCCAACATGCTTGATGGCATCCGGCTCTGCTGTATCAGGCTGTTGAAGCTGGCTCAGGTCGTAATCCTGTAAAGCAGATGGGAAAATTGGTTAAAAAACTAAACAAAAAAAAACCATAAGCCATATGGCGACTGCAGAATGCATGACAAACAGATCATCATTATGTGAACACAACATGGCAAACAGTACCCATCTAGGACCACATGATGATATTTATGGGGGGAAAAAAATTGTAATAAGATCATTTTTCGTGAGTGATAATACTAAAATGGTTAGTTATGCTGCAAGGCTGACAGGCTAATCTTACTTCACTAAACTACACTACAAAAACTCAAAAGCAAATAAAACCAAACAAATATCTGATAACTAGGAGATAAATTTGATGTGCTATGGCAATGATGGATAATGTTTTAGGGCACAATGCAATTCATTTCCTGCTGGGCTGACAATATAGATAAAACTACTGACTTGCCATAACAGCTTCATAGTGTTCATTCTTTCATATTTATTAATATAGGTCAAAGAAGATGAGAATTGGCAATATCTTGGATTAGCCTCAATGTGACTGACGCGATTAGTTGAAAATGAAGTATTTCTCCTACCCCTAAATCTTTACCATGTCTGTAGCCAGACAGTGCATGTTTATTTCTTTATTAAAATATCTATGTAAAAAACTGCGTGTGCTCCAACATAGCTAATGGCTAATTAAAAAAAAAAAAAAAAAAAAAAAAAAAAAAAAAAAAACACACAGCAGTCTATCGTAAATTCTATTTATAATATAATCGTTATTGTTAGAACTCATTTTAGCTAGCCAATAAAATTAGAAGAAATCATAAGTGTGAATGGTCTTTGCTTGCTTCAGCAGGTTCACATTAATAAAGGTTAGGCCTATGGGCAAGAAAACAAATTTACAACATTACTCGCCATTCATTATTACCGTGAATTATTGCCTGTTTAACATGAAGCGTGACTGGCATTCAAAATCTTTTCAAATACTGTGTGCGTATTGTGTTCAAGTAACATACCTGGTCCTCTTCTCCACCACCCTCCTCATCGTACTTCAGGATGTTGTCACGAACATCATCCTCAGGATCGATCAGCAGCTGCTTGGCTTGGCGTTCTTTGTCACGTCGCTTCATCCAAACCACAAACAGAAGGACAAGAACTGGAACATTAAAAAAAAAAAAAAAAAAAAAAAGGATAAATCTCAATAAAATGAAACGTATAGTTTTGTTTTTAATTCAAAACACATTTTTATAAGAGGATACAGCTGTAAAGCTTGACAGAGGCTTGATCAGTGATTTTGTTTTTATCCACATAATCTGCAAGGATTTCTTTTAGGAGGATAACTTTGTATGTAGTAGCTTTTGGCATAGTCGGTCAGAGCTGTGTACTTACTGAGCAAGGTAATGATGCAGAGCAGAATGGCAATGATAGCTCCCGTCCCGAGACCAGCAGCAATGATCCGTTCCACGTCAGCACAATCTCCATTGTGGTCACACTGGCACACCTTTATTCGAAGGATAGAGGTGTGGGACATGGGCGGATTGCCAGAGTCTGTGATTATTATAGGGAGCTCATAGATTCCACTTTCAAGATAACCAATCTGGAGACTTAGTTGAGCATAATCGCCTGTGGAAGAAATTAGAATTATTAAACAAATTATATGGGTACTGCATTGACTTTTATAGTTTTTTAGGTACTTTTTTTTTTTTTTTTTTTTTTTTTTTTTTTTTTAAACTGATATAAACGCTAATATTTTTTTTTTTTTTTACATTAGTTTTGTAGAACGGCAATGTTGTTTTTAACCTGTTCCACAAACTTAACATGTTCAAATCATTGCTAGCATACCACTCAGACGGGTAATGGTCCAGTTCTTCTTTACATCTAAGGGCTTATTAGAAAGTTCAAAGGCAAAAGGGCCAGCATTGGGGTCAATGTCCCCGTCAATTGCTGTAATGTTGATGGCATTGGGCTCAGGCTTTTTACAAATCTCTGCCTCTTCAGGAAACACATGCGGAGCATTGTCATTGACATCCATCAGGAGAATCTGCAGTGTCCCAGTTCCGCTTGCAGGAGGAACTCCTAAGGAGGGGAAACATTAAAACATGTTTAAAAACAAAATGAAATTATATACTATGCAGTTCCTTTAGATGATTAACACACACACACACATAATATATATATATATATATATATATATATATATATATATATATATATATATATATATATATATAAATCACACACACACACACACACACACACACACGATAAACAATTGAACCAGAGGATGTAGACTCAGTATTTTAGTTAATCTTCAAGGCATTTCTATTTAAATGGGAAAATGTTCCCTCACACACATCACACATTTTGCAAGAAATAAAAGTCCTCAATCTAAAAAAAAAAAAATAAAAAAAAACACAGCATACACATCTATGCACTTACGTTCCATCCATCGTAATTATTTTCACATATGGAGAGAATTGCTACTGTCGCGATTTCTTTATGTGCTATTGTAGATATCCGTCCACTAACAGCATCAATTTTCAACCAATTTGCAGGATCCGACAGTTTTGAATACCTAAAAAAGGAAAATGTGTTTATTAAGCTTTTAATACTCAAGAGTAAATAAAATATGAGTAAAAGTACCACAGTTGTGTAAATTGCCATCCTAGTCTAAAAATGGTGTAGAGTTAAAGAAAAAGTAAAATAAAAAAGCCATTGCAATTGAGCAGGTAACAGTTTGAATTAATCAATACGTTTATTTAAGCAGAGATTTCAACAGTGAACAATTTGGTTTTCCAATAATCTCTGTAAACAAGATGTCTCTTCAAACAGAAGGAAGAAATGTTACTGTACCTCATTGTTTGCTGCATATAACGATCAGGATCCTGGGCAGTGAAGCTTGTTAACAGTGTTTCAGCTGGCAAGCCTTCTTCCTGTTTGATAAGCTTGGGGTTCGGATCAAAATAGGGACTCTCATTCATGTCAATAACTGTAATGGAGACAGTCGCAGTTGACTGAGGAGGAAGATTGATGCCCCTGGCCAGAGGCACTTGATTTTCCGCAACTACAGTTAGCACAAACATCCGACTGGTCTCATAGTCAATGGGCTGTAGAGAAATACAAATATGTTAATGTCATGCTTCATAATGGGGAACAAATCATGCAACAGCAGCACACTCAAAATATTATCTAATAAAGAAAATTGGTTTGACACTTATCAGTATCATTGGAAAAAGGCAATGTGGTTATTTTCAGTTCATAATAAATATTTTATATCAGTGTTTCAGACCAATAAACAAAACAAATACATTTAAAAAAAAAAAATAACAAAAAATAAAATAAAATATAAAACAATTCTTATCAATCTCAAAATGATCTGCATTTTACCTTGACAACAGTAACCATGCCTTCATTACTGTTTGGGTCAGTCGGAATGGCAAATCTCCCTGTTGAATCACCACCTGTTATTCTATAGACTGCATTCCAAGCAGGTGTATTGGGCTGGTCCTTATCAGTAACAGTTAAGTTGGCAACAATAACATTCACTCTGTTTTCTGGCACTTCTCCATAGAACTACATAAATTAAAACATAAAATAATGGTTTAGACATCATCATATGGTTAAAAATGTATGCCTTTTAATGACATTAAGATATACAAAATATATATATATACCAAAAGGTGGCAGAGTTTATTATTATTTGAAGAATTTAACTTTGGTTGTTTGGTGCTTGACTTGGTTTGCTTGACAGTTAATCAATATAGGTGAGACTACTGGCATGCTCACCAGAACACAGCCTTGAGTCTGGTGTCAAACTCATCATTTACATTGAGCTGCTTAGCCACATGATATACATGCTAGCAGCCCTGTCGTGTATAAAAGCAACACAAAGTTCCCAAGGAACCACTCTATTAAAATCAAGCTCATACCTGAATTAAAACCACTAGAGCTACTGATGCTTTAGAAACAAATTATTTAGTGGTAACATAGAGCTTGTATGGCCATCAGGTCAAAAGCTAAATAAATCTGGTCAAACAAGTTTTAAATATTGATTTTAAAATGGTAGTCATTGACTTAACGTTTATGATATCGAATGACACACATTTCTAACTGGGTGAATGGGGGCAAAATGTATCCAGCAATCTGGGAAGGACACTGAGAAAATTAAAACACTGAAACAAGAACATTATAGCTGAAAATCAAGTACTGGAGTGATGTGTCAAGATAGTGCTTTGAAAAAGAAACTTGAGTCTACAAAAAGCCAGACAAAAGAGCCAACAATGAATTACAACAATCTAATCAAAAGGTAATAACCCAGTACTGGGTCACAAACAACGCATCCTTTGCTCCTCAGTTTTCTTTCCAAATATCATGCAGCATAAGGCTTGGAGCTTCACACTTTAAACACAAGGTTACATTATATCAGGAAAATAACTGCAATATAAAAAAAAAAGAATGCAAAGAAAAAATTATAGGTTTTCACTTACAGTTTGAGCTGTGAACTCAGGAGGGTTGTCGTTGACATCTGTCACTTTGATAACAGCAGTTCCCGTGTTAGAGAGGCCATATGTTGGGTTTCCCTCCATATCAGTCGCCTGAATTATTAACGTGTATTGTGGTACTTTCTGTCAAATAAAAACACAATCCCTCATGTTTAATAAATTAATCACAAAAGTTAAGAGGCCATTGGGGAGATACTTAATCACCCTTAGATGCAACTCAGAAACCCACTGCTGTATGCAGTACGATTTGTGGTAGATTTGTTTGTCTTTACCATGTTGTGTATCCCCCCACCCACCCCACCATGCACATATAAAGGGACTTTAATAGCATCTCAGATACTTCTTCTCATTAATTCCTATGATGTACAGAGTCAATGTTATGAAACAGTCGTGGGAGAGCAGTGCAGCTTGTTGGTTTAATATCCCAGAGCCTGGAGGGAGGTTCTGATCTAGCAGCTGACTCACTCTCTGGTGAAACTGTTCAGGTACTGGTTGCTAGGTAATAGGAAGCAGACAGATTAATTCACAGAGGAAACCTCCCCCAGCCGGTGCACATAAAACAGAACCCTGGGGTGTAATTAACAAAACAGGAGGCAGTCACGCATATTGCCTTTTCTCAAATTAGACCAACTGACCTTCTCTTTCATATTATAAAGTCAGCAAGGCATAACAAATACAGGGCAATTGCTACTTTTACAGAAAAAAGGGGTTTACATCACTCAGACATCACCTTTACTTGAAGCAGGCACCTTAACATTTGTAGCTTTCCCAATTTAAAAAAATGTAATTTTACATTAAAAATAGTTTAACTAATACAGAATACCAAGGTCACAGACTGGGTTTATTTACCTTGGAAAAATGTACAACCGTCATCTTACTTGTGTTAATTTATAACAATGTATACATTTTAATAGGAAGACGACACCTTCAAAATGATTCAGTTCTGTTATTTCCAAAACCAGTAACATATGCTTTTGTACTGTACCAAACTACTGGTTTAATTATGAATCACTAAAGCACACATTTCAAATGCCAGTTGCAGTTTTAGTTAATCCTATTTGTGCAAGACCTTTGGTTTACAATTGCAATTTAGTTTAGCATTGTTTATACCTCTCTGTCAAGTCCTGCTGCTACAGTGATAATATCTCCAGTCTGATTGTTTATAGTAAACATGTTTGAAGAAGGGCTTTCAGGATTCTGGGACAGGATCTTGTATCTCAGAATACCATTGTGAGAATTGGGGTCATCCTTGTCAATAGCAGTGACAGTCATAACATAAGTTCCTAGAGATAAATAAAAAAGAGCAAACTTGTTCAGACAATTTTTACTTTGATTTTAGCAAACTATTGCTATGGTTTAACTTCCTTTGGCAAAGGAATACATTATGTTTTGTAATCACACCCAAAGCGCCATAGGTGCACATTTTATCGTATTAATGTATTACATTTATCATACTGCAAGGAAAGGATACCCAATGGTGTATCCATATCAGTGCCACAATTTAAGAAAACGTCCATAACTACCTCAAGTACAACATTTAACACACCAGCCAATCTTGTAACATACCAACAGTAACCTTCTCTTATGACATTATTTTTTACTTTTATCAAAGTAAAAATAGCATTTCCAATAAACATAACTATTTGCATGGTAGAGCATAAAGACACTAGTGCCTATATGGTTTTGTTTTATGTAAAATATAGGTATGCTGATTTGAAGCAAAACAGCATTAATATTATCAAACAGGTTATCCGTTACCTGGCTTTGACCCTTCGGGAACAGTTCCATTCCAGATTTGGTGCAGGAATTCAGGCCTGTTGTCATTCATATCTATCACATTGATAACAATGTCAATGGGATTTTCCACCTGGTTTCCATTCAGATCCACTGCATGTGCTCGCAACTGGAAAAAACATTAACAATTACAGCAGGAATTTACACACATTCTGTGTGGCTTAAACAACAAACACCGACAAGGGGAGGTCATCTAAATACACTTAAACAGCCATAACGCGTAAACCACATGCATAACTTGAACATTAAGATTGCAGTCGAAAAAACTAGATAAACAGTGTTTGCTGCAGTTCAATTGGCTTACCTAAAATTGTAATTCTAAAACATAAAGATTATATAGAACCGGTTCATTTCAAAGCCATCAGAAACTGGTCTTCAGGTGTTTTTTGTTACAGTAGATACATGTTATGTCTTATTCAATTATCATGAAAAGAGACTTTGAGGATGGTCACAGTGAGTTATATCTTTCCATGGAATCATCTATTAGTCTGATACATAGATATGCAGCAGTGGTATCTACATGTCTGGAGGGGCACTAAAAAGGTGCACATGTTGCCAGCCATTATCCTTACATGAAAGTTAGGTATTTGCTCCCGATCCAAAGGCTTAGTCACAGACAGTTCTCCTGAAATTGGATTAATGATGAAGATCCCAGTAGGAGGCTGGTCTGCTCCAGGTCCTGTGACGCTGTAGCGCAAGGAACGGTTTTTGTCCCGATCTGACCTGATCTAAAACCAGAGGAAAGGGAAGCAAAAGGAAAAGAAAGGCAACAAGATAAGAAGCAGCAGCTTTACTTGCAAGAATGCACTTTTTTAAATTTATTTATTTATTTATTTTTTTACAGTGACAAAAAACAAAAATCTGACAATCTTAATTACTTCAGTCATGGTACATTAGTAATAACCAAATCTACCAAACAGTGCTGTCAGCTCCGGGTTACACAAAGCAGGCAGTGCTGGTTTCATAAAAAGGGTTCTCTTTTCCTATGGCAAGGTTAATTACATTTTTCTACTGTGTTCTTGACAACGTATATTCAGGAAACAGAACCTCATTAAAAATAAAAAATAAATAAATAGATCCATTGAAGCCATATATATTTACTGCCTTTCAATGCATTAAAATGTAAATTGGTACAGTTTTCCTCTTCATTTTTTCTTTTTAAAAAAGTAAACACACTATCTATCTATCAAAATGATCTATAAGCAACCCACTATCAGCATGTCAAAAAGATAATATACAAACTTAAAATAACTTCAAACATATTACCTTTCTTCTCTACAAGTGGCATGTACCTTTGAGAATATATTAACATTTAAAAAAAAAAAAAAGTGGTTAAATCGAGAACAAAAAAACAAAGAACAAAAAAATCTATCTTTCTATCTATATTCTCCTTACCCTGACAAGCTCTAGTGGAAAAGGGCCTCGGGAGTTTTCTGCAACATTGATTGGGGGGATGACCCAATCTCTCTTCATGCGTTTCAACTGACCACTGCGGTCCAAGTGGTGTTGTGGAAATACAATTTCCCGGATCTGCTGGCGAAACTCTGGGGCACTGGCTTTCTTCCCTTTCTGAAAATTCAAATAAAATTAAATGAGGGTTGGCCGATAACAAAAGTTTCATTAAATCATTAATTGAAAAATAATCAGTCAATCAAGATTATCTTAAAGCATAATTTAAACTCCCATTATTTACGACTTCCTCCAGATTTAGTAGTTCCAAACAAAAGTGGCATTGTTTCAATCTAAAATCTCAGTTTTGTATACCCAGTTAATTTATTACAATAGAGTAGGGGTTTTGAACCTTTTTTTGAAACTGTACCCCTTCTGTCTGGTTTTCAACTCAAGTACTGCTTTATAATTTTCACTTGACTGAATGGTCCCACAGTTGCAATAAAAAGGCAGAATATTCTGATTAACACATTTCTTTTTTCCTCTGTTTTATTTAATATATAATTTATGTCACAACAGTTTGGAGCTGCTGGCTTAGGACAGAATACCAGACAGTAGGCTTCGTTCTTAAAACTTTTAATTAGTCTTTGGATGCACAGTATTAAAAGACAGTATTTGTGAATCTCTTTGGAAACACTATTCACTTTCTGTTCAGCAAAGTTATTATAAATAATACAAAACAGTCTGCACTGTAAATGTTTATCACATTTACTTCTCAGCATAATTATGTGCCATTTAAAACAGTTTACAATATCAACAAAATTAACTAAGTTACAACTATAATAACATTGACACTATTTTTTTTTTTATTATTATTAAAGCCAACATAAAAATGATCCAAATGGATTCGGTGTAACTTTCTGAAGCTTTGCACTTTCTGTACTCTTGTGTTTTCTTCCTACGTTTTTCTTTAGCAGTAAGAAATGTATCAAATTTCAACCAACCGCTATTGCTGTTTCTAAAAATGCAGCTGCGCCTAAAAATAACACAAAAAATGTTCAAATACAAGTATTGCAATTGTTATTTGTTTACCGGAGCATTTATATTTCTAAAAAATGCTGAAATATTGGGCTTCACGGATTTAGTATTCAATAAAACGACAAGCTGAAAACTGCAAAGTTAATGAGCAGCACAGATCGCTCTCCATAGGCAGAATCACCAGACCCATCTATCAGAATGAAAATCCACTCAATTGAAATCACACATGGGTAAAAGGTGGAACGTACGGCCGTAATAGATTCAGTTTTTTTTTTTTTTTTCACCCAAGTTTCACTTTGAGTTGCTAAACGAAAGTGAAATATTTATGCGCAGTGGTTTAGCGATAATATATAATACTGTAAAAATTCAATATCATTCTTTTTTTAAGCTTATTTTTATTTGCATTTCTGAGTCGTTCTGCATACCCCCTATGACCCTTAGAAGTACCCACAGGGGTACACGTACCCCCGGTTGAAAACCCTTGCAATAGAGTTTAGACAACACCACCATTATACTAAAAAGGGTATAAGCGTTATTAAGTAAATTGTACTCAAACCTGCTGAGCAAAACTTTATTTGAAGAGCTTTGCTTTTTATCACGTGGATTAGATGAATAGAATGGTGAAAAAAAACTCAACCTTCAGGGCATATATGAAAACTGTATATGACTAGAACTTGCTTTGTCTTCCCTTTGTATAAGAAAACAGAAGCAAAGCCACATACACCAAGTCAGTATAACTTTGGAGATAGTTTCCAAAACTGCTGACCAAGTGATAGATGACAGCAACAATCTGTGCGGCTTTACTGTCTACCATCTTTTAAAGCTTAGTAGAGTCTACCTTTTTGTAAAATGCCCTTTATGATTTAAATCCTGTTATGCTGAAAAGGGGAACACACACACACACAAAAAAAATAAATCCTACAATACATAACTGTTTTTCTTTACACTTTCAAAAGAGTTGGTAATGCAAATCATCTTTGAACTCTATTTATACATTTCAAATTCACAGAAGCAGGTCTTGCAGCTACGCGGAACATGATATTTATAACCCTATTCAATTCGAGAGAATTAATACAGTAATTATTTGGAACCTGTGAAGAAAGAGGATGTTCTTGATGGCTTGCTTAGGAGATTGGGCATCCATCTTGGTAGGTGAATGACGTCATTTCTAACCCTTTCTACATAAACTGGTACAGTTTACAATCATATAAAACAAATATCTAATATACAACTAATAATATAAATCGTATGGTTGATCAGTAAAAAACAAGAAAGAAAAAAGTCACATATGAACATGTGGTCCTAAATCTCCAGGTCTGATCATATACTACACAAGGCTTGCCAGCAATGCAAAAGTCCAATTCCTTTATATATATATATATATATATATATATATATATATATATATATATATATATATATATATATATACATATATACACACACACACACACACACATATTAATTTGAATTTTTCTCCCTGTTTAATTTATGTATTCATGACCTTTCACCAAATAATTCCAAAAGGACACAGTAACTGATAAACCAACTAACTACTATTAGTATTAAGTTGGCTGAAAAATTACTATTGATTTAGCTGAAAGTACAGTTGCTTATCTACTACAAACAGCAACAGTAAAACAAATGTATAAAAAGTATATTTACTTCTGAAAATAGTTCTTTATAATTTACTACCACATCTGGGAAACCTGGTACGGAGCCAGCACCATTTTTGATGTGGCAAGCAAATGCAAACTGTACTTCTGTACTTTACCCTTGCTCTTTATGTGCAAAAATATCCATCAACATCGATATAACACAGATCCTCTAGAATTTAGGAGTGAAATGTTAACTGAAAACTCACTTACAGTAAATAACTTGGCTGTGCATCTTTTCTGCATACACACTGCTGTGTTGAAGTTTGACGTTATTAAATCACAGTGACATGGAGAAATTCATATATGTTTTAGAAAAACAGTTATCATAAATCCCTTTCACGCTGGCATGCTCTACCTGGGCTGACACCTACCTGGGTGAGGATCTGGTGTCATGTAGGTCAGCTATGCAATTTCACACTGCTTTTGATAAAGCAAGTAAAAGAAATGCACATATCAATGCACTGGGAAGCAGCTTATTTTGGATGCTTCCATCTAAGCTTCTTTGGATTGAACCATAGGCCTAATGTTGGCGCAAATGTTTCTTTATCCCGGCTGTAATCTGGTTCATGGTGTGTGTCTCAAGTAACAAAAAACATGGCTAAACAGAACAAACAAAAACGTCCCTAGCGGAAGTGAAACCTTCACGCAGGCGTGGCTGTTTGTTATTGTGTCAGCATAAGAGCTGCCTTCATGCATTTTGTTATGCTCAACTTCGGTCATAGCATGATGACCCACCTCAGGTCAACCAGGGTACAACTCAAGTACATGGTTTCAGACTACACAGAATTGCGAACCGGAGAGCCCGGACCCGAGCAGGAGTGCCAGTGCGAAAAGGGACTTTAATTGTTTATTGTTAATTGTTAACCCTACCAGGCAAAGAGTCTTGGCTGCAATTGAAAATATCCGTTAACATAAACCATTGGTTTATAACATTCCTCACCTTATTCTTTTCACTGTGTGGTAGCCTGGATGTCAATCTCACTGCTGCCTGCCATTGCTCCTGGGTTTCTGTATCCTGTGCTTTCACAGAAAATGTAGTCTGCTTGGAAGAAATGTGGACATTTCTTACAGCATAAACCACTCCATCATCTCCAATCCTAAAGTGTGATGGGTCACTGGTTTCATACCGAAGTCGTCCATTCCTTCCACAACCTACAAATCTCACTGAAGAAAAAAAAAAAAAACGACAAACACGGTAAATACATAAAGAAAATGCAACAAACTGGAGGATATAGAAATACTTCACTGGTAGTAATGGAAGGTTTGAAGATGATCAGGATCAGTTTCAGTTACTGGTTTAGGTCATTTTTCAAATAAGTCATCACACCGATTAATTTATAGAAAATGACAGTTTCGATATATTTCAACCATTTACTTTGGTTTAATAGCTAGTATTTAAAAAATGTTAGACATATGTGTTGTCATTTACAATATATTTATGTGCTCTGGCTAGAAATTGCTAGTACTATTTAAAATGTCCATGTTTTAGCACATCCTTGCATACTTCTTATTTTTTTACTGGATATAAGTGTAAGGAATTATTTCTCTATGGAATACATTTTTTGGCAGAGAGGAGGGAAATGTGGTATTAATATTGCCTTGAGCATCTCCCAAGTAATCAATAATGGCATGTGTATGTGATTTTCTGTTAATTTAAACGCCTCACATTTCTCTGCCTGAAGGGCAGCATATACACACACTACCCATTACAGATCTTATGGAAATCCTCAGTAGAAAAAGAGGAACTACAGTTATGTCAAATTTTAAATCTAATTTCTCCACTACGTGTGACCTACATTTCTCACAAGCAAATGGATTCCACAGTATTTTAATCTATGAAAACAGTGCAGATGTAAACTACCAACTGTGTTGCTAAGAATGAACTGCATTATTCACAATATCTGCATGCAAGAGTGAAAAAAGCTACCATATTTAAGACAATTTCTAATCACATTTACAACATTCTGAAAAGTTAAGTGAAACAGCAAACAATTCTGCGGTTTACAGTCATATCATTGAATCCCACTATAGTATTCACTACAATCTAATAGACAACACAAATACAGTATATTTGTCAAATCCCATGTGGTTTGTGTCTTGGAACAACACTTCATAAATAAATGTATAGAAGAAAAATGAAAACTTCGTTAAAATGTGATGCAGCTACAGAATACATTTCTTTAATAATGGCTTCAAAAAAGGAGGAAGAGTGGATAATCTTTGCAAGCCGATTTTAAAATAAAATGCTACAACCTGTGGGCAAGAATGTGTCAGTTTGTTTAATATTTAACAAACATGACGAAGAGGAAATTTATAAATTTGGAAACATTTTGACAAATCACTGTCAAAATGAATATTATCTGTGAATAAAAAGCCTTCCCACAGGCCAGTAACTTCTCATTATCTACTACTGTTTTTACTGAGCTATCCATATTCACCTGACACTTCAAAGATTTCTTAATACAGCCAAGTTACAGTAGTAATTTAAAATAGAAATGTAGATACATAGTGCCTGGGTCTAAAATTAAAGACACTTGTCAATTAACTTTTCTAAACACCATCCTGAAACATCTCTATCGTTTAGTACTGTACACTGATGCACTTGAATGAGTTTAATCTTTTATTTCTGTGACAGAAAAGGAGATCAATAAGCAGCACAGGCAGGATAAAAACAGCTCACAGCTTAGTCAATTGTACTTTATTTTTAATAATTGCCTCCCAAAACAGTTGGTCTAAAAATATATGGATGACGTTACTCATCACTTCTAGAATGTCTTCTAAAAGCTAATAATAATTATAATATACACCCAACTGTGCATAATAAGGATGTCACTCTATGGAGAGTTTCTGGGGAAAGCGCTAGTTTAGTGATTTATCAATGGTCAGCAGAAACCCCAGATACAATTACTGCCTTTAGTACAGTTTTTGCTTATTTATTATAAGACATGGCGACATAAGACAGAAACTGTCAAACTACGGGTTTATTTTTAACAATTGAAGAAGTGTTGAGAATAACATTGCAAAACAGAAAAAAAAAAAAACTACAACAATGAATTTTAAACTTCAGTTATTTTTTTATTAACATTTCTTGGGCAGGAAAACCACATTATTACTACTAAGAATCCGAGTAGAAAACTCAATTGGCTTTTTTGGAGGTTAGAGGATTTCCTTGTCACTCAAGAGATCTGAGGCCATCAGTCTACACTGCCTAATATGCCACGGAGGGCATGTGGCCGAGGTAATTTCTTACTGAGTGTTGCTTATTATTTTCTAATAGTTGCGTAATTCTGCTCTTCCACTAATTTCTCAGTCTTTTGCAGGTAAAACTTAAAATTTAAGAAAAAAAAATGTAGGTCTGGTAGCCATCTTGTTTTACAAAAGAATACAATTTTCCCTATTTGAATTCCATTGTCCTCAGGATGATACCTATCAAGTTCAGAGAGTTAGTTGGTTAAACTGTTTTCAAACAGAAGCAGTTTGATGTTTGGGGCGGGTTTCAGTGAATTCGCTGGCAGCCATTTTGATATGAATTTATTGCTGCAACTTATGCTTCGCAACTTGAAGCGGGTTTCGTAGTTGATGACATAAAATAATAATAATAAATACATTTTATTTAGAGCGCATTTCTCAGACCCAAAACACTGTACATGAAAAACAATACAAACATAAAATATACAAAAGGTACAGAAAATGTCTTCAATAAAACTAGTCAAAAGTTAAAATAAAAATCAGCAAAAGCTATCTTAAAAAGGTGTCTCTAAGCGAGACTTAAAACCACACAGACTGGGCAGCATGTTCCATAGTCGTTGAGGGCAATACAAAAAGCTTGGTCTCCCATAGTATTGAGCCTAGTCCTAGGTTATTTAAGATATCCTGCATCCATGGATCGTAAATTGCGCTCTGGAATGTACTCTTGCAATGAATCCCTCAAATAAACAGGGGCTGCACCATTTAAGGCCTTATAGATAAGGAGCAGACTTTTTCAATGTTTCACGATTTCAATGTTGCAATGTTTCAGATCAATGCTTCGCAAGAAGATTTTGAAAATGTTTTTAAAGAAATGCGTCACATGGTCATCTTGGTTTACGCAAAAAAACACCATTTTTAAAAAAAGTCTAATTGTATTGACACAGGAATGATGCTTGTCATCTTTGGACTTACCAACTAAACCGTGTTCAACTGAAGCAGTTTTAAATTTAAAAATAAAACACAGGTCTGGTGGCCATCTTCTTTTATGAAAAAATACTAATTGTCCCATATTTGAATTCCACTAGCCCCAGGATGACACCTACCAAGTTAGGAGTTAGTTGCAGTTGTTTAGACGCGTTTTGGAAAATTTCGTGGCAGCCATTTTGATATTCAGTTTATCGCAGCAACTTCTGCTTCATAAACCTGCAGCGGGTTTAGTTGCTGATGACATATGCAAAGTTTTAGACCAATTGGTTCACCGGTTCCCAAGAAGAACATTTTTTAAAAGGTTTTTCCACAAAAATGTGTCAGGCCGCCATCTTGACGCAGGAGTGCATTTTTATTTTGCGTCTGAACTGTAATCTACACGGGATGATACATACCGAATTTGTTGTGATTGTAGAATGCTGATCTTATTTCTAGGCAGTAGGCCTACATTGTAATCGGATTTACTAGCATATGTCAAGGAGTTTCTTCTCTGTTGATTATCAGGCTTAAACTTTAACATGTTCCAATTCTAATATAACAAATTAAATCAATTTAAAAAAAATAAATCTTTCAGGTTTTAGATTTGATTATTTGCCATGATTGCTAACCACCCCAACAAAAACATGCCTACATACATCTGAAGAGATCAGCTCAATTGTGGAAATTTGAACTGGGGAAGCATCTCAGACAGAAGCTTTCTCTGAGCAACAATACCATGCTTCCCCTCCTCACTTCCCCAAATCAGCCTTGAAGTCTTTTCATAAGTAGAAAAAGGAGAATCATGTTGAAGACAAAGTATCCCTTTAATACACTGATTCTAAATATAACTTTCATCCCAAAATAAACACGTCCAAAGTTTCTTAATCCTATAATGTCAAATAAAGTTTTCACTATTTTTAATGTATGTATATTTCAGTAATATTTAAGCCCATACACAGCAACGCCTTGTCTGAACAGTCAGAACAGTCAGAATCAGGGGCATATTGCAAAAAAACAAAAACAAAGAAAAAAAAACACAACAGGATCTGAAATCCTTTTACTACTCATCACCCCCGCACCCCCAAACTTTAAAAAGCCCCACCCATTTTGTGTGGACACTGGAAAAATGAAAAGATCAGTTTATTTTACAAACTGAAAGATAACAACTGCTTAGAAGTCCAATTGTTTAAACCAAGCACTCTATACCAAGTGGCAAGCAACTTTTCTAGAATGACACATACAAAGTGCTGCAATACAGAAAACGTGTTTTAACATTTGAAAAAAAAGAGATTGCTAGATTGCTATGAAGTGTGTGTGTGTGTGTATATATATATATATATATATATATATATATATATATATATATATATATATATATATATATTAGTGTGAACACAGGATTTTCACGTTCAAATATTTGCTCAATATCCGTTCGGATATTTGTTTGTTTTTCAAAAGGTTATAAAAGCCATCATATTGCTCGAAACGCAGGCAGAGACAGCACAGAAGCAGGGGGAGGGGGAGGGGGCGTGGCCGTGGCCACAGACATGTTTTCGTAAAGTACAGTAACCATGTTGTTGTGCCTTTTTGTAGCTGAAGAAGCAAACAAAACGGAAATTTAACTTTAAAACAATGTAAATAAAATAAACCTTGAAACTGGCATTGTAAAGCGAAGTGAGAAAAAAAAAACACTTTTGGTTCTTGTTCATTACATCCCACATAACAGAAAGTCGCAACAAATATGTATAATATATACATTTTCAGGAAGTTGGGTACTGTTTAAAGTGAGGCATTTCAGAATGACGTGCTCATCTTTCTGTCCCATGAGATGCTGGCTAATACCAAAAGAAGCGCAAGACATTGTCCCAGATGGCTTTCCATAGTGATCACTATGTGCGTGCACAATCTGGTTGGTTTACTTTTTGCTGTCTAAAACTTTTAAATAGAGGCTCAAGAGCTGCTGTGTTGATTCGCTTTTTTTTTTTTTTTTTTTAATATTTATTAAATCTCACATATCACACAAAGCTCTTTTTCATTTGCCACTTTTTGAAACTGTCACACAAATTCAGAGAGATGGTAAATAAATGCAAGGTATTTGTCATTTGTAGCGAATACGAACAATCGGATTTTTGTATCAGAATAAATGCCAAAAAATATTTGTTTGAATATTCGAATATTTGTCCCAGCACTAAAAATAAATAAATAAATACATAAATAAATAAATAAATACATACATACATACATAGAGAATGTTATACAGGTCATTCTGATAATTAAGAATCAATGGACACATTTACTGTATTCACAAATACTTCTAAAATTAGCATGGATAACATTAATGTATAGCTCACATGCATGTTTTGCTTACAAAAACTTATACCCTTCAGCCTTAAATCTAAAGGAATGCAGGAAATCGGGGTTACCATACTATTTTCGGTCTTGTGCATTGCCCAGAAACAAAAATCAAATCAATAAAATAAAAATAATCTAGTTAACAGTAGTTAATCACAGATTAGATATTACACTGACCAGAAAACACAGGGGGTCCAATGCTTTCTCTATTCCTTCTGTCTAATGAGTTATCATTTTTTATTTATACATACTGAACGCAATATCTAGAGAACAAGTGTTTCAGTAACATCAAATACTCATTACCATACCAAACCTAAACACTTTCAGAAGTGCCACTTCCAATGTGTATGCAAACTAGAAAGTCAGCAGGAACCTACTTTCTTTAGGGATATAACAGAGAACAAGGGAGTGAGGTTATGAAGACTCTTCAGGCAGCTGATGATTAAATTTAAGTTCATTAAATTTCAGTGCACAAATGTATTTTCTTACATAATGGTGTTATGGTAAAAAGCTCCATCAAGCCCCAGGATGAGTTGGCTTCAAAATAATTCCATAATGAACAGGTGGAGAAGTAGGGCTCCCTTGGGTAAAACCGTCCATTGTGTTGGTTCTTTCTTGCACTTTATTTATTAATTTAATTTATTTTTAATGATCAAATAAAATGAACATACTTCAGATCAGTTGTTGTGATTAAGCGATTACAAATTGTTTCATTAGAAGAATGCACATTGAACAGGCAGTTCATTAAATGTGTTTTCAGCTGATTCCTTCCACTTAAAGAAATGAATACTGGAAAAGTAATGTTGGTTTGGCGTTTACATAGATTTGCCTGTTAACTGTCTGCACTGAAAAGTCATTTTGAATCCTGAGGCAGTGTGTTGTCTAAAATGGTTTTACGTGGCCTGGTGTCTCTGCCACCACTTGTGCAATGGTTCCAGGCTCAAACTGCATCATGGATAGACACCAGGTGATTCAGACACTAAAGAGCAGGATTCACTGAAAAGCTGCAGGGGTCCACTAAACTAATAGCAATTTCAATTTCCATTGCAAGAAATGTTCTATCGACTCCCACGGGAAAATACACCAACATGCTGGCTTGCACGCTGTGACTGTGCGCCCTTGGGTATCCATATTATACATGGCCTAAATAGCGATTTGACGCATTTGATTCGGTTTCAAGCCAACACAGTATCACATTGGAAGAATTCTGTGTAGGGTCTTATGTTGTGATTCAAAGCACTAGGTATTGGCTTGGTTTCACTGAACAGCTACAGGGACAGGTGTCAGGCAAATATTCCAATACTTATTTATTTATTTTTTTTAAATCTAGTTTACCAACTTTTGTGCTAAATTAAAATCACTGGCACAAAATAAACAAAATCAGGCATTTAGCAAATGTGAAAACATAGTGCACTCAAAAGGCCAAGCATGCCTGTGCTTTTTTCAGATTTAATTTCTGTTTTATGTAAACATTTTCAGTACTGTAATGCAAAAACAAAAGTATGAAAGCTTTTTACATTTACTGTACATTTAAGATAATATGCATAAGCAGGATATGCTTCAACTGTTACAAACTTGTCCTCTACCACTGAATCAGCGATACCTGAACACATCTACAGTTCCGAAACTGAATAAAAAATGCACTTAAGGGTGCTTATCTTTTTATATTAGTTAAACATTACATCAATGTAGGCCTTACATTACGTTTAGGGATTCTTTCAGAATGGGAGTTGAAGACTTCGTCTAAAGTGCGTAACACATGCCTCATGTAGGAACCGTTTAGGTTGATGGTATCCAATTACAGAATTAACCATTAAGGAGTGGGACAGACCCAGCTGTTAAGACCTTTTCTTTTTGCCACCAGAGATGTTTTAACCTTCTGACCAAGCTACATGAAAAGAACCCTATCAATGCTGAGTTTGTATTAACCCTTTCAGTACAAAGTACCAGAAAGACTACCTAATCATAACTAATTAAATAGGTTTTAGAGTCTTATACAAAAAAATAAAAAAAGACTAATAGATGAACAGGCGCCGACTTTTACTTTTGCAGAGGGAAGCCTCAAATGAGATAAAATGAATAACGCAAATTACGACAAAAAAGACTGATATACCGAATCACACAGGCTAAATAATGACGCGACTTGAATGGCAACTGAACGTTGGCAATATGTTTAGTTGCAAAGTTAACATATCACGCTACACAAAGTATTTTAATAATGTGGGTATTACTGAAAAGGGATTGAATTGCTGACTTGCCCTCACACACATAAGAGACTAACACGCACTGCTGAAACAGATATAGAGAACACAACACAGAAAATAAATGAATTACAAATGAACAAAGTAATCCCCCCCACCCCCACCACATTTTTTCAATCTTTCCAAATCCAGCCCTTCTGCAGTTTCAGTTGTTTTGGCGTAAAACTGAGTGAATCCTTCACTCAGGGGTAACTATAGTAATAGCTCAGGCATCGTTGCTAACCACGTCATACGCCCAGCACGCTCCATATAACAATGTATACTTAACACACAAAATATTATGTACGCCCTGTGTCTGCCGGGTTCGGCTCCAGCTCACCACGACCCTGTAAAGTATTAAAAGGTTAATGACAACGGATGGACGGAAATATTATGCACTTATGGTTTTTCTCCAGCTCCGGAGAGCCCTTTTCCTGAGGGGAGCCCCCACGTACTCTGTGCCTATGAATAGATGTATATCTTGATATGTTAGGTTATTGGTCTGCTGTTCTGAATGGGGTTATAATTCTAGACTAAAAGGTCTGCAGTGTGCAAGTGTTCCATATATAAAATTCAGCACTCTATGACCCTTGCTAACAAGCAGCAAACAAAATAACCAAACAAGATGCCTGACAAAGCAATGTTACTAGGATACAATACTTTCACAATCGGAATTTTCAGAAATTTGACTGAAAATATGTAGCAAAGCATAGTAAAATAAATGATACATTATCCACTAGGGCTCACTTAGGGTAGAACTGGTTCCCAATATACTAATACCCCCCCCCCCCCCCGTTGTGGCAAAACAGTAAATGAATTGCCTTTTATTTGACTGTTTAGAACAAGGTTTTACAATGTTTAACAATGGGCAACAATGGACATTGTATTTAAAGTGATCCCCTGTTGAACCCTTGCTGTTCTTTAAGCTTCCAATTAATGACAAATTAAAAAAAAAAAGGTCCAAGCTGCTAGAAATCTTGCATTAACCAATACTCTGCTTACTTGTTACAAAAATATAACAATGCTTAAGCTTGTGGGTTTCTATAGAAAACCAAAAAATATGATTAATGTTTTATATTGTAAACCACATAATACCACAAAGGTTTGCGGAATTTTTTTTTCATTTTATTTTATTTTAAATCTGGGATTTATTTACAGCTATTTTTTTCAATAAAGAATAACGCATTGAAATGGCAATGCTTTTAAATCAATAATGATCAAGGATGGGCTTGTAGAGCAATTATTACAAGTATAGACCTAAACATCACGATTATACTAAAGACTAAAAAGTTACTGTTAGCAACAATCTTTACCCCAGCTATAGAGTTGCGCTACAATTCCCCTTACTATACAATATACTATATTTATGGAAGAAGATTTATTGACATCTTTACACAGTCTAGAATAAATGTGTACTTTTCTGGTACAGAACTCATTTTAAAAATGAATTGTGTATACAGTATATAAGCTGTAGTTAGATTATGGCTTCTGCAAAAGCATAAATAAAAAACTGGTACATTTCTAGGAGGTACTGAATACCATTTTATAAATCAGTTTCCGAAGCAAATATTAAAACCTGTATTAACGATCTTTCTTATATATTATGTCAAATAAAATGCGTCTACCACTGCTCTAGCAAAAACAAGCAACATCTCTCACAACTGTCACTATTAACCTACTTTACAGGGATGCAATCGCCTCCCTCAAGGCAGTTTTCTAAAAAGATATCAAATGGAGAATAGATCCATCTCTATTAGCAATGAATGTCTGTACCTTCTGGTGAAATGTACAGATTCCCAAGGATCAATAACAATTTACCAATACTGCTGTAAAGCGCAAGCCGATCAGGGAAGAGAGACCTCACATTTTAAGTAGGTATTTCAGCAAGTTCTCCTTAATGCTTCAAAGATCACAGAAGGCATAGTAATATTGCAAATCCTTATAACATTCTTTATGACCAGCTTGTGCCTCGTCCTGAAATACCGAGCAGCCCTGGAATGTAGAAAATTAATTAAAAATAAAAAACTGAAACAGCTTGGTTGGGTAAGTGTCCACCCCCCTTGTAATAGCAATCCTAAATTGGCTCATATATAACCAATCACCTTCAAAAATCACACACCACATTAAGTGGTCTCTACCTGTGTTAAATTGTAGTGATTCATATGATTTCAGGATAAATTCAGCATTTTCTGTAGCTTCTCTCTACTGGGTAGTGCATTTCAAAGCATCAACCATGATCACAAAGGTGCTTTCAAAAGAACTCCGGGAGAAAGTTGTTGAAAGGCACAGATCAGGGTATGAAAAAAATATATATCAAAGGCCTTGAATATCCCTTGGAGCATGGTCAAGACAATTAAGAAGTGGAAGGTGTATGGCACCACCAAGACCCTGCCTAGATCAGGCCATCCCTCCAAACTGGATGACTGAGCAAGAAGGAGACTGATCAGAGAGGCTACCAAGGGACCAATAGCAACTTTGCAAGAGCTACAAGCTTTTATGGCCAAGACTGGTCAATGTGTGCATGTGACAACAATAGCCCAAGCACTCCACAAATCTGGCACGTATGGTATGGTGGCAAGAAGGAAGCCATTACTCAAGAAAGCCCACCTTGAATCCTGTTTGAAGTATGCAAAAAAACACTACAGATTCTGTAGCCATGTGGCAAAACGTTTTGTGGTCTGACTAAACTAAAATGGAACTTTTTGGCCTAAATGCAAAGCATTAGGTTTGGTGCAATCCCAACACAGCACATCATCCAAAGAACACCATCCCTACTGTGAAGCATGGTGGTGGAAACATCACATTATGGAGATGTTTCTCATCAGCAGGGACTGGGGCACTTGTCAGGATAGAAGGGAAAATAAATGGAGCAAGTACAGAGAAGTCCTTGAGGAAAACCTGCTGCCCTCTGCAATAAAGCCGAAACACGGACATAAGTTCACCTTTCAGCATGACAACGACCCAAAGCATACAGCCAAAGCTACAATGGAGTGGGACAGGAACAAAATAGTAAAATGTCTTTGAGTGGCCCAGTCAGAGCCCCTACCTAATCCAATCTAAAATTTATGGCATGACTTGAAGATTGCATCAATCAGTGCTCCCCAAGGAACTTGACAGAGCTTGAACAGTTATGTAAAGAAGAATGGCCAAATACTGCCAAATCTAGGTTTGCAAAGTTGGTAGAGACCTATCCCAACAGACTCACAGCTGTAATTGCTGCCAAAGGTGCTTCCACCATGACCTTTCAGTTTTGTATTTAATATATATATTTTTTTCTCAATAAAAACTTTTTTCCCCTTAACAGTGTGGAGTATGGTGTGTAGATTAGTGGAAAAAAAGTCCTAATTTAAATGAATGAAAGTCTGTGGCACTGATAGAACAAAATGTGAAAAAAGTTCAAGGGGTGTAGACTTTCTATAGGCACATATATATATATATATATATATATATATATATATATATATATATATATATATATATATATATATATATATATATATATACACACACATATATACACACACACATAGTACTGTGCAAAAGTTTGTGTACCTAGAAGAATTGATGCTGTTTTGAAGGCAAAGAGTGGTCACACCAAATATGGATTTGATTTAGATTTTATTTCTGTTCACTCACTTTGCATTTAGTTAATTGATAAATATAATCTATTAACATGTCTATTTTTGAAAACATTCTTACTTTACAGCATTTTTTCACACCTGCCTAAAACTTTTGCACAGTAGTGTGTGTGTGTGTGTGTGTATTATATATATATATATATATATATATATATATATATATATATATATATATATATATATATATATAATATATAGTGCCTTGCAAAAGTATTCAGACCCCTGACCAATTCTCTCATATTACTGAATTACAAATGGTACATTGAAATTATGTTCTGTTCGATGTTTTATTTTTAAACACTGAAACTCAGAATCAATTATTGTAAGGTGACATTGGTTTTATGTTGGGAAATATTTTTAAGAAAAATAAAAAACTGAAATATCTTGCTTGCATAAGTATTCAACCCCTGTGCTGTGGAAGCTCCCAGTTTGCACCGATGAAAGAAATTGCCCTAACGAGGACACAGTTACCTTACCATTGGCTGTGAATCTGAAGGAAAATGAAGACCAAAGAGCATTCTACAGAAGTTAGAGATAAAGTAATACAAATGCATAGATTAGGGAAAGGGTACAAAATAATATCCAAGTGTTTGGATAGCCCAGTGAGCACAGTTGGATACAGCCAATAAACACCAAAAATCGCTACTCAGTTCACACTGACCACCCCTTTCCCAATTTAAAAAACAAAACATACTACCAAAAAAAAACTAACACAAAACAAACACTCCTTTTCCCAGTGCAGCTAATGTCCCTCCTTCCTGACTATCATAAATTTGTTCTGAATACTTTAAACCCACCCCACCTACCAAGTCACAGCATTCCTACATTTCTATTGGAGACTGCTTGTGAGATTGAAAATTAGATTACAATTAGAAGGCTTGAAAATTGTGGCAAAATGTAAACAAAATGCCTGGACACACAAAAACCCCAGAAGAATGTGTCCGTGACCATAAAGGATTTCATTGGTGAAAACAGCAAAAGGAAAGAAAGTACAAATTAAGTGTACCGCACAAGCATTTTGGGATGTTAATGAAAACAGTAGTTTCATACAGTATATAAAAAGTGAATATTGCACATTTTAAACATAATGGAACTACTGGAATTATTTTGAAAATGCAGTGTTGATTTTATTTTGCTAAAACAAGTTGTTACTTGAAATATTTTAAACAAGATGGAGGGGAATAACCATTTTCTACTGTATAACTTCAAGTTGTGTATGACCCTTTTGGTGTCAAAAAATCCATGGTGTCAAACAATAAAATTACCTTTTGTTCCAAGAAATCTTAATGAGATCCAATGATTTAAGTATTGCTTGGTTTTAAAAATTGTCTTTATTTAACTCAATATGGTTAAGATTGTGTATTTTTAAATTCTTATAAGCTTTTCTTGTATTAGTAATTATTGCATTTATTCAGTATACCCAGGACTTCAGATAGATTAAAAAATATCCTCAAATCATTAGTTTTTTCCTAATTTTTATTTTCTTAAAGAAAAAATATCTAAAAATCACTTGGTAGACAGGTATAAAAGCTAACCAATTTATAATGTCAAAGCTGCTTATTCATGCTGGCTGTCTTCTCCCTACATCACAGAATCAACTGACAAACAAAACCCAGCATGGTAAATGACAAAGCATAATCATTAGGATACTGTAAATTTGTAGAAAGCTTCAAGGAATAAGCAACAAAGCATGCTTTCATGTCAACAAGCCCTTTACAGAACAATAACATTTTTACTAAGTATTTATGTATTTGTATGACAGATGTTCTATCTCAGCAGCCATATCCCCACATAACGGAAAGGTCAGTGTTCTGTTTGAACAACAGACTCATTTAATGTGTTATATTGTCTGCAAGTCTCCATCAGTTTGCCTCTGTAACTTTTCTTTCTAATAAATTAATCAGTTATTTCCAATCAACACAATCTTTGTTTTGCTGTCAATTCACACCACTGCCGTGGTAGCCGTTGTAATTAAACACAAAAAGCTTAACAACTCAACGATTGCCACACCCATGCAAAAACTAACTATACTTTAGAAATTGCTACATTAGATTCCTGTAATGTTTATGTTGGAGGTTTTGAAGAGTGACTCGATAACCAGCTAAAGTGTATGAATTCACCCTCCTCCATCAGCAGCTCCCCCTCACCTCTATACGACAAGCAGCAAGACAAAGCCAGACTTACATGCACCAGTGACAGGGTGGTACCACCAGGACTGGGTGAAAATAGATTGCTGCTTAAGTGTGTCAGGTGGTGTCCCAATTTCTTTGTCCTCTGCTACACCTCAAGGTATTAAAATAGCATTTGAGCTCTGAAGCTTATACATTCCTTTGTACATGCTGGGGGACTTGCCTATTCATTTCTAAATCTATTAACTTAAGTATGCCAGTACAATGGCAACATTTTCTGCTCTCAGTTCCGTGGATACCGACTTTAAATTCCTAATAAGGGCATACTGCATTTTTAATTGGCTTGTACATTGCATTGCACATAACATGTAGTACTGATTAGAAATTAAACCACTTATAGCTCCAATATAAATGTAATCCTATTTTTTACACATTCAGGCTTTAGGTTTTTGTTTTCAAGGTTTATGCAATGCGTTTTCCCCCACTTTGACCCAATTTAAGACTTCTAAAGCATGGATTTTAGAAGCCTTGGGTACCAGCAAGTTTTTGTTTGGTTGCTGGAGTGGATTACTGTATAGCCACCTTAATATTGCCTGAATGATGGTGTTTTCAATTTTTTAAAAACAAATCTACTAGCATTAATGATAATGAATTAATTTGACATACATTTCCAACGTCTATCCATTATAAACCCCAATCATTACCTTGTTCTCCTTGCCTAAAAAAAATACTCATGTTTGGTATCTTGTTTAAACAGCAATTATTAAAATGGTTTCTAGTTTAAACATTATTAAAATGCTTCCTTGTTTAAACAATACAATAGGTTTTTTTTACTATCGCTCAATTATCACTCTTCTGACAGTTGTCTAGGAAAACTATATCCCTTCCATTAAGAATCAGCTGTTCTTTCTAACAATTAAGTGTTTATAACACTTTTAGTTTAAGGAATTAGGTTGCATCAACAGCTGCATTAGCACAGTTCAACAATGTGGATTCAACTTAATTCATTACACGCTGGTTTAAGGTTTTGTTATGTTCAATTGCCAATTTTTCATCAAAATAAAAATGGATCGCATTACTAAATACTACCAAGCAGACTAACATCCCAATAAAAAACAAACTGAAGCCTGAAACTCATGCAGATTTATTTGAACAATTTAATATAGTTTCATTAAGAAAAACTGCTTTCAAAGCCACAAGTTGAGGTACACATTTAAAAAAAAAATAAAAAAGGAAAAAGGAAAAAAATATATGTTTTTGACCGAGTTAGTAAACAGCTCTGCATGGTATTTCAAATATACCCTTTTCCAATCAACAGGTCACAGAGAAACCAATTATCTTGAGCATTACTGGATTTTCTCATTACTGGATTTTATGGCAGAGCAAAGGGAGTTATGATAAATTGATTGGTTCCTTTTATTTTCATTCTTAGCTTGACCTTTTCATACAATTAACCAATTAAGTGTAAGTATGAGTAAACTTACTTAACATTAAAAGCTCCAAGACCATTTATAATTCTTTAAAAATTGTCTATTCATAATTAAAAACTCAAGGTGTGTACACTCCATACTCTAGTTGTAGAAAATGTCTCTCTCTCAAATACTACCCAAGACTATAGAGATTTGTCTTTCAGTGAAAACATACGCCTTTTTATGCAAAGGCTTACTTGTGGGCATTATTAAATGGCAAGGGTGGTGACCAAAACACTCCCCTATATTCTATTACACTTCCAAGCTCAGCTTCTCCCAGCACAATACCTGCACCTGGGGTCCATAAGAGTTTCAGTTACATCTTTGTATAGTCCCACTATAAATGGGTATTGAAAGTTAATTATATCGAATTAAGAGAACTGTGTAATAAATGGCTTTCATTTCTCAATGCTTCCACTCCTTTTTCTTGGCCTCCTGCTTTGCATATAGTGGGAGGGGTAGCCAAAGGTTATCTACATCATGGAATTCTTAGAGGGTAGGCACAATGGAGCTGAGCAGCATGCCTCTAGCTTTGTTAATAGAAGGAACAATAAAATAAAAAAGAACCATCCTTACTGGTGAAGACAAGAAAGTTTGCTCCCTCTTCCCTGGAACTCTAGCTGTCGATTCCCCTTTTCACCTTTGAAATGTATCTTTTGGCTGGCATTGAAATTCAATGCAGCCCTTTAAAAGAGATCTGTTTTCATGCAGCAGAGACAAAGGCCCTGTGAATCAATGTTTAACCCCCCCCCCCCCCATAAAGCAGTCTCTCCACTGATCTGTGATGAGAAATGATGGATGTAATGAAGGCCTGAAAAGGAGAAGCCCAAAACTACTGAGGATGTATTTAAAAAATAGAAACAAGGAAGCCAAAACTGATCAAACTATTTCTACACTTAAGTTTATAGCCTTAAAAAGTTCACCTTTTGTCATAACCGGAAAATAATTTGCCATGGTGCAACCGTTTTCAGCATGTTTAACCCCAACAATAAAATATGTATAGGCTTTCCCTGAATTAACATAAATCACCCACATAATAAAAAACCACAAAATGTTCTAGAGAAATATTGCTAAAGGAAATGCAGAATGCAGTACATTTAGGATTAGTGTTTAATTGTTAATTACTGGAAGCTAATAACAAACCTTGCAGTTCCAACATTTAGTATGGCTTTAGTATCGAACATATTTCATCATGGAAGGTTCACAGCAAGGTCAAACTGCTGAGCTGTTGCAAATAAAATATTTGCACAATTGCAGGACTGTTATTTGCTGTTTGTTAGGCCTACAAAGTAATCCGTTTTACAATAGATGTTTGTATGCCATCTCCGTTGATTAACTGCACCAGCAGCACTTGGATTTTTTCAAGAGCATTTGGAAGTGACAGATGTAATGGTGAGAGAGGCATAGCTGAACCACAAACATTTGCTTCATCTTTGGGATTCTATCCCACAGATTAGCAACCACACATTCTGCAACATAAGCACAATTGTTTTGTCAAACAAAGAAAAGTAGAAAAAAAAAAAAAAAAAAAAAAACTTTCTAAATAAAAGCAACATTCAGTGTGTTTTTTCCTTCCTTTTTTTAATTTCCAGACAGGATTTTAGCATGCCCTGACAGAGATAATAACTTGCATAATGTGAAACAGTAGCTAAATAGTATTTTAATAGAGACCTAAATAATTACCAGCATATCAAGATCATTTAGCAACACACGTCTGCCATATTAGAGTACTGATGCACCATAAAAAGCTAAATTAATACCAGATTCCAACAAGATTCCTCAATTTTAGTAGGCTATACATTTTTTTATGCTTACAAAATATATATATATATAAACAATATATCTATATCATTATTATATATACATATATGTCCATATATATACATATTATACTAATATATATATATACACACATAATATATATATCTATTATATATATATATAGATCTATATTATATATCATAGTAATACATATATATATAATATATATATATATATATATGATATATAGATATATATATAATATATTATATATATATATATTATATATATATATAATTGCTTAATAGTCTGCTAGCGATTTGTATATTTGTAGATACAAATTAAAGTACTGGGCATGGACATTGCTTAACAGGTTATTTTAAAAGAATGTACCAGAATTTATAACAAGCCTTTGGTTTTCATTGTTTATTGTAGGGCTGTATTTTTTAAATTAATAAACACACACACACAAAACAACAACTTAGATGAAATTACACGTAATCCCCCACCCCTATCGCATCTCAGTTAAACATTAAGAAACCTACACAGATTTTATTATCACATCAGTCAAACTCAATGTTTTAAAACAGCCGAGTGTTCCTAGAGGCTGTTTTAATGGCTTTTCTTGAGGGTAGGGGGCCCATACAACATTACCTCCCCCTCGCCTTTTCAGCTTAAACTGTGTCTAATCGATCAGCAACAGCCAACTAACTTAACATGAAGCAAGTAGCACTTCCCTCACATGAAGTGCACATTTTATTTATAAAAAAAAGAAAGAAAAGTAAGTAGCCACCAGTTCCATCAAAGCATTACACAGAAAAGACAATATTCCTCCGTCCAGGAGAGCAACCACCAAGAAAAGGTGTTAAAATCAAGCCCTGCTTAGGACAACTGGAAGCTGCTAGAGACTGGAAGATGCTGGCAGATGTTGTTCAACGGCTTATTTTTCCACCTGAGATTGCCACCACTAACCTTCGACCAGACATTGTCTTGTGGTCTGGATCAGCACGCCTTGTTCATCTAGTAGAGTTAACAGTGCCATGGGAAGATGCCGTGGATGAGGCGTATGAGAGGAAGAAACTTCAGTATGCTCAACTAGCTGCTGAAGTGGAACAGCGAGGATGGAGAGTCCGAGTTTACCCAGTGGAGGTGGGTTGTCGAGGATTTGTGACACACTCTACAACCCGGTTTCTCTGAGACATCAGGTTCAGCGGCCAAGAGTTGCGTCGCACAGTGAAGAACTTCTCTGAAGCAGCAGAAAGAGCAGTAACTGGCTGTGGTTGAGATGGAAAGATTCTGGATGGGGATCTCAAGCACAATAGAAAAGAAAGCAACACTCATGTACAGGCAAGTAAGCTGGGCTGAGCTGAGTGGGGGATAGAGGGGGGTGATGCTGGGACGCCAAAATCACTGTTGAGCCCTCTTGAGGTGTTGTGGGCTAGTCAACGAAACACTGAGGATGGATGGTGCCCACTTGAAGACCCCAGAGAGATGTATCCTGCTTAGCTCAATCCAGACGGTTGTCATGCTGATGCGCTGGGGAGACCGCACTGGGTTGATCCCCGGAGCCAGCATCGCAGCCGTTGTGTATACTGATGCGCTGGGGAGGCAAAATGAGCTGATCCCTGGAGCCAGCATTACACTTCAGAAATCAACACCAGACAGAAGGACATCTACATCAGATGGAAAACAATGCAAGTGGATGGAGATGCAGATGGATCACATTAGTTTACAGCAAAGCTACGTCTTGGTGCTTATCTTGGCGAGAGCCGAGTTCAAATCAGCATGAAGTTCAACACTTACTCTCACGTAATGGAAATCAAATCCAAGTCTGTTACCCAGGTACTATTATACCTAGTGTTTTTGATTTTCCGTTTTAACCAATAAACCCCCCACCTCCATAAATCTAAAATCAGTCATAGCCAATAAACACTGGAAATTGTTACTCAATTCACATTGACTTCACTACCTTTCCCAGTGCAGTTGGGCAATGTCCCGTCTTCCTGACTTGTATCTAGCATTGATTTGATCAGACTACTTTACCCACCTCAACTACTGAGTGACAGCAAATACCTACATTTCTACTGGAGACTCCGCTTGTGATATTTAAAATGAGATTACAATTACAGTAGGAATGGAGATTTAAAGCTGTATATATACAGTTAAATATGGAGGTCAAATTGTGTCGAAATGTAAAATTATTCTGACACAAAACCCCCAGAAGAATGTACCCGTGACCGTAAGGATTTAGTTGAGGAAGACAAAGGAAAGAAGGTATAACAAGTGTGCAAGTACGGTCGAGTTACTATACATATTGTAAACAGAAAACAAAAACAAAAAAAACAGCCAAGCATTTTGGAAAGAAACCAAAACAATACTTCATAAAAGGCATAAATAGCTAAAAATAAGCACCGAAAAATGTAATAAAACCAAAACAGGAGCCCAATTATAACATATAACTACTGAAACATCGCCAATCAACCACAGATTTTTTTTTCATTAAAATTAGTTGAATAAGATTGCTTTAAAAGTTTTAAACCAGCTGTGTACCTCACAAGTGTACAAAACTGCTAAAGCTTCAGTTCTATAATTACTATGTGCTTACAGTACACTATATATTGCCTGGGATTTAATAAATAACGTCAGAACCTGCCTGCTGCTAGAGATTATTACTTGACCCCTGTGAAAATAAATAAATAAAAACACACCACATGTGAAAGCTGCAGAAAAGATAACATGAAGCAGTTTTGAAATAGTTCTGGTAAGCCCTTGTTGAAAGGAGGATTTTGTATAAACAAGTTAATCTG
This sequence comes from Polyodon spathula, assembly GCF_017654505.1. Taxonomy (NCBI): domain Eukaryota; kingdom Metazoa; phylum Chordata; class Actinopteri; order Acipenseriformes; family Polyodontidae; genus Polyodon; species Polyodon spathula. Next base: position 32,469,412 of record NC_054537.1, on the reverse strand, counting down.
CAAAATGTATAGTAAAGGACTGGACTGCAGTTTCTGACTTCCAAAGTAAGAAATCAGAATAGAATGAACAATAGCACCAAATATTCACATAATTCCACTTGTATGCAAGTAACCCTTTCCTCCAAACTGAAAACAATTAATGTATTCATGTGGATAGGTGGACCAGCTGGTACATGCAATTTTTTATGCACACTGTAGGAACATCTTTCCCTTGCTGGTTACACATTTGGTTCCTCAAAAAGCTGGAAGCAGGTGGTTTCTACCAGTTTTCATCTCCAGTACCTCACACCTTTCTGCCATTGTAAACACAACCCACATTGCAACACAAAAGAAGAAAGACCTCCTATTTAAAACCATGTTTCCTAAAGCAATTCACAAGTTTCCTCAGGAAGAAACACATGTCATTTATCTTTCAGTAACTAGTCTACGAGCAAAACCCAGTGGGCTTGAGAATGTTTCCACATTTAAACAAGCCACAAAAAAAGTAGATTAAATCACTAACCCACATCAGTCATGTTGCAATGAACACTGCTTTTTAGACAAGAGTTGATGAAAAGGGCAGCACAAGGCTGCCATGTAATGTTTTCCAATCACTAAAAACCTTAGACTGAAATACTAGAAACTAGCAAAAACAGTACTGTAGAAGCAGTTGGAATAATTGATTTAACATGACAAGGTTGCTTTACATTCCAGTAAAAAAAAAAAAAAAAAAGCAGCTATGTTTTTTTTTTTTTGTTATTACTGTAAATAGGACACGGTAGTCTGTTAAAGTGAGAGACAGAGCGAGATCATCATCTTATTTTCTTGTCCAAACACAGATGACTAATTTTTGTTAATTAACATGCTTGATTATATTAAAATGATGAAAGAAACGCAAGCATGTCACATCTGTAAAATGTTAAACAGTGGTCAGGTTATGTGTATACTAATTCTTAACACATGCCCTCATTAGTTTTGACTGAAACCAAGAGCCAATTTAAACGATTTTTTTTTATTCACCCCAACAGTAGAATGGTTACAGAAAGACTTTGGCAATGTCCAAAATACAGGTCCAGCTGTCACATCTGCCAACAGATAAAACATACTTTAACACACATGGGAGAAAAGCCAATCTCACTTCTCCCGATAGACTGGCGCTTAGTTTTATCACACAGCTGCTAAAGGACATTTTCCAGCCTTCACTGAGCGAGGCACACTACAGCAGTAGGCCAGATACACTGGAAAAAAATCTAATTTGTTTGTCGTCAGCAGCACCAGTTTCAATTGAGCTCCCAAAGCCAAGTCTAACGCTGTGCAAGTGTGCCGTTTGGCTACTCAACTACTTGCAAAAGCAACTGGTAATACAATTATACTGCACCATCATTGGGTACCAACTGTGCGAGGTTATCAGACTGCTGTAACACAATGCTATTAGAAAATAAGTGCCTGGTGTAAAAGCCTATGTCCACAGTTTTGTCCCCCATATAATGATGTGGGAAATTGTGGTTATAGACTAATAAAAGAACATGAGATGCTGTCAGTTACTAAAAGCAATATCATTTTCCATCAATTAATTTATCCTCGGTCAGTAAGGGTCTGCAGCACACCTTAACCAAATGCTTTCAGTTCAATTTTGTATATTTAGACAAAATACTATGGCCTGTTGCACCTCCAAAACACAGCAAGTGATTTTAACCAATTTAAGCATCATACTGTACCTATATAGCTAAACGAGGCCCTGAACTGTGTAGAAGTTGAAATAAAGCTGCCACTCCTTATGTGGTACTGTGTTATTTGAGAGCTATCTTCAACTATACAAGATTTAATAGCTGGGGTTACTTAAAAACCTTATCTCCAACCTCTTATCAGGGTCTGGTTTTCAAAGAGAAACAGAGGGTAAACTGATAAACTTTAAAAGGTCTGATCAAAAACATTCTACTGCAGTTACGTTGACTTATTTTGTGCATCTGCAGTCACCATGTGTATGCTTGTACTTTGAAGACAGAACTACACTCTGTAAATTGATTAACCCTTTACAAAGGTATGAACAGACACAATATAAAATCAATATGCTTGCTCAATACTAGGCAAAGTTATTTTTTTGAATGTCTAAAGAGGAGTACCTGCATCAGTAATGTGTAGCATCTGGCCTTGATGCCAGTTTTGTTTCCAAGATGCAAAAGATGAGGAATAGGAGGGATCCACAACAGATGAAGATTCAAACCAAACAGTGAAATGCACTTTGTTGGTTTAAATTCCGACCAATTCAATATTAAATTATTTAATTTCAATAGAAAACAACAAGAAAGACAATAACTTAAGCCCCCTTCTCACTGTTAGCTTGACATTTCTCAGGTAAAACAATGAAAGGCACTTTTACTAAGTGGTCCTAATTTTTTATAATTTTTTAATGGTCCTGTGGGGTGGACATGCAAGTTATCTACTTCTACAGAATGCTTGTAAGCAGCCCTGCACAATAGTTTTTACCAACTATCTATGTGAACAAATATCTGTCAACCACTTGCAATATATAACCTATATTTGGTTAGTTGCATTCTAGCAATGCGTAATAGAGGCATACTGAACATGTGCTTAAGTCTTATCTCAGCTGAGATTATTCCATCAAATCGCACCCACTCCAGAAATGCATGCCTCACAGACCTGGTTTTATTTCATAGCTCTGCTATGCAGTTTTAGAAAAGCTCACTGGACCAAAATAAACCGTGCATAGTTTCTTACTTCATGGTTCTATGAGTTGCTCTGTTGTAAGTGGTTGAAAAATTCAACAAGTTGCTCCAAATGAGCACAGAAGCAGATAAATGCTGACCTTGGCACAGTTCAAGCAGAATGACCGTTGCATGTGCTCCACATAACAAATTCCTACAGAGCTAACAAAGTAGTGATAGCTCATCTGAATCACTTACACTGGCCACCATGTCTCTTTTCCAACATTAAACCTCAACACTTTATATATTATGGAAGATAAAACAGTGTAAATGTGACAATTTTAAAAAAGAGGAAAAAGAGCTGTAGGTCTGAACATAGATGAACACACCTGGGAATATTGCACAAACAGTCTCAGTCAGTATGAAGTGAAAATCCTTCTGTGGCATTCATGTCACAAATGTTTTGTTCTGTAGCTTACAAGAGCTAAACAACATTTGTTTCCATGTATATCAAATCTAATTTAGAAAGACCAATGTAATTGTCTTTGTGAATGCTTTTTTTTTTTTTTTTTTTTTTTTTTTTTTACATAGAATCAAAGGATCAATCTACGGTCCCACTGTAGTTACTGGACTACTTCTAGAATATATAAGTAACTGTTTAGTTTAAACTGAACAAAGCATCAACCAAGTTTGTGTCTTTCATTGTTCTGCTTGACTATGTTAAAGTACAGGAAAAGCAAATTAGAGGCTTGAAACCTTATCAACAATCAGTGCATTTACATGAAAGTAAGAATTCCAATATTCCCGAAACAAATAGTACATAAAGTTGTTGATTACTGTTTTCATTCCTTGCCATTGCCATTTCTTCACAGTAAATAGTGGCCACCGGAATGTTTTCATAAGTAATAGTATGAGGTTTACTTGTGCCTTTTTGTAGCTGAAGCAGCAAATAAACTGAAATTTAACTTTAAACACTTCAAATAAAACAAAAACATGGAAATGACGTTCTAAAGTGAAGGGGGAAAAGTACACCGTTTTGGTTCTCATTTATTACATTTCACATAACAAAGTTGCAAGAAAACAAAACTCTCTCTCTCTCTCTCTCTCTCTCTCTCTCTCTCTCTCTCTCTCTCTCTCTCTCTCTCTCTCTCTCTCTCTCTCTCTCTCTCTCTCTCTCTCTCTCTCTCTCTCTCTCTCTCTCTCTCTCTCTCTCTCTCTCTCTCTCTCTCTCTCTCTCTCTCTCTCTCTCTCTCTCTCTCTCTCTCTCTCTCTCTCTCTCTCTCTCTCTCTCTCTCTCTCTCTCTCTCTCTGTGCATAATGCAAACTGCTTCATGTTTTTGGTTGATATAATATGTGGTCCAAGGCATCTATTCAGTTATAATATTTATTTCTCAGAAACAAAACAATCATAAATGGATGTCACATTTCAGTCACCGATCAGTTTACACAGATCAATTTGATTAGTTATAAATAAAGGTTAAATATTTTATTTAAATAAAAGTAATATTATTTAAATCAAAAGAAAACTAGAAAACTATAGTTGTAATAATGGAGTTGTTCACATATAAATTTCCAATATTGTCACAGCAAATTAATTTTAGTTAGGTAAAATGCATTGAGAATTTACAGTACTGCATGCAAAGGTATAGCAGCTTATATGCAGAAACAGATGAGCTGTTGCATGAAGTGGAGAGTTTGCACATGCTGGGGAATTAGAACAAGAGATATGTATATGATAATTATCTGTTGAATACAGCATAAGAATTTGATGATTCATGCCTCAGTCTTATTGCAGACTGAACCAAGCCCTGTCTGTTCCCATCCTAGTCGCGACAAATGGTCTATGTTTTCTGGAAAATGTTACCCATGTACACAGTTGAATTTATCAGAAGTGTAATTGGATTATATTTCAAATCATAGAAAGTCAACAGAAAAAAAGTGTTGTTTTCAGAAAGTCTGTTTTCAGAATAGACTCGTTTTCTGAAAAGTTGATCTCATGTGAAGGAGTACTATTAACTGGTTTCATACTGAATGACGAATAAGAAACCATACTGATCAGTTTAGTGGCTGACACATTACAAAACCATAAATACAAAACTGAGAGCGAATAAGCGCTCCCTCCTCGTTACATATTCTTATTAAAGGGGAAGCATTTAACAAAAGAACACAACCCCACATAATATTAAACTTTATATTTGAGGAGCTCAGTTGTTTTGCCTGCATGGCCATTCATTAAGAATGTGTTTGTTACATTAATTGATTTGAATCCAGTAGCACGCAACATTTATTTGAACTTGCTTGTCTTCTATTCTTTAGCTTCCTGTTTGCAGCGTAAACAAGTTTTATATTTTTTTATATATAATAACATATAAAAATACCCATATATACCCTCCTGAACATATCTGTAACAGATCACAGTTACCATAATGGCAGAAATTTCTACCCAATTAGTAAGCATGTATTTCACATAAACTGATATGTAAAATGAAGGCTAAAAAATGCAGGCAATTTTGAAAGTCTTAGGGGGTATGGATAGCTGTAACTGAGAACTAATAGTGACATTTTCATTATGAAAGCACACATTTATTTTCCCAAACTAAGGTTATTTTTTATAGAACTCAAGTCAGGGTATTTAGGGATGGAATATTGACCAAATTAATCGAAATCAGACAGAGAATTCACGATTCCCTGAGATCTCGGGTATGTATTTTACTCATTCAATTGAAAGAGACAGGCCTTTCATGAAACATACTTAAATCGCCCTTTATCTTTTTTCTGTTGTACTGTTTAAGTTCAAATCAAACAAACACAACATTGATACATCGGAATAGAAGGCAAACTTGGGTTTGTGCATGTGAGAATGTGCATAGCGAGAATCCTGTGCATAAGGAGTCATAATGCTTTTAAAGCAGAAGAAACCATATATATTTTATAAGGTACAATACACTACATGTTGTTATTTGTGGCAAATAGCAGTGTATTGTCCAAGGCTGAAGCCAGACAAGATGGGTTACATCCAGTGAAAGATTAAGAAATAATTATGAAAATTAACAGCAGGCACAAACAGCTGTACAGAAGAAAACAGCAAGCTTTGATCACTGCCCAGTGAACTAGTCAGCAAACAGGGCTGGTTAGAAAGCAACGAATTCAAAATTTCCATCAAACCATACATGGGCCTTCATTCTGTTTACTGTCAAATAAAGTGTTCCCATGATATAGCCTATGTGACAATACAATTAGCCTCTTTTTAAGTTATGTGAACCAGTTATTCTATGAAATCAACACTAAAATCAACAACTTTTTTCTGGTTTCTGCTGACTGCAGGACACAGGCAGTAAACAGCACTGCCAGTTTTCTGCTGTGTCTGGGATTTCAAGAATTAAAATATAACAGCGTGCCTGCTGAAAGCCAGGTCCAAAGTGCTATTGTTGTATGTCCTTAATACATGTCAAGCTGCTGTATCTCCTTTCCTTCGGTTTCATTTTAGAATCAAGTAAAATTAGTGCTGGGACAAATCTGAATATTCTAAAGAAAATATTTGACGTTTGGATAAAAAAAAAAAAAAAAAAAATTAAAAATCAGAAAGCATCGTAGGGCAAATGCAAAAAAGAGATATATATGTTGATATATATATATATATATATATATATATATATATATATATATATATATATATATATATATATATATAATTAGAAAGTCATGCTCACCTGCGGCAAAATAAATTTGGTGAGGACTAGTTGATGTCTGTGTCTCAGTAGTCCTCCGGGCGAGTACTTAAAACAAATATACACATACACTCTCACGTTTAATCTTGTGTTAAAAAAAATGCAGAGAAGTCAATTTTCTAACGGGGTGTAGCAATGGTGAATAAGCATTCACAAGTAATACTCAGAAAACAGTCACTCTGAACTGAAACCTCCTTTCATCTCCCCTGCAATGCCAACCCCACTTAATGGCGTTTTACGTTTGTGTTCTCCCTCTGCGTGGGATGCAAAGTTTATCGTTTGAATTTACTGAAACGTATTGCATCTTTTGAATCAATGTGGAGCTTTATACAAGGCTATGACCTTGACTGAAGATGTCATTAGCAAAGGGGGCCGGTTGTACCAACGAGGCCAAATAATAGGTCACGTTTTACTAAACATTTTAAAACTAATAAACAATTACCATAACGAACATTATCGTAGTATGTTGCTTAAAACATAACACAATACTGTATATTAATAAAGTTGAGTTCTTAACTATAAACAGTAACACATTTAAAGCTTGGGACTCGCAGTCTGTAGCTTGGTGCTGTTTACATTATCGTCAGCATATTAAAGTGATTGAAAGCTGAAAGTACTTTTTAAAACACATTTTTCTTATACCAATACAGTACTGGTGAGCGATAATCAGTTTGTTTGAAAACTAGGCTTTAATCACTGATAACAGCTGCACAGGAGGTGATTCATGAGTGTTCCGGGGCTCAAGCACCAATGGGGAAAAATAAGGCCCTGCACAGTGCAAATAAATCACAAATTCTCTCAAATTATAATGTGGATGCTTCACAAGCAGAACTGTTATTGCAGTGTTTAAAAATATAAAATCTAGTTATACAAAGTCTCCCAGCTTTCGTGAAAAGATCTGCATTTCCTCGTTTTTCTTTTGTATTTGTTTTGCTCTCATTGGTATCTAAACCTAGTAGATACACTGTCTGTCAATTCTGTCAGATTATACTGTACTTTCTTAAATGGTTCTTCCACTGACAATTAAAAAAAAAAATAGCCACCTAGCTTACAATTTCATCCCGAGAGCTACAGTGAAACGTACTGTCTTTAAATTGGGACTTTACTGAAGACAACATGTGTACATCAGTACATTCATTATTGTAGATAATTCATATCCAGCCAGCCAGCATTTTTATAAATAACACACGTAATGTACAATAAAATAAACATTTTATTTGTGTCATCGGTATCAATTTCAGGTGGAGCTTCATGGGTCGGCAAGGTGACAGAGTTGAGAGAATTTTTTTCCTGTCATCCCGTCTGGTGAAGTCAGCGCAGTTTCTCAGCACACAGTACAGTAGTCACTTGGTAACAAGGTGCAAACAGGTGATTGATCAATCTGTATGAGCATTTACGCTTACTTTTTCAACATTTATTTATCCGCAAATGATTCAACATTCAATAGCCATGTGTGAAAAAGTATGTTAACCTTTAGATTCAGTAACTGGTGGCACCCCATTGAGCAGCAATGGCTTCAACTAAGCGTTTCCTGTAACTGTTGGTCAGTCTCACATCTGTTTTGAGGAATTTTGGCCATTCCTCTTAAAGAACTACTTCAACTTGGTGACATTTGAGGGCTTCCTTGCATGGACAGCTTGCTTCAGGTCCTGCCACAACATTTCGATGGAGTTTAGGTCCGGACTTTGACTAGACCATTCTAAAATGCAAAATTTCTTCTTCTGCAACAATTCTTTTGTTTGTATGTTTAGGATTATTGTCTTGCTGCATGACCCACTTTCACATCAGCTTCAGCTCACGGACTGATGGCCTGAAATTCTCCTCCAGAATCTTCTAATACAATGCAGAATTCATGGTTGTGTCAATGATGGCAAGCTGTCCAGGTCCTGAGGCTACAAAGCAGCCCCAAACCATCACACTCCCACCACCGTGCTTGACAGTTGGGATAAGGTTCTTCTGTTTGAACGCAGTGTTTGGTTTTCACCAAACATAACGTTTCTCATTTAGGCCAAAAAGTTCTACCTTTGACTTGTCTGTCCAGAGAGCATTTTTCCAGAAGACATTTTTCCATTTTTCCAGAAGATCATCTACGTGCTCTTTGGAGAACTTCAGATGGGCAGCAATGTTCTTTTTGGATAGCAGTGGTTTCCACTTGGCTATCCTTCCATGAACACCATTCTTGTTCAGTCTTTTTCTGATAGTTGAGTCACATTAGCCAACAAGAGTGGCCTGCAGATCCTTGGATGTTACTCTGGGGTTCTTTAGGACTTCCTTGATTATTTTCCGGTTTGTTCTTGAAGAGATTTTGGTAGGACGGCTGCTCCTGGGTAGAGTGACTGTGGTCTTGAACTTTCTCCATTTGCAGACTGTCTGTCTGACAGTAGATTGGTGGAGCCCCAAATCCTTAGAAATACTTTTGTAACCCTTTCTAGACTGATAAGCATCAATAACTGTTTTTCTGAGGTCATCAGAGGTTTCTTTTGATAGTGGCATGACATGTTTCCACACACCTGTATGGTGAAGACCAAACTCACAAAGTTCCGGATCTTTATATAGGGTTGGGCCTCCCAAACTTACCCCTGAAGATCTACCTAATTATTTAAACACCTGATTCTAATTATCCCCTTAACTGAGCTGATAAAACCAGGGGTTCACTTACTTTTTCACATACCCTGAATCTAAATTTTGTTTCAAAAGACATGGAGTTGGTTAATATAAATCCTATTTATTCAAGAAGGCTATCATGGTAAAACTATCATTGGTAAAACTTCATCATAATTATCATTGGGGTTCACAAACTTTCTCGGCACTGTGTGTGTGTGTGTATATATAACACAGGATCAACACTACAGCTCTTCAGCCTCTATTTAGAAATTTTAGACAGCAAAAAGAAAACAAACCAGATTATGAACGTGCATGCATAGTGATCTCTATGGAAAGCCATCTGGGACAAAAACACATTGTGCTCCTTTAGAGCGAGTCAGAATCTCATGGGCCAGAAAAGACAAGCACGTCATTCTGAAATGCCTTGGTTTAACAGTACCCAACTTCCTGAAAATGTCATGTAGTGATTTTTATATAGATTGTATATATAATATATTTTTTTTTTGTGACTTTGTTATGTGGAATGTAATAAACGAGAATCAAAATGGTGAGGTTTTTTTTTTCCCCTTCACTTTACAACACCATTTCCACGGTTGTTTTATTTGAAGTGTTTAAAGTTAAATTTGAGTTTTGTTTGCTTGTTCAGCTACAAAAAGACACAAGTAAACCCCATGTTATTACTTTATGAAAACATTTACTGTATGTGGCCATTGTTTATTGTGAAGAATAAATAAAATAAATAAAATGCGGTGTCAACTTTATGTAGTATTATTTTCAGGAATAAACAAAACAATGTGTAACTTAAACTGTTATTTGGCATCTTTTGTTCTGTAGTTCTACACAACTTATTCTTTACTCCAGGGATATTTTTCTATTTTAACGTGTTACATATTGTAAGGCCTTGCTGTAAAATAAAGGCACATACACAAGGGTCACGGCCACGCCCCCTGCTGCTATGCTGTCTCTGCCTGCGCTTTGAGCAATATAACGGCTTTTATTACTTTTTGAAAAACGAATGAATATCCGAACGGATATTTAAATTATGAGCGAATATCCAGAACATGAAAATCCTGTGTTTGTCCCAGCACTATAAGTCTACTTTGTGGCTGTTGTAAAAGTTTATATTATTAATATATTGATATAGAATTATACTAAGAAAGATCATAGGCTATGTATAACCCATAGAAAAAAAAATATGGAACTAAAAAAATTGTGATTAAAGAAAAGCTTAGTTTTTATCTTTTACAATCTAGAAGCGCTTTAAACTTCCTTAAAAAAAAAAAATACAGTCTTATTCTGACAAAGTCATCTTCCAAAGTTTAATGATCACAATACGTCAGAGGTGCAATATTCACATGTCATGGAACCCCAGCACCGATTTCACAATAATGAACAATATAAAGAAATTATCGATCTCCAAGTTGGCCTGCCATATTTGATGGGAAACCAAATGTCATGCTTTTGCTACTTAATATTATAAAGGATCTCTGGCACTATTTTTTTTTTTAAATATATAGTAATGGAACTGATACTAAATCACAAAGAAAGGAAATGGGAAACTAATGCTCTACTAATCTTTTCTTGCCACAATACTAGGAACCAAATTTTCATTCGGTCTTGAAAATGAAAATTATTGGCACTGTCTACAGTAAGCTTCACAAAAAGAATACCTTCTGGCCACAGCTGTTGGCTCTAGCATTTGGAGCCAGGATCTGCCCACGGATATTGCAGGCGCCTGTGTAGAATAGGCCAGTTTTTTTTTTTTTTTTATCCATGGAAGTCTTTCCGAAACATTATCATAACTCCATCTTACTAGTTCATTACAGATTTATTTATTTCAAAAGCACAAATAATACAGTCCAGTAAACATCCCTTTTCCTCTGTGGACTGAGGGCACCGAGTGAATGCTAACACTACTTCACTCTAATCAACATTTGCTGAAATTAGTCATCAATTCTGAGTCTCAGATAAGTCAACAGCATTACGGGAAACAGCCTACCAGAGTGTAAACTTCTTTATCATGAGCACATTCCAGACAGCTCTTTGCTCTAGAATCCATGCAGACAATGTGCTTAACAGTCAACCCTGATAAACAAAGGAACAATGGCTAAAGGTCAAGCATGAATAAAAAATGCCCCCCACCCCCAAACCGTACAAAGAGGTTCTTATACTCCCTGGAAACACAATCCATGTAATTCTATTTGTTATTCGCAGGCATAGATAAATCTAAGTCAGATTAAAATGCACTTTCATTTGGTGTAGTTTGGTTAGTAAATTATTCTTTAAGTTGAATAATGTACAGGTACTACCAAAATTAGAACACTTAAGGTTGCTATCAATTTGCATAAAATCTATTTTTTTTTTTAATTCAGGATGTACGCTCATTAAGGTTAAAAGTTGCATTGTCTTTTACAGTGCAATTACATGAGAAAAGTGTTCCCTCTATCCTGCTGAGAGCTACTTTAACAATACCTCTTTTTTTTTCCTTTCCCCCTCTCCTTAACAAAAGGCAAATCGGGGCAAGGAATTTAAAATGTTAATTGGAAACACAGATGCAGTGCTCGTGAGGGTTTGATCTTTCAGAGACCACGAATATTCCCCCTCTAGTAACATTTCTAATTATCACTTGGCCTTTAAGAAAATGACAGCTTAATTATGACAGCTTATTAATTACGATTATATATTTTCACACACACACATATATATATATATATATATATATATATATATATATATATATATATATATATATATATATATATATATATATATATATATATATTTAATATAAAGTATAAACAATAGTATATTTTGGTCTTTCAAAATATACACTGTGGTACAGCTCAAATTCAGAATCATGAGCAGAACAGAACAAAACAGAAAATACTGACATGCAGCAATAAAAACACTGTGCTTGTACATGGGAAAAAACAGCCCAATCCTCCCATCCTTGGCAGCAATGCTTAGCTGGGAATTGGAGTACAGACTTCATTACACTGTATTGATCAGACCAAACAAAAGAACCAAGATTTATTGATCATTCAAACTGGAAAAAAAAAAAAAAAAAAAAAAAAAACTGGCTTCTCACCAAAAAATGCAAGGAGCAGAATGCAGGTCTGACAATATTAAATTAAAAAAAAATGCTGCCTTATTGGTGAGAAAAAAATACTTACATCAAACACATTTTCCTGAGCTGCAATTGTATCTATACACAAGCATTGACTTCCAAAATTTATGTTAATTATTTGAGTACCTTAAACTGTTTTCACAGTATGGGAGATAACTTTGTGGCTAAGCCTCAAGTAGGTCACTATGACATATTCAGGAAATTTGATTCTCAAGATTTTTTTTTTGGTTTGTTTTGTTTTTTTAAAAGTACATTATTAAATGTACCACTATAGCAAACTCATATGTGAACATTCCAAAAAAGAAAAAGGCAACCCAGATTTAGGCCGCTGTTTGATGTGGCCCAGGGCCTGCAATCACAATCTGGTGTAGTGTACTAATATTGAATGGTAATTACTTCTCCACCACACAACTCGAATTATAAAAAAACATTAAAATTAAAAAAAAAAAAATCTAGCAGGTTAATATTCAGGTTGTTTCTTTTAAATAATATACAAGCTGCAGTGCATTCATAAGTATGCTGAATTTGTCACAATTACCTTTTCTTCCTGTTATTTAGTAACTAAGCGATAAATATAAAAACTGTAGGCTTGTGGATCTCAATAATGACCAATAATGCTGGCAACTTGGCATATTCAGCCAACATTGTTTATTTTGCGTGCAACGATATACACAGCTACAGAAGTGTGCGTCTTCACATTAAAAATGCAGATCATTTCTTTTAGCTGCTTGCTTTTACACACACATAAAATACTGTTTTCATCCACAAATATTAAGATCATTGATGCACCATGTGAGGGTGTTAATGTTATTCTATTGGCGATAGAATAGGGTTTATTATGTATTGTGCATGTTGGTGAGCAAAGTGCCTTTGCTAGTAATGTTTAGGAACTAGGGAATAATAATGACAGTGATAATAATAAAGTGTAAACAACAGAACAGGTTAACAATCAAGTTTGTAAAGACAGCACACTGTATTTGTTTAACTGATAAAGGGTCGGGGTGTAGCTGAATGACACAAGTTTATTAAATCATCATACCCAGTTGCGATTCATTCCTGAACACATGCATCATTCTGCACTGCCATCAGTGCCGAATGTACTTATACCAAGCACGTGCCAATAAGTGACTGTTTAAAAATAAAATACAGTTCTAAACAATAATTACATGGCTCACAAAAAAAAATAAAAAATACATACATTATCAAAACCGCATTAGGGTCAATCAGCCTTTGGGGCTTTTCATTAACCTATTTCTTTTAAACCATTCCTTTAGAAACCGGTACAGTGTTAGTTTAAGCATAATACAATTGTGGTGAATTCTACAGGTTTTAGGCAATGAAGAAATACCTTGTGGTACATGTTTAAAACAAATCATCACTTTCACTACATTTTAGACAAACTGTTTTTGAAAGACTTCAATAGATGTGATAGATATAAAGGACATGGTACACTAATTCCAGAATTCCTAATTATATCATTCCTATAATTCTGTACAGTAGTCAGTGTGAATCGTGATCTGCTGTAATTATATGTTAATTCCACAGTTATCAGGAACAATAAGATCATCATGAAATGGCCTTAAAATATGTCTTTGCTGCCTCTCAAAAGAACAGAAGGGAAAATAAAAAATCTATTTTAGATTTAGATTCTGCAATACAAAGGTGTCCGTTTTAAAACGATACATCCAGTATTATAAAAGGTGTTTGGAAAATGTGTGCTTGTTGTAGTTCAAGCTAGGACAAATATATTTATTTAAAAATGAATAGCTAATTAATAGGTAAAACAATGCAATGTTTCTAAGAATTACAGACTTACACATTAATTTTCCCTAAATTAAAATAAATATTATTTAGAATCGTACACAATAACACATTGCTAAAAGACAAAAAGTCCCGTAGAGCAAATAGCAAAGTCCCCGAAACCTACAGTATCTATATATGGTGGGAATATTAAACTTCAATGTTTCCAAAACCTTCGAGCACTCTAGTTGGTTTCCCTTTTACAACTAGAAAATATAACCTAATTTTTGCAATTAAAAGTGAATAGCCTAAAGCTAAACAATTATTCACTCTTCTCCCTCCCATTTTTCCAGTAAACTTGGTCAGATTTGCCTGAATGCTTCCATTGAAAATCAATGTAGCAGTTATTCATTGTCCAATTGCTGATCTTCTGATCTTTTACTGCACTAAAAGGCAGAATGGTATCAAATGTAAATATTTCATTTATTAGAACTATACAGTTTTGGACAACATTTTTAGTAACTATGCAAAAAATAATATATTTCACATTTTAATATGGGCACTGTCAATTTTAGGCTGTGAGTTTTAAGGGCAGAAGGGTGATTTACTCAGAAGCCCCCAGAGACCTTTGGGAGTACCTTAAAAGAAAAAGATGCAGTACCCTAAAATCACAACAAGAACAGTTCTCTCGCAACCCATAGGCACATAATCACTCAGCCAGAAACCGTTTAACTTCTTATCAATTATATATGATTAGTGTACACAAGGCTGAGGTAAACTTAAATGTCTCAACTCTTCCCCTGTTCCACTATAGCCTAGATCTGCATAAACAAAAATAATGTGATTATACTTACACTTAAAGATAGTTAAAACAAAAAAAAAAAACTAATAACACTTAAGATATTAAAAGTACAATTCCACTATTACTTTTGTATAATTGGAGTCTTTTAAATAAAATTACAAATTAGATAAGAGTCCTTAAATTATGACAGACAAGCTTTCTCAGAACATTAAACCAGACTGAAAAAATAATTTCCTAAAGGTACATTAAAATATCCAAAAAGTTTTGTTTCATCAATCAAGGGCAAACAATGGAAGGGGGCAATGGTTTGACTGCAAAATTCAAAAGAAAGGGAAATAACATCAATCTCAAAAGCAACACCTTTGTAAATGCACCATTCCTAGAATTTACATCCTCCTCAAACTGTGAAACTTCAGAAGCAAGTGCGAAATTCAATGCGACTGGTTCTGTTGTGTATTCAGCCTAAGGCATCCACCCAACCCCCTTTCAGCATGGTGTGGATATCTTGGAGCATGGTACTTTTACTATAACATTTAGACAAACCTATAACTATTTTCTAGCTTAAATTATGCCAAGCACTTGTTAGCACACTGTGCTTCCCTTTTTATGCTTTTAAAGACTAACAAGCAGAACAGTTGCCAGTATGCAATTAGAAGACAGTTATGCTGCACAGTTAAGTTTACTTTAAACCTACACCACATGGAAATATTTTACTAAAAATTGTATTAAATTTTCAAGTTTTGTTCATCTCTTTTCTCCTTTCGATATAAACTGCAGCAGCTGGTAAAAATAATTTATTCCATGACCGAATAAATAAAAAATATAAAAGACATAAACTGCTCTAAACCTCAGTAGTTCAAACATTCTACATGTACAACAAAAAGGTCTGACATATATTGTGTGCTGTGTGAAGGCATTACCAAGAATTGTATTAACAGTTTGTCAATCACTTTATGACTGCACTTTGAAGGAGCGTTTTTTTGTGGTACGAACAGGAAATTCTCTACCAGATCCACAGTATCTTCTTGTATTTCTACAGTTGTATCGATACAGACCGCCAAATAACAAAAACAAATACAAAAACGAGGCAAAGGGAATACATTTTAGCATGGTAGTAAATCACTGACATTATTCAAAACAATTCCTTTTTACCACTAAAAAGCCAGTCCTCTTAAAGAGTAAATAACGGGGTTCCGAAAAATATAGCGTTACACGTGCCCACGTGTTGCTACACCTGTTTAAATAACGTACCTGTCATTTCTCTGTTCATTAACATCCTTACAACTTTTTACACTTAAACCGCTAAAGTCTGTTTCAAAGCTCTTCAAAATGTCCGCTCTAGTGCACTGATAGCGTAAGGATTATTGCCCACATTGTTAAACAGGTAACACAGCAATAACGAGCCATGACATGGTATGGAAAAAAAAAAAAAACAAGCACTTGTTATATTTTCCTTTATTATTCTTCATGCAGTTATTTAGAGGAGAGATCTCAAACACCATGTACTAAAGCGAACATTTTGAAAACAGCTTTGAAACTGACTTTAAAGGTTTAAGTGTAAAAAGCTGTCAGGATGTTAACAATGAAGAGAGAAATTACAGGTACATTACTTAAACGCTGTATTTTTCAGAACCTTGCTACTTAATCTTTAAAGTTGCTGATCTTTTGTTAGAATTGAAGTTTATTGCTCAGTGTATTTTCCCTTAAAGCATTTGTTTACATTTATTTATCTTTTCTGGATTTATTCAGCATTTCAGGTGAAAATTATTTGAATTGTAGCATTTATTATTTTCCTTGTTGAATAAAAGTGTGTAGTAATGCAATTCTGTCAACAGATTAAAATATGTTTTAACATTATATATTGTTTTACTCATGAACTGCTTTTACAGTACAATGAACCCATAACCCAACTGAAAAAAACAGTGTCATAATGTCAAGGAAATTACCATTCAGAAGAGGCTGGCCTTCAAGTACATTCCCAGACACTGCTGCATTGTACACATCTTCTGAAAATCCAGTGTTGCACAACTGGGATCCACTGCCTTCAATGGGTATCTAGGGGACATAAAAATGTAATAAATATTTTTCTTCATATATTCCACTCCAAAATGGTTGCCAGTTTACCCTGCATCCCATGGCTCTACAAACACATATGTTGTTTCTAATGGTTTGCAATTAAGGTAATGAAGGCAAAAGGGTTAACCATTTGCCAGGGAACACAGCTAAGCATGAACAGACCCCATTTGTTCTGTGAGGTTTGAGTGTAACACAAGCCTTTTGCCTCCGATCACTAGACATTTGAGATGAACACCCATTTTGCAGTCAAGTGGAAGGAAAGATTATGTAAATAAGCAAAAAATGTTGAAAAGCGTTAAGACGACTTATCAGAATAGCTACGCCACCTGTTAAATAATGCATCATTCAACCAGTCAAGTCAACGCTAAAACAATTTAGCAGACCTGCAGCTGGTTGTGCATTAAACTAATTTGTTAGGGAGAAAAAAAAAATAATAATAATTTGTTACATGATAAAACAAAACTACTTTGAATAAGTTCTTAGAGAGCTTTGTATTTAATATAAATTCCAGAACTTTCTAAGGTTCTTAGGTGTGCAAAGTGGCAGTGAATGAATGAATCATGAACAAGGCCATTTGAAACCCAGTTCAGTGAAAACAAATCTTTTGTTTGATACCTCTGTTGAGATCCCTCTTTGCTTTTCAGCAGAACGCACACAATGGCTCAACAAAGCCCCCTGTCCCCTATAAAAAAGGGCACTATTTTTAATTAGCAAACATTTTCGAATTCTTAGACAAAAACATAGACAAAGGAACTGGTCATGTTCCTAGGATAAAAATCTTTTTTTGTTTTTTATTAAATATATATATATAGATATATATATTATATCTATATTCTATAGGTAATTATATTATATATATATATATATATATATATAATGTGTTGGAATATTCAATTTGAATTAACTACACCAGCAATTCAAAAGGAAAGTACACTATTTTGTGAATACCCAGAAAACCTTTATTAAGCACTCAAGTAAAACTGGTCTTTCTTTCTTCTCCCCCCACAGTTCTCAATTCAATGATAAAATGAAAATCACTGAACGACATACAAGTAATTCTCTGCCACTTTTCAGTTAATTTTAAACAATTAAACCTCATTAAAAAATAAATACAACTTAAATTATCCAAGGAACCCTAAACTCTAAAAACTATCCATTGGTTCTGCGGTAGGCATTGCAATACAGTAGCTAATCTATAATGAATGAAGCTGAATTTAAAAAAATAAATACATAAACACATGAAAAAGCTCTGTCCATGTAACCATTGACAATTAAATATACAAACTGCACACCTCCCTCGAATATGTGGGTCATCTCTAAGAAACATAATGAATTTGTTAAACTGCATCTTCTAGAATTAACTGCCAAGTCTATACCAACATTGATCGTAGACCCCGTTCAATCACACCCACTTCGAAATCTAATTTAATTGTGGGACGCTCAAGAATGTGAACTGGGAGTTTCAAAGCGGTTGGGCACCATGGGTATCGCTACCACTTGCCACTTTCAATCTTTTTTTTTTTTTACAAAAAGAGAGAGAGAGAGAGAGAGAGAGAGAGAGAGAGAGAGAGAGAGAGAGAAACACATGTCCTGAACATCTTGATTCTTACCTACAGGCCATAAAACAATTTGCCAATTTTAAAACTACCCAATTATGTTCCAACATTAAAGATTGAAAATCAGGCAATGTAGACATTGTCAAGGTCTCTTAAAACAGCGACAATTTGATCTAACTGCAATTATAATACATGAAGCACTAATGTTCTTCCGGTAATAGTTCGTATTATATAATACGGCTATCAATTGAGACACTAAAGGGTGAATTAAGTACGGAATACTCAAGTAAATATCGACGTGCACTATTTTCAACTTAAAATCAAACCGCAAAGAAAAAAAAAAAACACCTTTAGCAAAGCCATTAAAAAAAAAAAAAAAATACCTGAGATATCTCCATATATAAACTATACATGTTAAAACGAGGCAATAACAAAAATAAATAAATCTGAACATATTTATTTGGAAGAAAAAAAATGTTTAGCACAGTACAGTACACGAATACATGAGGTCAGCATAAAAAAAGTGAATTAAAATACTGTACGCTTTTGAAAACAAATATTAACACGAAAGGGTCTCGTGTTTATAACAAAATAAACGGAACATTAAAACTGGTAGTAATTATCCCCGTTTTTGTGACAAACGTTAAAGTGCTGCAATGTATCCAAATTCACCCAGCAAGCCATTAGATACGGGACACTCGTTGCTTCAAACACCATGGACAGTAACCTTAGCAAAACTAAACCGCGAGTACTTCCTCATATCTAGAAACATACAGGCTGTAAAACAAAACACTACAGCAACAACATCTACTAATCCAAACCAAGTCACAGACATACTAGAATTCCTCTCAGGAATCTTATTCATTTCATCCCGAAGTCTTTTTTGTGCAATTACACGAGGAAGCACTCCGAATATGTTGATAGAAAGAGCACCACTCGTTTAAAATATCACGTTATAATGCACAATTCAGCAATAAATACCTTGGGTTGTATATATTAGTTTGCCGGTGTTATAATAGTATCTCTTTTTTTCTTCTACGATCTTTTTTTTTTTTGTTATTGTTATGCCTGCAGTCAACCGAACCACTGCCGGGCACAAAATGCTTTCTACAGCATCGTAACATAAAACATACCCGCACCACCCGGCTACAAATAGGATTCGTAAAAAAACAAAAACAACACACTACCTGCAAAGCTGCAAGCAACGACAGCAGAAGCACCCCTGCGCCTCCTCTCAGGTACATAGCTATTGCTTTTACTTCCTCCGTTAGAATAAGTATTTTAATATTTGTTCCACTCCAGAGTTTGACCGATTTGTTGACAATGTTGCTTTAAACAACGGCAGCAGTAACAAGCAGCCTCTGCTCTGTACTCCTCCCTACTGAGCTCCCAGCGTGGTACTGAGGCTGCAACTCCCTTACAGCCAACCAATACCAAACCCCTTGAACAGACAGACACCGCACTGTCTCTCCCTGCTGGTCACATCCTCTATTTCACTTATTTGTCTAATGTATGTTCCTTGAAAGTCCGGAAGTTTGGCTGGGATTAAAAAACCCGCCTCCTTGACCATGACAAAAAGAAAATCTCTCTGCTTTCTTTCTATCCCCGCCCAACGGTTCCGAAGACGAGACGACGCAGGCAGTTTGCAGTGTGAGATGTGCAGGTCTGAAAACATTCTCTTCACTTTCTTTCTTCCCGCCTCTAATGTTGACATTACTTTTTAGGGGTAATCTCAGTGTGATTCCCAATCTTGTAGGTTACAAGCAGTGGTGTGGTCCTAAATCTTAAAGTACCGGAACGCCAATTAAAATATTGATTTTTCTAAAACAAATTATTCGCAGTGGAAGACTATCTTCATGTGTACTTTCTAATAATAATAATAATAATAATAATAATAATAATAATAATAATAATAATAACAACATTTAAACATATGAGGGACACATAGACAGTAAAGCTTCCTTATCTTCATTGCTCGAGTTGTTTCCTAATTCAGTAACTACCAGCTCTTTCTATTTAAATGTACAATGATACTGACTAACGACAATTGCCTGGTTGTCTCGCACTAACAAATATTATTATAATATTATTATACTATTATTATATTATATTACTATTACTATTACTATTATTATTATTTATTATATTATTATTTATCAGTCTGGTCCATTACTCCTATTTTTCACCATGCGTAAAAGCGAACGAGCGCGTACGGATTTGCGATCACCGGCAAGTTTAAACGTTTTAACAATACAAAAAGTAACGACAAAAGCAAGAAAAATTTAATTAAAAATCTTTTTAAATTTAATTTACCATATTTTTCCACCATTAAGAAAATTGTATGCAAATATGTATCATATGCAATACTTTTTTGTTGTTGTTGTTTTACTTAAGCAACTTTGCGGTGGACTTCTCATTTTGTCTTCCTCTTTAATTGTTTTTTTTTTTCTTTTCTTTTTAGAGAAATTAATGGTTTCCAGTTTGTTTGCAAAAAAAGAACCCAAAACGTATAATAAAATTAACATTTGCTTTGTGTATTTACTACAAACCTTACGGCTGTGTAGCTTCGTATGGAATAGGACCCTCAATCAGATGATACTGATCTCAGGATCGAATAAAAAGTGTGCAAAGAAAATGTAACAATAGTGTAGCATGCACAGGGGTAGGCAGCAGCATGACTTGTTGGATGATGTAATCACACACGGAGGCATACAGTAAAAATCTCTAATACGCACCGGGGTTGCTGGGAAATATGGGAAATAGACGTTGGGTCTCTTAGACGCCGGGTTATGGGTAATATTGTAGCGGCGGGTGCACCCGCGCCCAGACAGGTGCAACACCGACTGGGGACAGTCTTGTAAAATGGACTGCAATAAATACGAGTGTGTGTTGCTCACTCTCTTTTCATCTTTTATTTGGATTTAGCTTCGAGTGACCCGCTCGGCCAACCTACTTTTATCAATGGGGGCGGAGTCAGCGAATGGGAGAAGGAACCAATTACCAGAGCTTAATTGAATATTGTATGTTGAATGGACCAATGATGTGAGACATGGGAGTGGGCGGGCGGGGGATATAAAAATGGACACTGCGTTGCCCGCGGCGAGTAAGTGTAATTAGTCTGAAAGAGAAGCAAAGGTAGGAATTTAAAAAGAATAGGAAAGAGCACTTGAAAGCGCACCAGATCTTTAAATAAAAATAGCAGTTATAACTGCTTTGGATTATACACTGTCTCCGGTGTTTCATTTGTTCCCATACGAACCCGCATAAGGCAGAACGCTACAATATAATTAGGGCTTCGAGTTTTATGTAAATCGTTTTTTTTTCAGGATGTTCGTTTTTGATATACTGTATGAAATTAGTGTTTTCGGTTACTTTCCAAAATGCTTTACCCCTTTTTTGTGTCAAAATATGTATAGTAACTCGACAGTACTTGCACACTTAAGTTGTACCTTTTGCTGTCTTCCACAGCGAAATCCCTGTAGTCATGGGCACGTTGTTCCGGGGTTTTTGTGTGTAGGCATTTTTGTACATTTCGACACAATTCTTTTTTAAATCCTCCACATTAAGTGTAGTACAGCTTTAAATACCGCTAACAAGCTTCCACCCTGGTTGTAATCATGTTTTAAATCTCACAAGGGGAGTCTTTAATAGAAATGTAGGAATGTACTGTCACTCAGTATTTGGGGTGGGTTTAAAGTATTCGGAACAAATCAATCAGTACGTTTACATGAATCAGAAAACTGATATTCTTAAAATGTCACTTTTCTATGTTTACGTGATTAACGATCTTAACAAGATTTAACATTTAGCTAAATATTAGCTGGCCAGTTAAATATTTAGCTAAATGTTAAATCTTGTATTTTAGATATATAAATTATATCTGAATGTACACATTTAAATATATATATATATTCACAACATTTGTAAATCTGGGGGAAAAATACAAGATTTAAGTTAAATCTGGAAAAAAAAGACATGTTAAAATATATATATTTTTTTTACACATGGCACCCCATAGTTGTGGGCCAACCATATGAACTTATTTTTCATATTAACACAGTAATTAATGCGGTTGTTTTGCAATGAAGACTCGTTGCTGGTTAATTTTTCATGGATTGGCCATGCTTACCAATGTACATGTTTTGAGGGTGAACAAGAGATGATAAAGATGATACTTGCTGCTTTTATTAATTTTAAAACCATGTTTGTTTTTTTAATTGTGATGCAAGCCTACCTTTATACACACTTGTGTTCTGATATTTACAGAGCTGTCTATAGTGGATTTTACTGTTTTTATTATTATTACAATACAAACTGTTATTACCCACTGACACAACCTTTAATGACGTTGCTGGAATGTTGTAATTTACTTATGTCGTTTCTATAAGGCTGTGTGCAGCAGCTTTTTCATGATTGCATCTGAAGTATTTGCTGATTTTAGTGATCTGCAAATACTTTGCGTTTATTTAAAATTTTACGGTAAGCCTGATATATGCTCCTTCCAAAGGAGCTGGCTCTTTTGTACAGCGGTATCAGCGCTATGCTTTAGTACGAGAGGTCCCGGGTTCATGTCCGCCCTCCGTCTGTGTGTGGAATACCTCGCCCTGTGTGATGCGCCTCCCTGCATTAACCGAGAACGCAACAATATTTAAACTCCCGCAGAGAATTACATTTATTAACTTTTTCCAACCGCTTTTGTGAATCATGGAGGAAAACTTTTCATTAACTAAAGTTATCGGGTGCATTTTTCTGACTACTGATAATAATGGAATTAATAACTGTTTTATTTATAAATATTTATTTTGAGAAAATAATCGAGTAGTGTTCATTATTGCTTATGAAGACTCTTAGAATAAATGCGTATTATGTCATTGCAATCAATCAGTATCTTTCAACAAAACTTGCAGTGAGTTATTCGAACGTCCGTTGGGTCATAGAATAACATGTTTTTATCCATGTACCTGAAAGCAGAATACATGATTAAAAATACTTTACGTACTTTATAATGTACCCCAGAGAGTTCTAAAAAAAAAAAAAAAAAAAAGGACACCATTTCTAAGATGCTACTGTAAAAAATTGATTTATAGTGACATTTTCTAGGAAGCGTCAAATAAAGTACAGCCAAAAATGCTTGGTCCTGGGGGTGCATCCCACTGAAAAATGCTTGGTCCTGAAAGGGTTAAATAAGCATGTACCATTTATGCACAGCTGCAAAAAAAACAATGTACCTCCTTTTCACATTGTCGAAACACCAATCAGATCGCAACTGATTGCACATGTACCGATATCTGACAGTACCACTTGCTGACATTACACAGGTCATATTTTGTTGCGTATACAACTTTCTGATGAACTACCAGTTTCTAACACTAGACCCACAGTTTTGTCGTAGTTCAGCAGCCTTTTTTGCCAATTAAAAAAATATTTACATTTCTATAAGGCGGAGTAATCATTTGGTGTAAGATTTGAGAATATAGGACCCCTATCTGTGCAATTTACTGGCTTTACCCACTCCCACATACGATGAACATTTATGAAAATTAGCAACATGTATACGTTTTAAACTCAAATCTCCCTCCCGTTTCATATTAGTTCCTACCGTGAAAGCACATAAAAGACTTATAATGTTTTCACTCACAAAAGTGTTAAGCTCTTAGCAATCATTCAGGGATCTGATCGCCACTACCATTACTAGCAGTACATTCATTCTTACATTTTACAAACCCTCACTATTCACATCTAATAAAGTACAATATAATAAATACACATTATAATTATTCTATACCATACCTTGTAACCTTGCATACTCCTTTTCATCTTGGTTTTGGCTTGCTGGGGTGAACGCAGACAAACGATATATGCAAAGGGACATTTTTCAACATCTGTTTGTTTTTTCTTGAGTTTATTGTATTTTGCGCTTCTGCCATTGTTGATTTATCAACCCTCCAGGCATTTATAAACACTGCATAGCCTATAATGGGACTCTTGTATTAAGAAACCAAGGGGGAAAAAAAATATCATGGTTGGATATGCTGTATATTGCAGCTGTGGAAAATGGTTCCCCTTAGGAAATGCATCTTCTAGGGTACTTGGAAATGTAAAATTCGCACTGTCAACTCCTGACGTTCCAGTGGGCATTTATAAACACTGCATAGTCAATAATGTGACCATTTTAGTAAGAAGCCAAGGGGAAACCATTTTCCACAGCTGCAATATATAGCATATCCAGCTGTGAACATTTTTTTCCCCTTGGTTTCTTAATACGAGTCACATTATAGGATATGCAGTGCTTATAAATGCTTGCTGGGAATACATATACCCAAACATGTTTCTCTTTGAAAAATATGTTTTACCCTGTGTAACAGAGGGAAGTGTTATGTGTGTGGATCATCACTGAATAATAATAATGATAATAATAAGTCAGAGCATTGGGTGTTGACACACCGCACAGGCCTGCAGATTTAACAACAAACGTGCTGACACTAGGGTATCAGCAATGGTAGCCCAGGTGTCAGATATAATAAAGAAAACGAAACAAAGCTAAAAATAAAAGTTTGCCTCAATAAAAAAAGGACCTTACTACACTACCTTACCTTCTCTATACTGGTTGGGCTCAACATTCTCTAAACAAACTTATTGCTACCAAAGTTCTGGCTTCCCAGTGACCGGGTCTTTTCGACAGTCCTGGCTGGGCAGAGCCTTCACAGGGACCATCTTGCACCCAAAGAGTTCAATTGTAGTTATGCTGCAGAGCGGACACTCTCCTCCTTGATGTTAACAAATTGGCCCACTGTCTAGCATGGTGGTGTAGTCGCCTCGAGCTGTGGCGCAGATGGTTTTTCAGCTGCACGCAGCCTCCGCTGGCATGCCCCCCAGCCAATCCAATTCCCCCTGCCTGCTCAATTGGTTGCCTAGCAACACGTCTCCCGTTACACGTCCCAGCTGCACACATCCTGATATACAAATATGTGATACCAAACATTGTATTTAAAAAAATTTGTGTACTCATCATGAAAGAGCATGTATTTATATAAGCATGTGTTTTATTGTTGATTCTATCAACAGACCTGCTTAAAACATGGATTGTGTTGCTGTTTGCAGTTGGAAGGGAACAGAATAGTGATTGGTAAGTAAATTTGAATGCTTGTTTGCCAATGTAACTACATCAGCTGGGTGAAGTAATTGATTTTCTATAGTGTTCAGAGCTGTGGTAGATTGAAGTGAATTTAGATCACGTGTAAACAGGACCAGCGCTAGACCTGCAGGACAGTATAGACTGGCAAACAGTGTCTTAGAACGCCAGCCATTCTAAGCACCAGCCAATCTAAGGGCCACACGTCCAAGGGCAGTCTGAGCTGTGGCAATTTAAGGACCAAATGTCCAAGGGCAGTCTGAGCTGTGGCAATCTAAGGGCCACACGTCCAAGGGCAGTCTGAGCTGTGGCAGTCAGAGCGAGGACAGGTAGAGTGAGGACCTTTTCCAAATCTCTCCAAATGGCTATTTGAGGCCACATTTCCACTCTGACACCTAATGTTCTCCTCTCCTAGAATGAACACTGGTAAGTACTTGCTTCGGTTACCGTTTTCTAACTCCCTTTCCCCCTGTACTGCCTGCTACAAACTGTAAATTCTCCTTCCTAAATTGCCGTTCTTTGACTAATAATTATATTTAGTACCTTATAACTGGTACTAATCTTGATCTTCTCTGTCTAGCAGAAACCTGGCACTTCCAGGTTAAGCACTCACTACATATATCCACCCCAAATTGCTACTTGCTCTTTGACAAGCCACACCTCATTGGTAGAGGTGGGGACACTGCTATTATTACTAACTCTGTGCTTGCCGCCTCAACTCTCTTTTTCCCAGCCTTCTCTTTGTTTGAGCATCTTTCTATCAAGCTCCCCTTTCCTTCTATTATGCACACTCTCAACATGTACCTGGTTCAGACCTGGTTCCTGCTGCCCTCAAGACTGCCCAAGTCGCGCCAGTGCTCAAAAATCCAATCTTCCTTTTCTCTCCAAAACTCTTGAAAGGACTGTAGCCAGCCAGCTGATGAAACATCTTCCAGATAACAATCTTTGCAGTACGGCTTCCGGCCGCATCACAGTGCCGAAACTGCTCTGCTCCAGATTGTAAATGATCTTCTGCTTAATTCTGATGCTGATGCTCTCTCTGTCCTTGTCCTCCTTGACCTAACTGCTGCTTTTGATATCATCGATCATAGCATTCTTCTTGACCGCCTTCAGAAGTATGCTGGAATCTCTGGAGCTCCCCTCTCCTGGATGTCCTCTTTCCTATCTGGACGCATGCAGTCTGTGTTCTATGATGAAAGCAGTGCTGACGCTTACCTGGTCACTTGCGGTGTCCCTCAGGGGTCTGTTCTTGGGACTCTTCTCTTTAACATCTACATGCTTCCTTTGGGTCACCTCATCTGCCAACATAGCCTCATGTTTCACTCCTATGCAGATGACACCCAGCTCTACCTAAAACTAGACCTTGGATGTCACTCTACCATGGTCGGCTCTCAGCCTGCATCCAAGACATCGAGGCCTGGATGTCTGCTGATTTTCTTTAGCTCAACACTAACAAATCTGAACAACTTGTAGTCGGATTGAAAACTCAAATCAAGAATCTCAATATTGCTTGGTATACTTCTGGATAGTAACCTCTCCTTTGATGCCTAAATCTCCACTGTAGTCAAAGACTCCTCCTACCACCTCCAAAACATCTCAAAGGTCAGTCCCTACCTTTCCCTCACGGATGCAGAGATACTTTAGAGATGTCATGCATTCATTTCCTCTCTACTCAACTACTGCAACTCTACACTGATTGCAGCTGGTTCAAAGTGCAGCTGCTAGGATCCTTACCAGATGTAAAAAAACATGATCACATTACCCCTGTCTTGCCCAGCTGCACTGGTTACCTGTAAAGTTCAGGATTACTTTCCAAATTCTCCTGCTTGCCTACAAGGCTGTTCATCACACAGGTCCGGAGTATCGCTCCAACCTGTCCCTGTACACAAGCTGAAGTCCTCTGACTCGGTCTTGCTTGTTATACCCAAGCAAAAGTGCACCACACTCGGAGAGTGCTCTTTTGGCTTCATGTCCCGAACTCTCTGGAATTTTATCCCAGCTTTAGTGCATGCAGCTCCCACAGTTGCTCACTTCAAATCAACTCTCAAGACCCACTTATTCACTCTTGCTTTCAATGCTCTTTAAGCTTGATATCTGTTATTAGCTGTTGTCTAAATTGCTATTTCAGATTTTTCACCACATCTTATTCATATAATTTTGTATTTGACACACGCATCCACAGTGTTTAGAATTCACATCCTAGCCCTATGATTCTGTTTGACACACGCATCCACAATGTTTAGAATTCGCATCATAGCCTTGTATTTAATGTAATATGCCTGTATTTAATGTGTTTTTTTTTTTTTTTTTTTTTTTTACTGTTTAATAGTTAATGTACTATGCCCTGTATTTCACTCTATTTGATGTATTATGCATTGTTCCTCACTATATTGTAAAACGCTTTTGTGATGGTGAGCCACTGTGAAAGGCATTAAATAAAATAAAGATTTATTTATTTGGCCATTTATTTAGAAAGTGCAGATATTACAAAAAAAAGAAAAGAAATAATGTTTGCATTGCTGCCTTGTTGATTTTCTTTATGCGATAACTTTCAATCTGCATGCTTTTCAATGTACTTTTTCTATGTTATGTTGCGTATTTTTGGTGCATTATTAAGAGTTTAGGGAGTTCGCTGCGTTCTTATCTCAGGAGCTGCTGATCAATAGCAACAGCTGCGCGTTACCGCAGGAGCTACTAAATCGCTGTGAACCCGCTTTGACAAAATCATCAGAACACGTGTAGTGACTGGAAAAGTATAACTCTGCACATGTGCGCAGTGAGCAGGAGACACTGAATTGTATGGGGTACAGTATTTGATACTACACCGGTTCACCATGATATAGAATCCGAAATGCACAATATTAACTGCTGTTAGTCTGTGAATAATCGCTATTTCCAGCAGTTATTATAAGTCTTTTTTTTTCTGTAAAAAAATAGTAGTTTTGGAGGTTAACATTAGATCAAATACCATTATGTGTAGTCAACGTGCCAGAGTGTTGTTACTAAAGAGGATGTATATAATTCTAAATTATATACCGTATTTACTCAAATTTAAGTCACACTTTTGTGGCTAAAAAAGTTAAATTTTGGGGGGCGCGACTTGGATTCGAGGTTTTTAGTTAGGATACCAATTTACATTTGCGCATGTCAATTATTGTGGTGCGCTTGTACAAGACCAGCTGTACACAGTACTGCCCACTACAGTAATTACTCTCGGTACAGTACCGGTATGTTTAAATGGCGGCACAGAGAACTTCATGAAAATTTTCTAATGCAGATTTTAAAAGAAAAGTAATTTTGTTTGCTGAAGAAAAGAGAAACTGCGGCATCTATGTGTCAGAACATGGAGACGCAATCGAAAGGCTATGCAATACCATAATATTAACAGTATAGTACTTGTCGAAATGATCTGTGCCTGGTTTAACTACAGGAACCCCACTAGTGTAAACGCCAAAGTCCTAACTCAAACCTAAAATGAACTACACATTTCTGTCTTGCACTAATTTTGCTTGGCCAAATTAAGCAAACAAGGACAATAAAGCAGACTGAAATAAAGTTCAAGGCAATTTACCCTTTCCCAGATACCATAAACTGCAATGACTGTCGTTCAATGCTGAAAGTACTGTACTGTACATATTTTCTTTTCCCATTTGCATTTGTAATATAGTAGGTGACATACTCTGATGCTTTAATGTACAGTGATACAGTGTTCCCTGCCGGCACCTAGAAATTAAAAAGTAATTTAACCGCTAATTGTGTTTTTTTCATTACGAGTTAAATGTGACTTGCATTCAGGGTCTTTTTTTTTTTTTTTGGTGTCTGTATTTGGGGGTGTGACTTAAATTCGAATAAACACTGTAATATTTTTGTGAGCAACAGACTTACTGTATGTAATTTCATCTCCAGAAGGAATGCGCTGGCACTGCTGCAGATTGTTGTTGTTTTTTTTCCTTTGCATGGGTTCTGAAATTTACTTCAGTTGGTTGTCAGTAAAATATAACAACGTGTTTAGTCAGAAATCATTATTAATATATAATTATATTATTATTATTCGGCCTTATTATTATTATATTATTATTTTATTTATTTTTATTTTTTAAAATGTATAAATTACTGTTTTATACTTATACCCAAAGCATCAGTTATTGGCAGTTCAGTAATAGACAGCACATTGACAATTTAACATTTATATCCAGAAAGTAGCTTTTAAATGAGTAAATTATAACAAATGTTTTTGTTTTAGGTTTTATTAGGTTGTATAATGAATGAGTATACGCTGTCAGCAAACCTGCATCAGCACACTACATATTTCTGT
Organism: Polyodon spathula; assembly: GCF_017654505.1. NCBI lineage: Eukaryota > Metazoa > Chordata > Actinopteri > Acipenseriformes > Polyodontidae > Polyodon > Polyodon spathula. The sequence continues at coordinate 32,439,687 of NC_054537.1, read as the reverse complement.
TTTCTGTTAAAATGAGATCCTCGATAAATAGGTACACCCCCAATTGTATACTTAATAGTAGCCTCAAAGCCAAGCTTAGTACAGTCAGTTACTGCTTAGGCTGCCCCTTCTGGCTGATCTATGCACTTCACCTGGATTGCCCGAAGACTGTCAAAAACATAAAAATGAAAAAGGACAGCACTGATTCTTTCCAGGGCTGTGGGAACTAGTAGTGCTGGGTACATACTGGTGCAGTTATAAATCCTGCTAGTTTCGTGAATCTTATGAGCTGTGTGTGCAGTGCACGGCACCTTTTTACATTGCTCTTGAATACGAATGACAATAGACCAATCGGTGCTGACTGTCACAACAAGGTTTTTTTGTTAATTCTCAGCGGCACCCCTTGGGGGTGCTGCTTTGTGGAGCAATATTAAAAACACACATACCTGCTAGAAGTCCATTCCCTCATGAAAACTACTGTAAATAAAATACAACTGTGCATGTTTCTAAATTGCAGTATTTAAGTGGATCACAACAGTATACGTTACTTTTCGATTTATTTGATCTAAACATTTTATGGTAAGCATGTTGTAAACATTGTACTTAAATACAAGTGTTGATGCTGGCTTCGTTTTATTAACATGTTTAACATAATAACAACCGAATGCATGGCTTCCATCATATACATGGGTTACAGTTTTGTTCAATGGCTTTCAGCATCCCCATGATAAAATGTGTTCTAGTGCCGCTGATTCTTTCAAAAAGTGAGGGTTGGAAAGTCTGTAAGCCAAAATAACCCCCTGGAGGTTCAAATGGTCTGTTATGTTGACTGATTGGGTCAGTGTATTTTGAGAAAGCCTGTGCCATGTTTGCCAAACCACTCTGCAGTGTGTATAGGAGCACTGTCATCTGGAAACCACACATTTCTGGCCCCGTAGTAACAATGCATTGTGGGATTGGATTTGGTCTGCTGAAATGTGAGACTGCTGTTCGAATCTCCTGTGCCTTTGTTGTTGGAGCCAGACAAGGTGTATTGGTCTGTCACCACAAGTAAACACAAATGTTTGATGTAACCACTGTTCATCATTAAGTGTGTTAAAAATGTGTTCTACATGTAGAACGTGTTTCTATTTTTTCATGACAATATAACACAAATCTACTGTGCTCAGCTGTGTAAAACCTGTCAAGCCTTTTTGCTACCAGCTGTACCAACTGTATAAATATGAGAAGTGTATAGAGAGGCCTTGTTCTGTGGTTTTATAATAGTAAAGAGCCTTATTATTAGGACACGGGCTGACACTATTAGATGTCATAATTAGGTACATTTCTGCAATCCCACTGAAAAGTACTTCCTGTCACTGAATCCAATGCCAGATTCAGAGCTGGGTCCCAGAGGCAATGATAATGTTTCTGTTAAGGAGAATAACCAGTGTTTTACCTGCTTGCTGCAGTTTCAAGTACAATAGAGTTTAATGTGCAATTTAGATCATTCAATTGCAATATATAATCCGCCTCAACACAGAAACACAGTCACTTTAATTTTCCTTCCATTGTGTTAAAATGAATATCGATTTAAAGTCTTTGTTAATTCAGTATAAAATATGTCTTTTAAGTATGATTTCTAATGTGTAAAAGATGGAGAATTGTCCTGGTCTAACTATCTTGACTTTTACAAGCTCCCTGAAGCCAGGCTTACACTGCACAATTTTTGCAATCAGGAGACGCAGCGCCACTCACACTTACCGATTGAACTACGATTTCTCACTGTAGATCGGGGATTACAAGCTACACACACTACACGAAGTAGCTTGTTGCATATTGCACCTGTTTTCATTGCAGAATTGTAGACATAATTCGGGAGAATCATGGACTCAAGCGAGGAGGCGATCGATGTGTTCTTTGTATGGTTTTGCACAGAAAAAAAGAAAAAAACACAGAGAAGATTCATTTAAAAGATTCTTTGAAATCCATTTCTGCCTGGAAGTGAGATCTTTTGTCCCACAGCTACTGGGACAAGGTTTCAGCAGCTTTCCATATTGTGTCTGCAGAGAGGATGCTTTTGTTTGGACTTCTACCACTAACCAAAAATAAATATAAATACATGTTGCAGTATAATGCTTCATATTTATATAATTGAAAGCACACAGTCATGCATTTTGAACATGTAAGTACTATGTGTGTATAATAGGACTGTGGATATTGTTAGTTTCATACTCTTGCAAATTCTAGCATGAGAACTTATACTTCAGGGCCATATACACAAATGTTCAATATTGTGACAAAAAAGTTTATAACTGTTATAACATTATAGCAATGTCAATATGTATTTCCTTGCTGTCTGTTCTCTGAACCAACTCGAGTCGAGGTGCATCCAAAATAATAAAATCTAATCTATTCAAAAAGCGCAACACTCGCTCGTAGTACAAAATATTTATTAGATGAAAAGATTGGCGTGGGAGATTGGCCATCAAGCGATCTTCATCAGAATACCAAATACTGATTAATAATTTGAAGACCTTTAAACTAATAAATATTTTGTATTAAGAGCGAGTGGTGCGCTTTTGAACAGAGTAGAATACAACTTTAATAGTAGGCTACTACAAGTTTGTCATAGGTTTAAATATCCAACAATGTAATCTACATTCTCTCTATTTCTCACACACACAGATGCACACCCCTCCTCGCATTTTGATTAAATTAGAAATATAAGTATACAGTAGGGGTTGAAAGGAATATTGAATACGAGTGACTGCAGAAATTGATTGCCATGAGAGCACATACTACCACACACAGTATATGCTTTGGCATTAACAAGTTATAACAATTATTTACTTACCTGGTACCTGAAGTTCAGAAGCAATTTCCCTCCATCTTTGTTCCTTCAATGAGCGATCATGATAGGAAATGTCATTTATGTCAGAGACACAGGTGTTCCTGCCACATCTCCACCATCCTTTCCTCAATTTCGAGTCTCCACACATTGAGGGGCACAACCTTTCTCTTCGTCGCTAATTTTGCTAGCTTGTCCTATTGGCTGCTGGCATCATCCTCAAGAAATCAGCCTGTAGCCCCTCACACATTTCACGAATTGCTTTGCCGTGGACTAGTTTTCTGACGTTAGAAATTTGTCAGGATGTCGTAAAAGCATCAGGAGATCACAGAAGCCATTAACGGGGCATCGTAAACCCTGTAACACTTAATTTAAATAAAAGCAAGAGAGAACCAACCTTCTTTTTATTATTTTATACATTTCTCCTCCTTCCATATCCCCTCCTTCGACTCCCGTATCTCCTCTCGCATTTCTGATTGTCTCAGCAATTTCATCTTGGACACATTCACATTATCTCAACCTTTCTAAATCTGACCTCCTTTACTTGTACTTCTCTCTCTGACCTCTCTATCTCATTTTCCCTTGATACTATCAATCTTTCTCCTGCTAGAAACCTAGGTGTTATTTTGGACCCTCCTCTCCTATTCTCAACACATCTCTTCACTAACACGTACAGCAGCGTGCTGGGGAGTTTGGAGACTACAAAAAATAATTAATTAAAATAATATAGGCTAGGTAGTTGTTAGTTTAGTTTATTTTTATTCTGTATTAATTAAATTATATTAATTTAAATAAAGGCAAGAGAAAACCAAACATTTTATGTTTACTTTATTCTTTTATAAATTTGTAGGTTTGTGTTGCTGCAGGGCCCACGATCAGGTTTAAATTCAACACCAACTCTAAATAAAGTACTACTGTTATTAAACACTAGTAATAATCTAAATCACTGGTATTTCAAAATAACATAAGCCCATTTTTACTTTAGTGAAGTAGGCTATAATGTTTTTATTATTATTATTATTATTATTATTATTATTATTATTATTATTATTATTATTATTATTATTAACTTGTCTTTGTCTTTACTTTATTGAAATTCATTTTCAGCTTTTATATTAAGCTTTTTGTGCTCATTCAATCAAGTCAAGTAGGAATTTTCCAGCATAGCTTCAGACGTTTTTCAAGTTAAGTAAACTTATTTGTGTATAAAAAACAGTGCTTGAACTTAACACCACTTTTTAGGCCTGGAGAAAGTTACATTATTTTAAAGTGCATTTTTGATATTGCAAAATAAATGCAACTGTGGTACAATATACTGCTTGAGTTGTTCTATACTTGCCTCCAGTGTGTAGGATATAACACTAATGAATAAAGATTTGATGCAGTAAATGGTTTGTATTAAAATAATGAAATTATTTTTGACTGGGAATTATTGTTGAAATATTGGAATTTATCATAATAGTTAACTTAGTAACTCTATAGAACTGCCAGTGTTTATCGATTGCACATACTGCATTACTGTTACTAAATGAGACAGAAACTGTATTTATTTTACCTCATGAAAGCAACCCTGTTACATTTTGCAGGCAGTATAAAGATCAAGAAAACCACACAAAAAGCCTGCTTAAGTTTTCCCCAGACACTGGCAGTATTTGAAATGAAGGGCTAATGGATTAAATGGCCTTGGCTCTGTAGCTATAATAGAGATGGCAACAGAGGGGATATATGAAACTCTTTGTAAAATATGTTTGTGTGTGTTTTTAGAAATATTATATGTTAAATTCCTAAATGCTTAAAGTTTACTAAATGCTTTTCCTTAACGTGTTACCTGGAATTATAGTAAAAACTAGTGTAGGGTGCCAATACATTTGTCTGCAACTGTATATCCCTGTGTTGTGTTTTTGTGGAATATGTATTTTTGGATCATGCCCTGAGACAAACAGCTTCCCAGTGAACACACATTGTAATTTATTCTGAAATAAACATGAAATATCATTTAAAATGCAGTTTATAGAACTGTATGAGTGAGATCCCTGCTCTCCTGCTGCTAGTTTGTAGAAATATGTAGACCACTGGCTACTGTCATAAATAGTTGTATAGAAACAGATGAGGTCCCTGAAGCCTGGAAGCTTGCAAATGTGCCATTATTTAAAAGTGAAGATAAGACGATGGAATGATGGAAGCAGTATTAAGAGGTAAGCTTGCAGACTATTTCTACAGCAACAATATTATAGGGGGATAGCCAGCATGGGTTCAGAAGAGGGAGGTCATGCTAAACAAACCTATTTGACTTTTTTGAGGATGTTACAGCTAATGTAGACGATGGCAACACTTATGATTTATGTGGATTTGTGCTTAGTGGGGTACCATAAGGGTCTGTAGTTGGACCCTTACTGTTCCTCATTTATATAAATGACTTGGACAAACATTGCAAGATTGTTAAATTAGCAGAAGATACCAAGCTTGGGGTAGTAGTGAATCCATAGCCCAACTAATTCAAAGGGATTTAGACCTTTTTTGTAACTGGGCAAACTTCTGGCGAATTAATTTAAATTTTAAGAAATGTAAAGTATTGCATATTGGGCATAATAATCAATGTTATAAGTATACAAAGAACATGATGGAAATAAGGGACAAAGACTTTGAAAAAGGATCTCGGGGTTACAGTGGAGTCATCATTAATTGTCAATGTGGTGAGGCAATTAAAAAGGCAAATAGAATGCTAGGCTATATTGCAAAAAGTGTGGAATACAAGTCTAGCGAGGTTGTGCTCACTCTACCCCTTTGCTTCGCACTCTGCACTGTCTGCCTATCTTTGCTCGCATCCAATTTAAGACCCTTGTTCTTGCCTATCACTCTGTTCGTCATGCTGCCCCTTTCTCTCTTCAATCCCATGTGTCTCCTTATATTCCCACTTGATCTCACTGCTCGTCCTCTACTGGCTGACTTCTTACACCTTCTCTTCACTCTCCTTTCTCCCGTGCTCCCTCCTTCTCTTCCCTCGTCCCCCTGTGGTGGAACCAGCTACCGGTTATCGTCAGGACTGTTAACTCTTTTTTTGCTTTCCGCCGTCTTCTCAAAACCCACTTATTGAACAGGTATTTGTGAATTCCTATTTACATATATCTTTATATTTTCCTTTATATTTATTTTGTATATTTTGTGTATATGTGTTTGTTTGTTTTGCATTTTATTGCCTGCAACATATACTTTTTATATGTTTAATTTCTGTAAGTCTCTTTGTTAAAAGTATCTGCTAAATAATTTATTAATAATAATAATAATAATAATAATAATAATAATAATAATAATAATAATAATAATAATAATTAAATATGACTTTTTTTTTCTTATTGCAAACAATATGCAGCAGCCTAGGTAGAGCTAGATGTGGCCAGTGTACACACTATTTTGATAAAATAACTTGTTACGAATAACTACTACTATTTAATTTGGGTAGTGTGAATAATTTGCTACCTTCGGCTGGCACTGTCCAGTTCAGATATTTATATCAGAATAAGTACCGCTTTTTGAAAATCAATTTGGTCTCTGAGGCAGATCTGCCTCCAAGAGAAAGTCCAAATATAACTAATACCTTGTTTCCATGGATGGCCAACTCAAGTCGACTGGAGTGTGCCCAAATTGGTCTGAATTCTCCCAGAACTGAGTTGATGGACAAAAAACATGGAAACGGAGGTGTGGGGGGGGCAACTCGAGCACATAACCGGGTTATGTGGTTCATGGTAACGCTGCATAACTGACTACCTGCAAAGATTTACCAAAATACATGAAATAATTGAATTACATAGCATATGGTTCTTTAAAACTCAAGTGTCAGACCAACATATCAATGAATGTAACAGATGTATGCAAATATTTCATAAGCTATATTCCCACTTTCCTTAATTTTCATTTGTTTAAGTAAGGAAACGTCCTTTTATATTATTTCTGTGTTTATTTAGTGTTGGCTATAAAAAAGACAAAATGTCTGCTTTTGAAATCTATTATTCAGTAAAGATGTTTTACATGTGACTTTTGCACTGCCTGTCTCCCTTTTTGCTAAAGAGCTTGTCATTCCTAATCAAAGTTCTGCATTCTTGCACAGTTTCAAGCTGTATTTTTCATAATCTAGTTTAACTGGTGGCTAGCAACCCCCCCTCCAAAAAAGTTTAGATTCTCGCCATACTCTTTCGTTAAACCTGGCAGAGGGTCATCATTATCTGAAAACATCAGAGAGTACATTTGAAAGATCAGCTTCTTAGCACCTTGCCTTTGAAGAAAGAAACCCAAATGAGTAGTCTTTGGGGGTGACCATTCATCACTGTATAATGTATTTCAAAAAGTTAACTATAGGAATGGCAAATTGAGCCCTGAGTTGATCCAATAATTTGAGGACACTATTTATAAGTCTTCTTATTATTTGAAAATTAGAATCCTTCCGAATTCTTTATGAAACTAGGTCGAGTATTGCATGGTGAAGGTCTCAATGGTAGCAGGCCGAGGAAAAAGCCACTCTTAGGAATACCTCTGTTAAGAAAAGGGAACAAGACTAAAAAGTAAAATATGCACAAGAACACAGAAGTTGGACTATGGAACAATGGTCAAAGGTGCTTTGGATTGTCGATGGATGGACAGCAACACCTGTGCCTTCTGCCTGTTTTGTTATCAATTCAACGCTTGTCTTCTTTCTATTCCTTAAAGATATTATCTTGAAGTATTGCTCATTTGTTGATTATGCTTTGGATACCACACCTTGAAAACCAAGTGTTGTGAGCTATTTCACTCAATGTTTATCCTTCTTTATGCAAGTCTAGGTTGTTATAATAGTAGAAAACACTAGTGGAGGCTTTGATTAAATTGTTGATTCTCATAATGCATCTAAGTAGAAAAATGCAACATGTCTTTTGCACAGCAGCGTGTATATATAGTGGTAGAGTGACCGACGGCCAAGGCAGACAGCGGCAGTGAAAGCATGGTTGCACAAAGACAAATCAAACAAACCCACAGAAAAACCTCCACACAGGAGAACTAAACCAAACTTGTAAATGAAGCATGTAAGTACTGTGAAAAGAGGTATCCATATAGCAATACACCATGTCATTAGCACATCAAGAGAGGCAGTAAAACGAAGAAACCTGTTTTCAAAGGCAGTTCAAAAGTTAGTGACTGTACTGTTTGTAAAATCAAAATAAAATGATGCGACACTGCTCAGTGAACCTTGATAAAACCTAACTGCTTTAGTACATTCCAACAACTGCTGACGTAAAACGATAAAACTAAACTACTTTATGTGAACAGTCTTTACGACAGTTTACTACATATCAGTGACCAGATTTTTTTTTTCATTGTGACACAGAACAACACAAATACGTTCTATTGCGTGCCTTTTAAACAAAACGTTGATATTCCCAAAACACAATATATTTTAATTTTATTTATTTATTTATTTTTAAATAATTTAATTTAATAGAGGAATTTCCACTTTATAAAATGCCTAGGATTGTAACCTAGAGATTGTATCTAACCAATTGTCAGAGGTATGCAAATGAGATGTGTCCCCTACTTAAAACGTCAATGGCATACACTGTCATGTTATGGCTATGGGACATGTCTGGAGGCAGACAAGTTGTCCAAAATATTGTGATGTCAGGTTTACATTTTTTTTTTTTTTAAATTGCACACAGGTGCTGGATGCGAGTGAGAGGTTACAGTGACAAAATTGTATCCTTATTTATTAACACTGCTTCCTCCTCGGTACCTTTCTCTGTACAAATTAAGCACTTGGCATATCCTCTATATTAAGTGCCTGTCGTGCTAGTCGCCCCTGTGATATATCCTAAAGAAATGTACTGTCAGAAATCAGTTATGTAAGGCAGGTGTGCAAATTTGGTGCTATGAAGTTAGATTTTAGTGCCAGTGTACCTCATATTGTGCCGCCAACATGAAATTCTGTTTAATTTGTTATTTATTGAAAAAAAAAAGTATTCTTTAGCAACCATAGATGCTGATAGTTTCTCTTTGGGTTTGGACTGCTCACATGACCCACCCACACTCATCCACATACACAGGCGAGAAAGTTTGTGTTGTGTGGAAAGTTTAACTTCGGGGGAGGAGAGGGAAGCTGCTTCGGGCAGGGTTTGATAATTTAGCACCAGTCTGCTATCTGGTGCTAAACTTTCGAAACAGTTTAGCACCAATTTTCAAAACGATTTGCACCCCTGTATGGATATATCTAAATGGTTTACTTTGGTCATACAGGCACATCTGCCAATGTGTCTTTTGTCTGTATAGTACACAGACAAAAGTCTGTTCTGTCTAAGTTAAGTAACACTTGTGAAATATACCATCCTCCTCGCTGAGGGGTAACAAAGCACACCTTTGAGATCTTATTTTGTATATAAATTCTAAGAAAACAAAAGCTAAGTGATGAGGCTAAAAAGATTCAACCAGTGTGCTGTTCCATGTGTTCAGCCAATTAGTGAGATTTGTTCTCTCAACCCATTTTAGAATAGTAACAATACATTTGTGATCCTACAGTATAATTCCTTTTCAGTACAATTACATTAAAATGCCCACACACTTCTGTGCCCAATGGGAGCTGTGCCCTTCTGTGGGTTGATATGGTTCCAAAGGCTGTTGAAGCAAAATTGCAGACCATGCAAACTGCTAATAAGAACTGTAGGGAAATAGAATATCTCTGTGAAATCAAGATTTTTTGTTTAAGAAAGTTATAAAAGCTAATTGGCTGATGTCTATGCTTCATAAAATTGATGCATAATACTTAAAATAAGTCTTAGCATAGCTTTACAAAACAACATTCATAAGATTAAAAAAAAAACTTAAAAAATACATCTATGGCCTCAAGCTATCATGTAAAAGTCAATTCCCATGACAGTTGAATACTTTTACAATTGTGGATATATTATATACATAACAATTCTTAGAATAACACTGGCTTAATGGAGCTAAATTTGTAACCCAAAAGCTGTTGTTTTACTGTTACATAAAAAGTGTTTTCTTTCCAAACAAAATACAAGTCACAGCTTTCCTGCATGCTTTTCATATTCTTTTATCTCAAGGATTGTATTAAATTGCCTCTTGAGAGCATAGAGAAACATATTACTGGTGTACTTTTTGTTTTTTTAAGAAATTGATTGCTGCTGTCTTTTTCCACTATCTTAATTGCTGAAGAGGTGGCTTCAGTGGGTGGTTTGCTAGAGATTAAACCTAAAATTTGAAGGAGCTCTGCACACTCAACTCCAGATTAACACAGACCCTTATAAAAGTTAACTTTCTGTAAAGCAAAGTAAAAGCACCTTTTAAGTAAGCATTGTAAAAGTCATGGTTAACCAAGGTTCTGTATATTAAATGTATGATATATGCATGGTTCACTGTGATAAACTTTTATACAGGGGATTGAATACACATACTTTATACAGCTATTTGTATACTTTACCAGAACTATATACACAGTCTGTGCTGAGCAGAACTATATAGTTTTTATAAAACTTACCAAACAGAAAAGAATTTATATAATGACCATCATTATTTCATTCCAGTAAATAACTTTGCTACAAGCAAATTATAAAGCAATTCCTTACAAAGTAAGGAAAAGTCTACAGTACTTATGTTGACTGTTTGATTTGTTGCAGCTGTATAACTAATAAGCATGCTTTGGTCATTAAAAAACAACCATATCAAATGGATTAAATTTCCCTTTTGGCATCACTATAAAGATAGCAGATTTATAGTCCTACCAAACAAGAGAATAGAGTAAGTGATACACTGTCTTTTAACGTAATTGAACAATTATGACAATGTGAAAACCCTTTATTGTTTGATTTTATGCTACCATTTATCCATATATGTTTTTTTAATAGAAAATAAGTAGTTTATATGGGAGTTCAATGTTGAAATGTATATCAATTAATTCTAACAATAAAATATTCGATATAATTGTGCCCTCTGTTGTTCTTTAAATGTTGTTATTTACTCATTGAAACACATACAGTGTTAATACTGCATCTCTCCCCAACTTGTATATCTGTCCCACAGTTTTTATAGCTAGCAGCATCATAATATAGTAAAATGGGAGAACATTTAACAAACATTTATTGTATATAATTCCCATGATTTTACACTTGATGTTAACACCCTGTTTCTTAAACATTTATTCTGGGTTTCTTTTAATATCAAAACTTATTTTAAAATAAAGAATAATAAGAAAACAATTAGGTAATACAAATGATGAGGCATTTACACTTTTATACTCAAGGTTTTATTGACACTATATCTGTAGGAAGACAGCACTGAGGCATTACCTTCTCACACAGACTGCTACAGCATTACATAAACTGTTTAAATTGCATTGAGTGGAAGTAATTTCAAGTTGTTATGTCAATGCAGGTTCAATGTGAAATTCCCTCGACAGAAGAAAGGGTAAGATGAACCTTGGGAATTGAAATAAGAGAAGTGCTTTATGAATTAGAAAAGAGGACATAGTTTCCTCTTGGCTCGCAGAGAGCCACCATCGCGGTGGTGAGACCGAACTGATCTGCCTCCTAGAATGGGCGGAGAATAGGATAGAGTTGGCCTGGGGTCCCTTTTTGCTCACTGAGAACCTTCCTGGCAGAAGTCGAGTTCAGCACGGCTGGACCGTTAAGGCTGGGAAGTGAGCTGGCACTTTCAATACAGAAATTCACAATAAACGAACATGTGCAATTTATTTTTAATAAGTGAACAATGAAATAAATTCAATACAATTTGGGACTATATTACACTGCGGCTGTATACGCAATAAAAGTTTCTGGTTTTGTCTTAATTTTAAATGTGTTTTAATTATTTCAATTCGTTTTCTTCCCACAATTGGTAGGTAGCCGTGTTATAAGTGGTATAAACCACTTTGGGCCATGCGGTTATATATACCACTTCTGGGGTGGTTAAAGGCTAACGCCTCGGGCTTTGTCACCACCCCAGGTGTTGTATATATCATGGGAACTGCACGGCACATCATGGTTTATACCTTACATATATACTGTAAAAACCTTTGTATGTCTGTTTTCTAGGTGGGTCCTAAAAAAGGGGGAGCGACTTATACACTGGTGTGATTTATACATTGTTTTTTACGATATATATATATATATATATATATATATATATATATATATATATATATATATATATATATATATATATATAATATATATATCTTAGTCGAGACTCAATTATCCAATCTTTAACTCTTTGCGGTCTGATGTCGACATCATCAAAAAGATGTAAAGCACAGGTCTCTAGTTGTTTTCTCTCTGAAAAAAACCAAGAAAACCTTTCAATGGTCGAGCGAGTCCAATAGGAGCGAATTAAGCCAAAAAAAAAAAAAAAAAAAAGTCGGATCTGATAGCCTTATGCACCACAGAGATAACACGGACATAAACAAAGGAGATAGCATACAGTGCTCAAAGAATATCACAGACATTTGCAGTGCTTTTTGAGAATAAATAAATAATAAAATAATGACTTGGATCGCATTACTGAGGAGTTTGGTGATAAAACGAGTGATCAGGAGAGGATTTATCAGTATGTCTGTCTATAAAAAGATATGTAAAAAAATACAGTGAACAAGGGGTGGGGCTTGGCTGGAGATGCATTACTGAGTGTCCTTTTACGTTTCAGCGTCTTTTAAACCTATTTTACTCTGAAAAAAAATTACATTTTAAACAGAGCATGTAAAATAAACAGAGCGTGTAAAAATAAATTGGACCTGATGCGCCTGACAAGCACTGAACAAATGGACAGCTAAGGGTTAATCAACCGCACTGTCTAATCAACCAAACACACCTGAAATCACGTGATGAATTACAAATGTATTTCGAATACAGAGTCTGCTGCTAAAACAACAACGAGATTTAGCTGCCAAAAAAAGGACCAGCAAACTGAGGCAAATTAAAGTTACTGAATTATTCAGACCACCAAGACCTTAGATGGAGCATTGTGTGCTTTAAATTGTTGCAGTTAAGCAAATAAAACAGTCACCTTGTTCTTGATTTTTCTTCTATTTTGTCAGCAAGGGCTGGAGATCCTGTCTGTTATTGAGCAGCTAAGAACTTTTATTGTATTCATTTCAATTGCATGTTATTACAATGCCTTAACAGCAAGTATCAAAGTGTAGAAACATTTACTGAATGTTTGTATGCTTAATATGATACAATAGGTTACTAGCTGTATATCATCAGTAGATACTTGTGTACTAAGTACTTATGTATGTTAATGTTATTTTATGCATTATTAAAGGTACAGTAATTGTTATTAAAGGCTTGAAAATTATAGAAATAAGGTAACATCGATTTAAGAAAGTATGAACGCTTATACATGAACAGAAGACAATTTACATCAAAGCTTGCCTGGGTCCTGTAGGCTGTAGTGGTGATGTCAGGCCCGGAAGAAACACAGTACTGTGAGGAGAAATGTGAATTGTGTTGTTGCGCAGTTTAATAAATGAACAAAATAAAAGGTGTAAACAAAAACATCACACGGCACTTTAGGCCAAAATAAATACACAAACAAAACATACTTAAAATAAACGAAACAGACACTAACAAACGGGGTGAACGCTAAACAAACAAACAGACAATAAACAATAAGAAGTATGTTGGTTTATAAGCCAGCATGTTTTAGCAATTGTTATTTTCGTTTTTTAAATAGTTTTTACCTCCTCTTCACACCCGTTCTCCACTCACCGAACACACAACCCCAAGTGAGTAAAATGTGCATCTATATATACTGTTGTGCCGGGATTCAATTACTAATTAATTATTCACTTGAATCCCAGCACATGAACTAATTTGTGCAATGCCGTGCTCACATACTATTACATACTTTAAATGCACATGAAGTGTTTGTGCAATCCCTGTGCCTAAATAAAACTAGATATTTTAAATTACTTGTGCTACACTGACCCATTTATATGCCGTGTAGCAATATCTATACACCAACATTAACACTCCACACGCAACACAGAACACATAAATACGCACAGGGGCGGGCACTTGGCCACAGTCCTAGAAACGAATTTATCTCAAAACTGTCAAGTTTAAGGACTAATCTCCATTTAATTTCAAACTGTGTCCTCTGGTGCCAATCTCTGTGCTGCGCTTAAAGTATTGGTTATGGCTTATTCCTTTAAGCCCTGGGATTAGTCCTGTTGCTATTGTAATTTTGGTATTGTGGTGACCACTATAAAACACAGTATTCTAGTGCAGTTTCAGCAGTGCATTGTACAACCTCATCATATTCTCCTTTGAGTTGTACACTTTTGACTATATCATTACAGAATCATTGTGCATTGTTAAAATGGTGGGAAATCTGGTATTGATCAGGTGATGGCTGATGAGGGCTCTGGCTGCTGAAAAGGCTGCACCAATCCTAAAGGAGAGTGTGGTGTGAAATTGGAGAGAAAGACCTGCTCTGATGACAACAGCGGTGAGGTGAGAAGGGAACAAGTGTCTGGTAATGATGCTTTTGGAGCAATTATAGGAAGGGGGGGGGGGGGGGGGGGGGGGGGGGGGGGGGGCTTGGTGATTCCTTGGAGTTTCAGACGTACTGCCGGGATGAATGCACGATTGGAAGATGGCGAGCTTGGATGATAAAATTCTGGAAAACTGATATCCACACAATTGAAGATGAGCTGCTGGAACTTCATTAGTTGATTGTTCCAGTGTTGCAGCAAGGTGTACCACATTCTGATGTCTAGAGAGATGAGACGCCAACCATCCTATGTGTTAGTTAATACAGAATCGATCAGCAGCTGGAACTGGAGCATTGGAAGCTCTGTAGGAGGGCTTCTTTGTGAGAATCCAGGTTTTTGCAGTTCAGATGAGAGCAAGAAGGCGTGATGTGAATGTTCTGCTTTGGGAATAATGGGAATTGCGAAATTGTATTGGCCAAAGGGAGATAATGGGTTGCGTTTAGAGATTGATTTTGATACTGGAAGTTGTTAATGAGCTGACAGGTGCAAGGCTGGCTTCGTATTTTACAGTGTCCCAGGTGATTCCGAGGAATTCTAGTCAGGCCAATGGTTTATCCTGAGAGTGGGACGCCTACTGAAGAAAACGGTGATCGCAGATTTAAGATTGCTTGAGCGAGGGAGTCCGAAGGTGGGGCTATAAGGAGAAAGTTGTCTCCCCCGCAGATCCCGAACGGATGGTAGAGGGAGGGATGAATGGGCATGATTTAAAAGTGGTGCACAGTCTATGTATGTCTGTGACTGCTGGGCGGTCCAGAGCGTGTGTGTGTCTGTGACCGCAGGGCGGTGCGGAGCATATATGTGTCTGTGATCGCGAGGCGGTGCTGACCATATGTGTGTCTCGTGTGTGGAATTTGGCTTTCTTCTTTTACTTGTCTTTGGATTAACAGGGAGTGGACGTGATGTCGGATGGCGGCTGCTGATTGGGAATCTGAAGCAGATCCGTTAACCAGGTTGTACTCTGGAATGCTGATAGATGGGGCAGGGCCGGAGCTGCCTTGGCTGGGGCAAGCAATGGAGCCGCTGAAACAGAAGATGTAATGAAAGAGGTGGCAGAGATTGGCATATGAGAGGCTGAAGGAGGAACTGCAGTGGTGCTGGAGCAATTGTCTATGCCATATAAACAAGTGTTTATTGCTGACAAGGCATTAATGGTGCTGCTGAGCGAGCAGGGGTGGAGCACGAATGAAAAATTCAGCTTTGCCAGGGTAAAATCGAAATTATGAGTGGCCGATCCTTATAAAATAGCTGCTCCGGAGGCTGAGCCTGCTGGCGGGGGCGTTTTGATCTCCATAGTGCCGGGGCTGCAGGTCTGTTTGCTGGGTAGAGGTCTGCATTAGAAGTAGACGTTACTTAGCTTCCATCAGAGAAATGAATGAGATAGAGAAATGAATGATATATTTTGAGGAGAATCCTGCAGGGAGGTTTCCTGCAACGTATGCAAAAAAAAAAAAAAAAAAAAAGAGCTAGCGCAAGAGAAAGAGCTGAGCTGGGACTGGGTTTAAATAGGGAGTCAATGATGATAGGAGAAATTAGGAAATCGCAAAGTCCTCGTTCACGCCCCCTAAATTTCACCAAAGATAACATTAATTGTATAAGTTAAGTTTTTATATATATTTCTGTAGCTGAATTTTGCTTGATCAATAGCCTCTTATGTCGACTGGTTGATAAAGTAGATATATGATCGTAATAACAGAAGCATGGGCATATTCTTGTAATACACACCTGTAAAAATGATTGCATTGATCTTGGCTTTTGATATGTGATACCATGTTGGGGAAAAATTAATAATTGATCTAGCAAATTTATTGCTTGCTATAGTATTGCTGGCCCACTATAATTAAAAATGGAATCCTAGGGTTAGAGATACAAAATGTTAGCCTCAACAACAGTGCCGTTTTTTCCATGATTCTAGACAAAGCTAATAAGAGCAATATAGTAGAATTTGATCAAAATAGGCTTTTATGGAATGCCTTGGCAAGCACAATAGAAAGTACAAAAAAAGCTTGATCTTTGTTGAAGTCTATTGTCATATCTGGAAAACTGCTCAGTAATGAAACATTCAGTGGACATTCCTTAGTACAAGTTTTTGAAGGCTTTATATAGGCAAATTCACTGATCATGTAACACAAGCAGCAAAACAGTTATCTTGAGCCCCTTTCACACAAGGTGGAATGACCATATTAGGGGACAAAATCACTGATCAGCTGTGTTGCATTAGACAATTGGCAGGTGTGCTGAGTCGCGCTGATCATGGGGTGGAGTTCCCTGGTATATAAGGGCTGTCATTGTGTAAGTGCGAGGCTTGTTGAGGTAATGCGGGAGCTAGGTTCCTGAGCTGTGTGTTTGTTTATTTGGGTATTTTTTGTGCTACCTGTTTGTGTTTATTGTCAGAGTGATCCCTGACGCCAAGGAGCTGCCGCACCACTGCCAGCACTTTTCACCTTGGACACCACACACCCCGGACAACAGAGCTGGACACTTAAGCACCTGAGCACCTGCACTTTTCGCCACCCCAGAAGTGCACCAAAGGAGCTGAGAGGGACTCGCTCTGTTGGAACTTATGATTTATATTTTTGTTGCTTTGAACTGTGTTTTTTTTGTTAATAAAGTTCACCCTACCATTGTGGTAGGGTATTTGCAATTTCAGAAGTGACTCACGTCTGCTCCACACCCACACCCACTGCACAGTCACACATGTATTTTATTATTAGTTTACATTTTCTGTGTGTGTGTATGTGTGTGTGTGTGGAAAAGGATGGAGAATCATTATTATTATTATTAATTAGTATTTATTTTGTTATTTTGTGTGGGTGTGTGTAAACCAAAAGATGGATAGAGACAATCAGTTCCAGCATCTGGTTCAGTCACTGAAGAGCAGGAAGCCCTTACTGAGGAGGAGATCGAGGGCATGGACGCCATAGAGGAGGACCTCCTTGACGAAGAGCTGCTGCAGGTGGATGAAGAGGAGAGTGATCTGGAGGAGACCCTGCTTCAACTGCAGGATAATATACGACACGACAATACACATTGGTATCCTGTTCTTCTGGTGTTTTTTTAATTCTATGATGTGGTGGAAAACTCTTTAATAGTTGTCTGCTGTTCCAGACCTAAAAACACAGACATCCAGAAACTGGAAATTCAGCTAATTATTTGGACCTTAATTTTAGGGAAAACCTGTGTCGCCAGTTAGGAAATCTAAATATAGATGACGCCATTCCCTTTTACAAACCGTCTGCACCAACCTCGACACTAATCTCATCCTTTCACACTCTCCACTTGCTGGAAACGATGAGCTATCCAATGAATGAGCTATCCAATGAATTGCTGGCTATGCTACCACAAAGTTCAAAAACAGCAACAGACCTGGGTTGTTTGCACAGCACAAGAATGCAAAGGAAAGCCGCTGTACTTCGTTAAAAATCAGAACTTTTTCCAGATTTGGCTCTCGCCCAAATCCGACTGTGTCCATTAAAACAAAAAATAAGTAGGTCTTTGTACATGAACAGGGTGCTTGTTGTTCAGTTTCATCATCTTTCTCACCTTATTGCCTCTCGCTTTACTGTGTTCTTATTGCATGTTGCCTCAATGTTTACTGTGTTCTTATTGCATGTTGCCTTAATGTTTACTGTTTTCTTATTGCATGTTTTCTGTTTCATCTTTCTGAAAATGTACTGTAAATAGTTTACTGATTTATTATCTTGTATACAATGTTATTAAACATATAAAATGGTGTGTTTGTGGTAATTATTTTTTTTTTGCAATGAAACATTCCCAGTTTTGATTTGTTTATTCTAGTTTTATAATAAAAAAAATAATAAAATCTAAAATGCTATGGGCCTCATTTACATAACGGTGGTAAATGACCAGAATTACGGCATGGCAGGAGGAAGCCATCAGTGGTAGCTGTATTCACTAAGCTAATTATACGCCTACAGACCAGGAGCTAAATGTATTAGAAGACAAAGTGGTGGGGAATTATGAAAGGCTTTTTGGTGCTGAATCAGCGAGAACATTAACGTCAATGAAACACTAAGGACAAAAATACGCTCTGTAGGAGTAGAGCGGGGATCTTGTCCCAAATCGCAGCATCTTGTGAGACAAAGCAGAGAAAGTCATTGTTAATGGAACATTTATGTTTAACTCTTCATATCAAATACATATTTGTTTGTTCAACTTAATCTCCATGTGATTCATTTTGTAATATTAATCAAAAGACAGCAAAGCACTCGCTCAGTCAATTACAAGTTCACTATTTATATTTCAAGAGGTGTTTGATGAAACATCACTAACATTATATGCCATTTGATTGCTTGTATTTATGACAGCACCTCAACTCGCACTCTGTGTACATTCATTTATTGGACATTTACAATTTATTTTGTACATTTTAAAGCCATTTTAAGCATAGCCTAGTTAAATATCAAAAGTACATGGTGCCTATATAAATATATTTACATAGCCAAAAGTGTTGCATATACACCTGCCTCGTAATCTCCCGGACTGGCTGAGGGTGTATAAGTACATTGTAACATTGGAACGCAAGTCTCTATTGAAAAATATGAAATGTTTAAAAATAAAACATACTTGCTGGAAACAAGTCTTTTAAAATGGTCTGTGTTGGTTGCAAAAAACAGTAACAATCAGTCAAAATTGATTTTTAAAAAACAACCTTGAATGACATATTCAGCAACATTTTTGAGTTTTGTAAACCTTTAAACTTATGTTGCCACATTACTTACAATGACTGTGTAATTCCCATAGACTATTCTGCTGCCTTTTGTACCAAATATTAAACACGTGAGAAAAGTTAAATACAAACCTGAAATGACGAAATCATAAAAACAGAAAATATTTTTCATTAAATTTTAAAACCACAGATACAGTCAAAATATTAATAAATTATATATGCTACTGGAGCCTATCAACCTAAAAAAATAATAATAATTAAAAAAACAAACATTGTATACGACTGAGCATAGACATAAACATCTAGTGTTTCTCCCTCTGTTACATTGTCTATTATTACAAGGGCAGACACACAATTGAAATCAATGCCATTCTCCACAAGCGCACTAATGAAGCAGTGTATCTACTAAGTAAGCAGTAAGCTCCTCCAAATTAGCAGCTGTCAAGCTCTGTGGGATGAAAAGAATGTACCAAACACAGTTGGCTTGATCATCAGTGTCCTCGTCGCATACAATGCAAACAGACTCAATCATTCATTTTGCCATTTAAATATTTTTTGTGTGCTTCTACACTTTAGGGAGATACTCTTGTCTCAGTGTGCCACTGTTAGGCACGGCTCCACAATTGGGGATTTTTTAAATTAAAATTCATAATATTTCATTGACCAGCCGTTGTATTGGTATGTTTGTTGCACTAAGGCTTCTACTAATTCAAATGTGTTGACATTACGTGGTTCTGCACTTTCAATCCTGTGATTGTGACCTGCTTGTTTGGTAATTGTTTAGCCTGAACTTCAAGTTTGATTTTCGTTGTTTTTGTGTACTGCACTATCAAGATGCTTGACAATAGTTCATTTTCTCAGATGATCCAAAGACGATCCATTACAAGTTGAGAAAAACAGAATCCCACTATCTGCATGCAACGCCCTCCTTTCGTAGATCTGAACACAATCTGTGGAAATGAGTTGAGATTTTTTTTTATTTGTCAACTGTCTGCATTTAGTTAATCATACACTGCAAGCTAATAATAAATCAACACTATTTAAACAACCATTTTAAACTTCCCGCCTCTCGCTCGCATGTTACGTCATTGTACAGTATGAGTAATTCACCAATCATGAAGCCGTGTTTGTTTGACCTTGTTGCTGTAGTAACCAAATGCATGGCATTGATGCCGGACTGTGTAAAGCTACTGTAGCGCTGCTTCTACTTAATAAAAGTATGAAATTAACAGGGGAGGTGAAGAGTAATGTAAAATACTGTAAGGAAAATAAAATGCAAATGTATCACTGTAGAAGTCAAATAAACGATTTCTGTGAAATTTGTGATAGAAATTGTGAAGTTACAATATGCTCTACGTTCAATTTTGTTTTCAAATTTGAAATCCTTGGAAAATTGTCCGGTCTACTTAATATATTGGGTTTTGATTTATGGTTACAAAACTACAAGTGCTTAAACACAAATTGGTCATATTCATGTCCAAATATGGTCATTCTGCGTTGGCGGCATAGGGTTAAATGGGGGTCAAGAAGAGCTACTTCCTTGTAGTGACCCCTGGGCAACATCTCTGATGGCAAAAAAGCTCTTCAAATCGAACTTACCATGCAATGCTTAAGCAAAGCAATGTTGGGCTTGGGTAGTATTTGGATGGGAGACCACCTGGGAATACTGAGTGCTGTAGGCTGCATGTTAAGCTCATATGAATATATATATATAGAGTTAAATAAGGTGTGTTCCACATCTGTGAAAGTTTATGTTCAGAATAGAGTCATTTTAAAATATATAAAAAATGGGACAAAAGTGTAATTTTATAAATACATATTTATAAATGTTTATGGTAGGGTGGTGGGGAATTCACTGATACACAGGGGACAGAACTGTAGTTGAAACGCTACTCTGACGCACTGATTTATTTTGGCCTGCAGGGGCGCTGTTGTCCATGGCCTAAATAATGGCAACGGTAATCAGGACCACAGGGTTACCAACACAGGTAGACTGTCAGGTTGATGTTGGCGCACTCGCAGGCGCTCACAATAATAATGATAACAAAACGTGAAATGAAAAGGGAAAATAAAACTACAAAATAAAGGTGCTGCTTATGCAGTGCCCCCACTGCCGATAAGCCAGTCAGCTCGGGTCTCCGTCCTACACTCTGTTATGCACTATACACTGGGGTGGCCAAGGTTCCCCTCCTAGTCAAACATGTTCCCTCGGGTACGTAACAATTTTATTTATTACTTACTTTCTCTAAATTAGCTGTCTTCCTCAGCCGTGCTTGACTGGTTTGTCTCTCGCTCCAACCACTGACTTTCTTGCTAATGTTTGTTTACACTGGCCTTCTCAGCCACATCTCTGGGTGTTCCCAATCATGGCCACCCAAATGCATAACCAAGTGCAGTAATTATGGGCTGATCAATCCCCTCAAGACCCGCCTCTCGGCCACTTAGAGAGAGGGAAAGCCAACACACCCTCTTCCCCACCTCTCCGTGTCATTGCCATGACTGACAGTCGGATCATACAAGGCTGCTGCCCTCTTCCTGTAGAACTACGCATACACCAGACAGTTAGCACAGATCTTCACAGATGTTATTTACATTTTATTGAGCAGTCCAGAATGACAGCATTGCATAATTTCCTGCAAGCATGTATATTTACTGTTGCATAATAACATATTGCAAATGCATAGACTGTGGCATACATCTTTTTTGAAGTAACTATGACTAAATTCTCATTGCTTTATGGCTTATTTATGAACATACTTCAATTCAATAACAGCATGTTGATATGACAACTTTATATTTAGCAAATGTAGGCATTTCAAAATGAAAAACACTGGATTAACAGCAGCTATCACTGTAGATGGACTGGTCACTTGCATTTACAATGGAGCAAATCTATACACATTTTTACAGGGGTTTAGATGAAGTCCAACCTCATGCTAAAATCAACAGAGGTAATATCTGACAGAGTTGAAAAACCTCAGAGTTGAAAACCTTTGGATTTCTTACTAACAAACAAGGACAAAGGACAGAAGGATTGGATGTATTCCAACTATTTCTAAAACAGCTGCAAAACATTCCTTAATAAGACACTTTGATGAATAGAGCCTACAGTAACAGCATAAACATTACATTAATAAAATGGAGAGGCGGATGGGGCTTTCGCCACTGTTTAAGAATTGCATGAATAAAAAAAAAAAAAATGCATTTGGCTTTAAACCCAATGGTCCCATATTGGCTTCCTTAAAATACTGGTTGTTAAAAACAACAATTAAACCGCTATCTGGGACTTACATGAATAATTAGAGGTTAATCTTTTTCAAACGCTAAATCAATTAAAGTGTTTTTAATTACTGGTATTTTTCATTCACTCTGCTGTTTGCTCCTGTTTAGCATACCAGAGTGAATACAAAAGGGTGTGTTGTTCATTACAATAGGAATGCAGACATGAATAGTAACAAGGATTTACTTTGTATTGCAAGAGCAAAACTAGTGAAAATAGACCTCTTCTATGCAGGAGTGAGGAGCATATCGGCATACAAAAAATGAGTAGAGCAAAAAGAGCTGTTTAACACCATGACAGCTGGTAAGTAATGAAAGACTATGCAGTCTGCATTGACTGGCTAGACAAAATCAGACCTTATATCTTATTGGCAAGTACAGTCAATCCTGGTATTTAAAAAATGTGTAATCACTATATTGTGACTGTTAAGCAAATGTCAAGGCCTGGATGAAATAATAATAATAATAATAATAATAATAATAATAATAATAATAATAATAATAATCCAATATAAACCAAGAGTTTCACATTTTGGCAATGCATGGTGTTGTACAGTATCTATGTTTGGATTCAGTTGTAACTGCTGTAATTCCTTAGTGTCATAGTACAGTTTTTTTTGTTTGTTTCCTTTGTCTAATATACTTTTACAAATGGAAATCAATACAATCTATGGTGAAACTTAATGACACACTGGACTTGATATGTCAATTACACAAAAATGTAAAACAATTTGTTCTTATTCATTCTTATTTCAAACCTATTCATATTGCTGCTTCTTTTGGCTGTCTCTTTTTACTAGAGAATCACCCAACATATCCCCAATACAAGTCTTCCTGGAAATATGAGACATGTTCAAAGCCAAGTATGACTGGTACAGGACATGTGGTTTCTTAAGTAAATAAGGCTTCTAGTCAAAAGAATGATGAAAGCTAGTTTTGCCTCCGTTATTGAGACACTCACTGATGACACACTGAGGCATAACTGCTCTCCTACATTACTTACCCTTTTTTCAAAATAATACAAAAAATAATAATAACTAGTTGTAAACAGCATTAACTGCCAGACAAGAGGCAATTACACTTAATATGGTCAGTGTCACACGTTTACAAAAACACGAAATCACAAAACCCTCATTGGTTGATATATAGCTAATTTTTTAAATGACAGCTTTATTAGATATTACTTGGTACTAGTGTAATAATAAATGTATCTTTTTTATTATTATTTCACTGCTTAGAACCCCAGTAGAGGTGGCAGTTATTCCTTATTCAGATAACCTTGTGGGGTCAGCAATCTTTTTTATTGCATGTGCTTTTTTTCTCTGTTCCAGTCTATATGAAAGTGCCTACAAAAGTTATTGGAAGACCACTGGGTTCACCTTCACCACTGAAGTATTCTTCTTGCTGTGGTTTCTTTTCTGCAACGTTATTTTACCAAGATCACAGCTCTGACAAAGCTGGTAATGGTACTGTAGTTCTCCGTGCCTTGCTGCATAAGATTCTCTCCAGTCTTGCCTTTTAAATTAATAATGATGTCAACAACTCACTGTTTTTAAGTGATCTCAATGGTAATTTTAGGGAATATATTGCTACTCAAATATTTAAACACAGTCAATATCCATTATGATTCTTATGCCTTATACAGTTACGTATTATCTGCATGAGTATTTAAAAAAAAAAAAAATCAATAAGTTACAGCCAAACTAGATTTTAATCTTTTAAATATGGGTGACTTCTATTTCCCCTTTTTATATTATAAATAACAGGCTCTTAAGGTTTATTGGATGCATACATACATATATTATGAATATGTTTGGGGTCATTGTCCTGCTGGAAGATGAATCTTCTCCCAAGTGCCAGGTCTCTTGCAGACTTCAGCAGGTTTTCCTCAAGGATTTCTCTGTACTTTGCTGCATCCATTGTTTCCTCTATCTTCACAAGCTTTCCAGGCCCTGACGCAGAGAAGCATCTCCATAGTATGATGCTGCCACTACCATGCTTCACGGTAGGGATGGTTTTCTCAGGATGATGTGCGGTGTTAGGCTTGCGCTAAACATAGAGCTTAGCATTGAGGCCAAAAAGCTCTATTTTGGTCTCATCAGACCATAGAATCTTCTTCCACTTGGTCTCAGAGTCTCCCACATGCCTACTGGCAAACTCTAGCCGAGATTTGATGTGGGTTTTTTTCAACAATGGCTTTCATTTTGCCACTCTTTCATAAAGGCCAGTTTTGTGAAGCACCCGGTCTATTGTTGCTGTATGCACAGTGTCTCCCAGCTCAGCCGTGGAAGACTGTAACTCATTTAAAGTTGCCATAGGCCTCTTAGTGGCCTCCCTGACTAGTGCCCTTCTCTCCCGGATACTCAGTTTTTGAGGATGGCCTGTTCTAGACAGATTCACAGTTGTGCCATGTTCTCTCCATTTCTTAATAATGGACTTTACTGTGCTTCGGGGCATACTCAATGCCTTAAAAATGTTCTTATATCCTACCCATGATTGGTGCTTTTGAAGAAACTTATTCCGGATTTGTTTTGAATGTTCCTTCGTCTTCATGAAGTAGTTTTTGTTAGGACATGTACTAACCAACTGTGGAACCTCCCAGAGACAGGTGTATTTAACCTGAAATCATGTGAAACAACTTAATTGCACACAGGTGGACTCCATTCAACTAATTATGTGACTTCTAAAGACATTTGGTTGCACAAGAGCTTATTTAGGTGTGTCATAGCAAAGGGGGTGAATACTTATGCAATCAATTATTTTCTGTTTTACATTTGTAATTAATTTAGAACAATTTGTAGATTTTATTTTTCACTTTGACATTATGGTCTTTTTTTGTGTTGATCAGTGACAAAAAGTCCTAATTAAATCCATTTTGATTCTATGTTGTAACACAATAAAATGTGGAAAAGTCCAAGGGGGGTAAATAGTTTTGAGAGCCACTGTACCTTTGGGAAGGGGGGTTTCAGGCCGTTGCTGTCCAGAGAGTTCCTTCAATTACTCAGGTACTCTGTACCTTGACATTTATACCAGTTCTCATTAATGATTTGAAAATCACAGTGTCTTTCTTATTTGGAAGGGTAATTGGTCTTCAACCATCCTGTCTCACTGACTTAGGGCAGGTCCTAACCCAGTTCATAATAAAATAGTGAGGGGACATGATTTATTTATTTTATATTAAAAATATTTACCAGGAATAGCTGGTAAACATCTATCATTTGTAGTCTTGGTGTCAATGCCAAGGTGCAAAAATACACACAAGATATATAATCACCTTTAAAAGTATACAAATTAGAGTACAATGAGAAAAAACAAAATACAAATTGACTCTGACTCCCTCTGACTCCGACATTTCCTCCCCTCCGGAACCTGTAGTTACCTCTCAGCCATCTCCTGGAAACTCAAACTCTACATCTCCAAATCAGACCTCCTTTTCTCCCCCCCTCTTCCTCTCCCACTGCTGATCTCTCTTTCTATTCCTGTTGAAACCACCACCCTCTGCCCCACCTCATCCACCATGAACCTTGGTGTTACCCTCGACCCCTCCCTCCTACTCTCAGCACGTCTCTACTAAACTTAAATATAAAGCAGACTTGCTGTGCAGAACCTTCAATACATTTTAGCACAGTGGTGCTCAGAAGAAGACAAACGTGAGCCAAATCCCCACCTTGCAGACTAGAATTTCTTACAGTTTACACTTATTTTTATCCTGTACGGTAGAGTACAGTATATCTGCAAGGTCAGTTATGTTCTTCATCAGACATATGAGCTCCTTATTTTATCTTCTTGTCTCAGACATCAGCTACGATCCATATATGGGAAGAAACAATCCAACATACTTGAATTAAACTTCAACCTTTACAACAGACTTTGTGTAACCTTGAGTCCCACGGGATTGGCAGACTTTGTGTTCATAACTGGTTGTTTTGTTGTGGATACTGAGCTGCAGTAGCTTCTGAAATTCTAAGTGCAGCATAGAATTTGGGGACGGTAAGATATATATATATAATATATATATGATATATTATATATATAGATATATATATATATATATCATATATATATGGACTGGAGAGGAGGGCTATAGTGGAAAATTATTGACCTGAGGGAAGACTATTGTTACTGACGGGGGGCTATAATGCCCTGGAGGTAACAATAGTTATCCCGAGGGGGCATTTAATACTATTACTGCCACGGTTATACTCATATCTAAAACCATACCCGGCAGCAGTCATCATGACAGTTACATTTTAAACAACATCCATATTAAAATGAAAGACAAACTATCGGATACAACTCAAAAGTTTTATTCAAGCACGTCATATCAAACATATGCACAGCCGAAACTACTGTAATTAAATGAACAACTAAGCATAAAAGGGTTTATTTTGTAAACCACCACATATATAACACTACTTCAAAAATGGAAAACTATAATAAAATAAACATTTCAAAAGAAACTAGTGTGTAAACAGCTAATTTTTTTTTTTTTTTTTTTAATGAAAGTAACATATGTTCTCTCTTGTGTGTGTCACTCGGTGCAGTACTGAATCCAGGTTGAGCTGCAGCAGCCTGGTGCTTTACAGTTTAAAGTTAAAATATTGTAGGTTATATTCAAAATAAAAACATTTATTATAAAAGGCAGTCAAAATGCTTTGGTGGTTCTAGGTGGGCAGGATTATAACTGCCTTATTTTCATGATCCTGCCTTTTAAACACTGTCAGGGTATTTAATACATGTATTTAGGAAAAGTCATAAAACGGACATCCGCATAACTTTCAGACTCGCAGAGTAAATTAAATTTGAAAACCTCAAACCATCAAAATGACTGCCCTGTTGGTTCTAGTGTTAATTTTCCACTATGGCTGAGTTAGTAGTTCATATTTAATATATACATCATTCAAGAAAATAAGTGAGACAAGGTTGGATAGGGACCCAGCAGGCATTACCCTCTGCTGGTGGCACACTTGGACCCAATGGCCACCTCCCCCCTTATAAGCCCAAAAGGGATTTACCAGCAAATATATTTAGTTTAAATATAGCTGATACAGCATAAGTAAAGAAATAAATAACAAATAAATAACAGAAAATGTGTTTTTTGTTTGTTTGTTTTATTTTTTTAAATTTCATACTGCATACAGGCATCCAGCTCTCCGTGCAGCTGCTGCATAATCCAGTTTATATCCTGGCTGTCATTTTTGTTTACACTGTCGAGTCAGAAAACAGTGACACAGAATCTGTGTTCAGCCATTTTCTCTTGTTGTGAGTGCAGGGTAGAGCATTCCTTTGAAAAGGGGCGGGACTGACACTGATGTGAACTAATCATATGACAGATGGAGGCCAGGATTTCCAGTCACTGATTCATATATATATATATATATATATATATATATATATATATATATATATATATATATATATATATATATATATATATATATATATATCTGTGTGTGTGTGTGTGTGTGTGTGTGTGTGTGTGTGTGTGTGTGTATATATACACACACACACACACACACACACACACAGTATAAGAAAAAGCTAATATAGGTACACAATAATGTGAATAAGTGATAAAGAATACATAAATAAATACTGCATTATAATAACTAATTAATAGCTATACAAGTAATATACTACATTGGACCAAATTCATAAATGGCAAAATGCAAAAGGAACCAAGAATGTAAAAAAAAAAAAGGGGGGGGGTTACACTAACAACAACAAAGTTAGCTGATGCATTATTCTAAGAGTAGCACACTAGTCTACATGGCTGTTACTACCTATGAGGACACCAAGGCCATGTCCTCGGTTGTTTTTTTTAATCATCAATGCTGATACCTGTGTAAAAATTCTGGTAAATAACAAAAGACTCCTTTCTCTGTTGGTTTGCCATGTACCACAGATTTGGAGGTTGAATAGTAAATACCAAGCAGTCATATAAATAATGCAGCTATAGCTTGAAACCTAAGTTTGACCTCGTTAGAATGTCAACTCTGGTTACAACACTGCTAGTCTACACTAAACAATTGAACAATTTACTATCTATACACAAATTAGTATATTTATAACCAGGGCTTATTTCACATATCTAACATCTATTGCAAACTAAACAAGAAAAACTGGAATGTTCCCAGGCTCATCTACTGCAGAATCTTCACTATTTGTGTGTAGAAGTTAATAATCCAGGAGATATTCTTCTATTTCTGGCATTCGTTCCAGCAACATCTATAAAATAATATTATATTTCTTTTGGATCTGTAAGCATTCTGGTTCTTGCCAAACGATTTAGAAAGCTCTCCGGTAAAGTATTGCTCTTTGATGCCATGGAGTAAACACTGCAATCATATATACTGAAATGCTGCACTGCATCCAAAAACTCAACTCTATTGTTTAAGGGCTTTAGTGAAATATATTTTGATTGGTTTGTCATGCCTGAAGTTTGTCACACAGATATTTCACTACAGTGAATGTTTTGTTTATTTCTAAACATTTTGGGTGATTTAGTATGATCTCAGGTCATTCTTTCTTTGTATGTGAATACATTGTGGTCGCCGAATTGCTCAGCAAACCTTTCAATCTTGACCTGCATACAGGACTAACTGTGGTTTGGTTGATTGTCTGAAGACAAGGTTTTAATGTTAACTTGAAAAAAAAAACATACTTTGCACATTGTTGTGTGCAATTACGTCATCAAGCGAATTCATCTGAAATTATAATGGACCATCTGCAAAGGGCTAAGAGTATCAGAAAATGGAGGTGTATAGAGTATATGTTTTTATCTACTCTTATCAATACCATGAATACATATGTTTAAACTGTATCTAGAGAACTACTTACACTGTAAAAAAATAAGAATTAGACATAAAATGAAATGCCTAATAAACACATCTTGATGTTTACTTTCTAAACACAAATTAAAATATAAAATGATTATAATGTAAACACGCTGAAGTATGGAAAAGCTAAACACTGTGAATAGTTGAAGAAAAATTAATTGTATATTATATATAAACCTGGGTCAGTGTTTAACATGTATACACCTATGACGTGTTTAATCAAACGTGTTTACAGTTATAGCCACTTTTACTTTTTGTGCTCTATAATAGAATATACAGACTTTCTAATTATAAATATATTCTCAAAAAGGAAGGGAGTTCTTTGCAAAAAACTTAATTAATACATCAGTTAGGGTTGATATTAAAATGACAAAACCAGGGAAATACGAGCAGTGGAAGGGGCAAGGCAACACAAGCAACCACAGACAGAAAATATCAGTTAGGACGAACAACACACCACTCTCTGCAGATAACACAAGAGACATCCATCACCATGGTCCACTAGGTGTATGACCTCTAAGTGTTCCCTAGAGACCTGGGAGGCTGCCAAGGTTGTCTGGGAAGGCGCACTGCATAAGGATTGACATTTACAGAACGCATGTGTGTGCTATCTGCCAACATAGTCTGACGGTGAGGCCCTCCCTCCCATTAAAGTATATTCTGTTGCTCATCCAGTATGACACTGAAAAACCCTTGGTTGATCCGTGCTGTTGGTGCTGCCTTCTCAAACTGACATGACACAGCACATTCCACTTGCCCATGTAAACACAGTTTCATACATGTACCTCATACACTTCAATTTTTGCAAGTGACAATATCGTTTTGTCATACATCTGTCACATGGGTGTCCTGTTATTAAAGTGCTCACGTTCGCCCTATCCATGTTATTATGAATGCTAATGCTGGCCCATTACCCCTTCCTCATTTATAAAAGACTGTATTATGCTATTGAACACTTGTAATTCCATACAATAAACTTAGGACATGGATTCATATTACAACACTATCGGTAGTCCTTCTATCATGCACCTATGTCTCACGATTTACCATACATATACACTTCCCTTCATGTTGCCCTGCATGCAGTTCCCCACCCCCCCCACCCCCACCCAACAAACTGACAGACACGTGAATGCCACACTGGACACTGATCATAGCAGTGGAATTCATAGAGGTACAGTCTGATGTTGGTGCCACTATTATGCTTCTGTCTCCTACTAGACCTGCATAACCAGTGCCCAGATATACATGACCTACCAACAGACTGGCATAGCAGTAAACCTCATACACCTAATAAACCATGATGATGGATGTCTCTTGTGTTTTCTGCAGAGTTGTATGTTGTTCGTCTTAACTGATGATGGCTGTCTGTGGTTGCTTGTGTTTCCTTACATCACATTTTCCTACTTTTGTCATTGTCAACCCTAACTGATGCATTGACAAAGTTTTTTGCAAATAATATATTATTACTGTTTTTAAATGTTCATCTTTATACATGTCCATAGATTAAATTGTCTTATTTATGGCCTACACATTTACCATAACAGAAAAAAAAACTATTTGCATGTTACTATCATGACAGATTTTGTAAGTCAACACAAACTGGTCAGGCAGAGTGAAACAGAAAAACAAATAAGGGAAGTAAGAGATGGACCACAAGAAGAATACAAAAGCTAGCGTGAGTAAATGCAGAATGCAAAATAAGCAAAAATATCAGAAACAGTGAGACAATGAACAAGAATATTCAAAGGTTGCACACTGAGGGAGAGAGTCAATTGATGTTAAACCCTGAATGTGTTCAATTCAGTTGCTAAAAGGTTGCTGGTTAAAGTTTTGCAGACAAATCTATACTAAAACAAAATAATGTATTTTTTAAAGGTTTATGATATGTAACATAAAATACGTTTTTGCATTGCTGTGATTAGTTTTAAAATGCCTGGCAATATACAATTTGAAATATAAATTTTGAGTAGTAATTATTAACCCTTATTGACAAGTTCTGTTATCAAGCACCGCACTACATAAATATATTTTTTACAGTAATTTTCCCCTTTGGTTTCTGGCTTCTCTTCAGTTTTACCAGAAATGTCAGAAAACAACTCATTGGACATGTTACAATAGCAAAATCCAACATTTGGCAATACAGGTTTACTTATTAGATTTACTTGCAACCAATGCATGGTACTAGATGATTGTTTAAATCACTAATTTTTTGGAAAGAATTATAATTATTTTTTAAATTGTAGCTTAGTAAAATCTCCACTCCTCCTACACATGTTGTAGGTTTAATGAAGGTTAAACAAATGTTATAAAGCACACTGTGCTAAGCACAGCTGTAAAGTATGCTGTTATCAACAGAGATGTTTTTCTCTGTTGTAAAAATAGATAAAGCAGTCCAAGGATACAGAGACAGTATCAAGCCAGAAATAAAGCTGAGAATTAAAACCAGAAGCAGAAGCTAGTCAAACAAAAGTCACAAGGACAAGTGATACCACTTGAATAATTCAAACTGTGGAATTTGGAATCTAACTATCTTGACTGAGTGTCATTTCAGCACCATTTAGTTTCCTTACAACGTCATCCTGACATATGGAAAGATAGATGCTCTGTACCGAACGTCTGCCCTTGAACAGAATCACCACCTTACCACCACAATAAAGGACAGCATGCAGTGCCTATCCACAGAGCCTGAACATTTTGAGCTACTGTAGAGTCACTTCTGTGAACCTGCCAGATTTAGAAAGCAGTGCTACAGGCACCTGCTGGCACCAGCTGTCACTTTGTAAACAGGATGTGCAGGTCATCGGATGCCATCTATTTCATCACTAATGTCTGAGCCATGTGGAATTGGTCAGGAATCCAAATTCCTAGAGCAGTCTACTTTGTTTGGCAAGATTAAAACATTTCCAAGTGAAGTCTGTTACAAGGATGGCTGGTGGATAACATCACGGACCAGGAATAAGTGCAAAGCAAAAGGTACGGGACCAAACTGCCATAGTAACAAATAAAAGATTCACTGAAAAAAACAGACAATAAACAAATAGGCACATGTGCCAAAGTAAAATAACTCAAACAATAATTATTTTTTGAAAACCGTACTGTGGTTCGCTCACTGGATAGCATTCGCTCTCATTAGTACTTCCTCTAAACTCCTCTCAACAACTCCTCGTCTGAGCTTGGAGTGGGTCTTTTTATATTGTGGCTGGAGCCTTAATTACCCATTAACCCTTAGCGGTCCATTTATTCAGCGCCTGTCAGATAAGTCAGGTCCAATTTATTTTCACACACTGCAATTGTCCTGTCAAATGTTTATGTAAATGAAAATTGTATATTTTTAAAAAACTTGAATTAATATCAAACTTTTCTGGATCTTGGACATGTAGATACTGAGATATAGTGCCTATATTAAGTATTCACCCCCCTTGGACATTTTCACAGTTTGTTGTGTTACAACCTGATTTACACAACCTACTCAACACCTTCAG
The DNA here is from genome assembly GCF_017654505.1 of Polyodon spathula. Taxonomy (NCBI): domain Eukaryota; kingdom Metazoa; phylum Chordata; class Actinopteri; order Acipenseriformes; family Polyodontidae; genus Polyodon; species Polyodon spathula. The sequence goes on along the minus strand of NC_054537.1, from coordinate 32,407,064 downwards.
TGTGTGAAAAAATGGGGGGATGGGGGTGTGTGAAAAAACAAATCAATTAAAAATAAAAACCTGAAAAGTCTTCATTAGATAAGTATTCACCCCCACTGCTATGACACTTCTAAATAAGCTAAATCTGGTGCAACCAATTGCCTTCAGAATTCACACTAAGTTAAATGGAGTCCATCTGTGTGCAATAAAAATGGTACACATGATTTCTGATTAAATATACCTGTCTCTGTAAGGTCCCGTAGTTGGGTACTGCATTCAAAGCAAAGATACTACCAAGAAGACCAAGAGCTTTCCAAACAACTCTGGGATAAAGTTGTGGAAAGGCACAGATCAGGGGAAGGGTATACAAAGATTTCAAAGGCATTGAAAATCCCTTGGAGTACAATCAAGTCGATCATTAAGAAGTGGAAGGAATACAGCACTACCCAGAATCTGCTTAGAGCAGGCCATCCTCCCAAACTGAGAAGCCACGTAAGAAGGACATTGGTCAGAGAAGCCAGCAGGAGGCCAATGACAACTCTGAAAGACCTACAGTGTTCCATGGCTGAGATGGGAGAAACTATCGATGTGTCAACAATAGCTGAGGTACTCCACAAATCTGGCTCACTTGGGGTTGTGTGTTCGGTGAGTGGAGAACGGGATTGGAGACGGAGGTAACAATAATAGTAATAGTTAAAGTAAGAACTTCTCACCATGTTTGTCTGTGTAGTGAGTTTTGTTTGTCACTTTATTTTGGCAAAAGTGCTCTGTCTTGTGTTTTGTTTGTCTTACAACCTTTTATTTTCTGTCTGTTCATTTATTAAATGCTGAGCGCAAGCAAGCACTTAGCTTCACCAAAACTCCACTTCTCTGTTTATTTTGTGTTGGTTCCTGTTTCTGGTCTGACATCACCCACTGCAGCCGTCTTTGTGACACCAAGACATTTCAGTTTTTTGGTTTTTTTTTTTAAATTAACTGTTGTTTCACAATAAAAATTCTTCAAAGTGTTGAGTAGGTTTGTAAATCAAAGGGAAAAAAAAAACATTTAAATGCATTAAGATTTCAGGTTGTAACACAACAAACTATGAAAACCTCCAAGGGGGGTGAATACTTACTATAGGCACTGTATGTCACCAACCACTTACAATGATTCAAACAACAGATGCTATGTCAGCAGGAATCAATAAAAGGGAGAAACAGCTGTTTTGTCAAGTAAAAAGGGGGTCTAACAAAACTCTCATCACTTTGTATTTTGTTGTTCTGTGATTGCATTTCAGGTTCTCAAAGTAATAGTTTAGGCTCTGTTAGACAGGTAAAGCACCAGAAGGCATAAGTCTAAATGTTGTAGCTAATTATGAAAATATTGAGCTTTCAGTTTATCAATTACTTTTCTTCATTAAGTATTTCTAGTGATTGATGTATAGTGCTGTTGCTGTTTTTTAATTCTCTGTATTTAGCAAAAAATAATGAGTAATGCATGTCATAGCAAAAAACAACATCTGTTATGACCATCGGTAGATTTGTCACAATAGAAATGTTTTGCTCCGGATCTAATTTTTCTGTTTTTCAATTTCAGAAATAGTTGAGTTTTTTTTTTAAAGACTGCAGGAACAGTGAAATTTTTACATAGATTTATCATTCACTTCAAATATTTTAAGCCCAATCGAGACCCTTATAATACAAATATAAACCTTCAAAATAAAAAAGGGCCGTACTGAGTCAATTTGAGAATTACACCAAACCATGAACAGGGAACAGGAACCGACAAATAGTACAGCTTGGAAAGCAAACAGCACACATAACAAACACAGTGCGCAGAGCAAGTAGACTAATAAATACCCTCCTGTTCTCTCTAGCTTTCCATGCTCTTTAAGCCTGATATGTGCTATTAGATGCTGTGTTGCTGCTATTATTTAATGTATTATGCACTTTCCACTATATTTAATGTAATGTTTCATGTATTATGCTACTATCATGTATTATACACTTTCCACTATATTTAATGTAATGTTTCATGTATTATGCTACTATCATGTATTATACACTTTCCACTGTATTTAATGTACTGTTTCATGTATTATGCTACTATCATGTATTATACACTTTCCACTGTATTTAATGTACTGTTTCATGTATTATGCTACTATCATGTATTATACACTTTCCACTGTATTTAATGAATTACGCTTTTTTTTTTTTTTTTTTTTTTTTACTGTATATCATATATTATGCATTTATCTGTATTTAAAGTATTATGGATTTTCTTCTTGTTACTGCATCTTGTAAAGTGCTTTGTGATGGTGGTCCACTATGAAAGGTGCTATATAAAATAAAGATTGATTGATTGATTGATACAAGTGCATTACCAGCCCTAAACCAACAAGAAATATATATTTGTGTGTGGTAATAATATTTGCTGACCCATATGTTATTTTATATATTCTATGTTTCTTAAAACATGCAAAAGTGTATTTCATTTGAAAACAACCAGCCGCCATTCTCGCCCTTGTTTCAACAAGCACAGTACAATAGAGAATATAAATAATACATTTAAAATAAAGACACTGTTCAAAGGCTTCTGATTTTAGTTTTTTACAGACAAGCTGTTATTTGAAAAAAAATTGTCTTTTTCTGGTACCTGGTAAAGCTAAAAAGCTAACTTGTTTCCCTCACTGAACCAAAATACCAACTTAGTGAGATTTATAGCAACAGGTGTTTTTTTTTCACTTGTATTTTCATTTTCTTGCTCTTTTAAAAACATCTCCTTAAATGGTCCTGTTATTAGTCTGAACCCCACTGTTTCCGAGTTCTTGTCATTGTTAGGTTGAATGTTCATTTACTTTATTATTTCTTCTCTAGTGTACTGTGCTAGTGTGATACTGATGGCAGATTATTATAAAATGAAGCTGCTGACCAGGTGTGACAGAAATACAATGAAATACAGGAACAGATCACTTCACTATGTCCCCTTTTGTACCGTCAATCATGACCCCTTGGTAAACTAGTGCAACCACTCCTCCAATCTGTGGCTGCCATGTTGTATCCCTTCCAGTTTAGTGTATTGTAGCTTCTCACCCTTTCTAGACTGATTTCCGTCTAACCTTGGGAATTAATTGTCTGGCAATCCAGTCCAGGACACACTGTCCCCTTTATACAGTGCCCTCACAGGTCAGGAGGGAGATTTATCACCAAGAATCATTCTGTCTCTGTCACAGCTCCACATCAACAACAAAAATGAACCCTAACCCTAACCCTAACCCTAACCCTAACCCTAACCCTAACCCTACACACCCTTTTTTACAGTCAATCTAACCCTGGGAATGAACTGTCTGGCCATCCAGTCCAGGGCACACTGCCCCCTTTATTACAGCTCCACATCAGCAACAAAAATGAAATATATAAGTTAACTTAAAAAAACAGTATATTTATTCTGCATATTGCATGCTACTCCAAATAAGAGATTTAGCGTGGGTTCCAATACCTATTAGCTAAATTTTCTACTGTGAAGGCAACTTTATAATCAGTACCAGTTATTTAGAGAATATTATTGTTGGACTGTTCTCTCAGCTTGAAAGTACAACTCTAGTGCTGAAGTTTGCACTGTAAAAATGACAAAAAGAAAGACTACATCTATTTACACTCATTCTTATGGCTGCAAAAAATACTTAAATATTAAAACTTACATTTCAAGCTTGGAATACTCACAATGTCTTATAAAGAAGCTTAATGACGTTTCACGGTTTTCCCTGGCAGAATCTCTGCCGCATATTCACGATGTGGGTGTAAAACCTGGTCCATCAGTCTCTGAAAGGCAGTGGGCACACTATGTAGCCCAAATGGCATGGTTATCAAATGGAACAACCCCTCAGGAGTTAAAAATGCGGTTTTCTCTCTAGAACTGCAGGTTAATGGGATCTGCCAGTACCCCTTTGTCAGGTCCAGAGTGGAGATAAACCTAGCCATTCCCAGTCTATCGAGAAGCTTGTCGACCTGAGGCAATAGGCGTCAAACTTGGCAATAGCGCTTACCTTACAAAAATCAATACAGAAACAGTTGGTGCCATCCTTTTTGGCCACTATCACAATTAGACTGCACCACTCGCTCCTGGAAGGCTCACCCCAAGTTCAAGCATCACCCATACCTCTTTGCTAACGCCACTTCATAGACTTTCTGGGATCAGGTAAGGTCTCTCTCACATCATAACATCATAAGTTGGTTCTACCCAGAGCCATATAGATTCTAAAACAAAATTGCCAAAATGGTTTAATAGATCAATTAAAAAAAAAATGTTCAGTGAAAACAATGACTTTTCAGAGCGTTTAAAAAGGACCAAAAACAAAGTACACAGAAAGAGTACTCGGCACTGCAAACACAAGTCAAAAAGGAAGTTAGAAAGGCCAAGAGAAAGATAGAAATAAACATTGCTAAGGGGGCTAAAACCAATTCCAAAATGTTTTTCCAATATTACAACAGCAAGAGAACATTCAAAGAGGAGGTTAAATGTCTAAGAGATTTTTTCTAAGAGAAAAAAATAGCAAATATATTAAATGATTACTTTTCACAGGTTTTTACAAAGGAGGATACAGACAATATGTCCCACATTTCGACCTGTTCCTGTCCAGTTTTAAATAACTTTAGCATAACCGAGGTAGAAGTGTTAAAGGGACTAGGAGCTCTTAAAATAAATAAATCCCCTGGGCTGGATGAGATCCTCACAATAGTAAACTTATGGAAACTATAATAAGATCCAAAATGGAAAATTACCTATATGGTAAGACAGTCAACATGGTTTTAGGAAAGGGAGATCGTGTCTAACACCTGCTTGATGTTTTTGAGGATGCAACATCAACAATGGATAATTGCAAAGCAAATGAGTAAAGTTTATTTCGATTTCCAGAAAGCTTTTGACAGAGTCCCACATAAAAGATTAATTCTAAAACTGAACCCAGTAGTGATTCAAGGAAATGCATGTACATGGATTAGGGAGTGGTTAACATGTAGAAAACAGAAAGTACTGAAGAAACCTCAAAATGGAGCGAGGTAACCAGTGGAGTACCAGGGTATTAGGTCCTCTGCTATTCTTATTCTACATTAATGACTAGATCAATGTTCTTCACTAATTTTCAGAGGGGGGCCACTTTCGCTGATAAGACATCTGTGTGAGGGCTGCCACACCGCCTTTTTCACATTTGTGTATTGTCAGGGGCAGCATGTCAGGGGCCGCACTAAAGTCCACCAGGGGCCGCCAGTGGTTCCCATGCCTTGCAATGAAGAACACTGACTTAGATTTTGGTATAGTAAGCAAACTTGTTAAATTTGCAGATAACACAAAAATAGGAGGAGTGGCAAACACTGTTGCAGCAGCAAAGGTCATTCAAAATGATCTAGACAAGATTCAGAATTGGGAAGACACAGGGCAAATGACATTTAATAGAGAGTGAGTCCGTTATTTGTACATGTAAATTTATAGTATAACAGTATACTCTATGACTTTCAACAGTCTTTCTTAGAATAAGGTTTTTCTAGTTCCTCAAAGTTTAGGTTGACTTATTTGTCTTATTGTCTTCATCTAGACACTGTGGGGAAGCTATAAAAAAGGCCAACAAGATGATCAGATATATACTGTAGTGAAAAGTGTTGAATTTAAATCAAGGGAAGTAATGTTAAAACTGTACAATGCATTAGTAAGACCTCATCTTGAATATTGTGTTCAGTTCTGGTCACCTCGCTACAAAAAGGATATTGCTGCTCTAGAAAGAGTGCAAAGAAGAGCGACCATAATTATTCCAGGTTTAAAAGGCATGTCATATGCAGACAGGCTAAATAATTGAATCTATTCAGTCTTGAACAAAGAAGACTACGCGGCGATCTGATTCAAACTTTCAAAATTCTAAACGGTATTCACAATGTCAACCCAAGGGAATAAAAGAATTAAAAAAAAAACACAATACCATCTCCAGTATTTATTTTATATAGTGTTTTTATCAATATTTATCTTGTATTAGTTGATAATACATAATATCTCAATCAAATTATTATAATGATCAATAAATCCTAATCAGTGCAGATTAGAACATATTACTTTCAATTTAAGGGCAACCTCAAAATCCTGTCCGGTAAGTAGTGGAGCCAGTTGGAAAGTCTAGATGAGATGAGGCGACCTGGCAAGGAAACTAATTAACCCCATATTTTGTATATAAACAAAATCCATGCCACTCCCCCTTTCCCACTGAGATGAGTATTAACAACAGATAAATGTAACTTGAAAGCAGGTAATGTGTGGATTCATTTAACATTTTTATTTCATTATTAGCATGCATTTTTTCGAAGCACTTTTTAAAAATATCCTATAAAGTCAAAAGGACATAAACAAAACAATTAAAAAGAGTTTAGTTATAGTGTTATAATTCTTATTGTTATCATTTAACTTTGTTTTTTGTTTTCTTGCATATATGCTAAACTCTTACAAAACTGAATAAATCATCAACACATATAGAATCACTGTCATTTATTTGCGTTAAGAAGTAAATTAAAAAAATAGCTTTACTAGCCTATAGACATTATAATAGTACTCGGGTACTAGTGTTTATATTGTTTAAAGTTTAGCTGTTTGCTCCAGCAATCCAATGAATTAAAAGGGTTTTGCAGTAAAATAAATAGGTTTTAAAGTTGTATCGTTTTCATTATGCTTTTGTTTTCTCACACTAATTTAACAGATGGTTCTCTTAACTGGGATGCATACATGCACTTTTTAAAATAAAGGGAAGTTCAAGCACTATTTAATACAATACAACTCAGACTTACTGTCACTACTGGATGCTGTCTGCTACACTTGCATCAAATTGCATTTAGGCCTGCACTATGAATGTCTGTCTGCTCCTATTTGTTGGTTTTTTTCTTTGCTGGCTTCTCTGGTGAGAGTCAGACATCTCTTTTCCGAGGAGAATGATGCTTTGGGGCTGGCTTATGCTGGAAGGTTGTGGGCAAGAGTCTTGGCTTTAATTTCTTTGCCTTATCTGAGCAATTTTGTTCATACTGGTCTTCCTCAAAATGTTCCTGTAATTTTAAATAAAATAAACATTTTAATACAAACAAATGTAAAGAAATCCCTAATATTAAAACCTTATATTATTTAAAACTAAGACTGCAAGTGCAAATCAGCATGTGTAGTAAACTGCTAAGAAATAATATTAATACAATGCAATGCATTCAAAGGAGGTGGAAATAATCGCTGGCATTCTGGGCATGTGGCTATATATTCCGTCACTTCATTATGAAGCCCTACCCAATAAAATCAAGCCAATATCCGTTCCCTCATTTTATCAGCTCTGAGGTGCGCTGCAAAAGGGATTTCATGTGCCAGCCTCATGACCTTGAGCCGACAAGAGGGGGAACCATCAGTTGTACTACAGGCTGTCCTGTGCCCGTGGCAAGGTTTACCTCTACAATAATTCCCCTCAATAAGGAAGTGCGGAAATACTAGCGCCTCAGCGCCTTCAACTTTCTTACCTTCAATAGACCGGACCTGTCCCCAAGTGTGCACTAGTGAGAGGTCGTTGTTCTGGCCCCACACTATGTCTTCGCTTGAGTGCCACATGTCTGGTATATTGAGAGGGACTGGACTAGCCTCTGCCCTGGATGGCCCTCACCCTCTCGGTCACACTGCATTCCGACCCCCTTTGACTGGCGTTTGTTACCATCAGAGCATTGTCACACCAGTCCCAGCCTTGTCTCTTTAATGGTCTTTTCTGTCTTTCTTTGTTAGTTTATTTTGGACAAAATAGGAGTGTGACGGAAAGATGAGTTCTGGTGATGAATCTTCCTCCCGACCTGTGAGGGCGCTAAAGAACGGGAGGAGAAGTATCTGGAAGGGCTGGACTGACAGTTCGTTTCCGGGTCAGGGAAGTGGGTCAGCCTGGAGAGGAGCGCGACTCTGTTGTAAGACCGTATTGATTTGAAAGGTAAACGAGAGGCAGCTGCAAGTAATAAGGCAGCTGCAACCGTTTATCTCGATATCATGCGGGATTACATATAGGGGCCAGGGTAACGCTGATTTTCTCCTTCGTTTGGGTTAACGTTAGGAGAGAAGGACTGAGAGAGGAGCTCTCAGAGTATTTGTGAAGAGTGTTGTACGTGCTGTGTGTTATTTTCTGTCTGTCTGTAATTGTCTGTCTTTGTCGCACTAATAGACAGTTAACGCACATCTCCGGAGCTGTCGAAAGGAGAGCACTATCCGGAGCACCACTGCACTGAGCACCTGCACGTTTTTGATCACCCAGGACTGGTGACCGTACCGTTGTTTTTGTTCTGGACTGTGCCCTTGTTTTCATTATCCCCGTGCTTTACACATTGTTGTGTATTGCCGGGGATTTATTATTTTTGACGGTCGCCAGACCTGGAAAAGAGCAATAAAGCACTTATTCACAGAATCACTGTTGTCTGTTCATCACTCCTGCACCGCATCACCGCGACATCTGTTCCCCTTACCAACCACTTTGCTACAAGGAGGGAAAACATTTCAGCTTGAAAGGGAAAAACATCACTAATCATTTCCCTTTCATTCTTTTCTGCCACATTTACGTGTATGATAGACTCGTTAATCAATTCTTTGTAGTTTGGCCAGTCTCCTTTCTGGTAGCCTTTCTGCCACCCCCACTACTAGGTGACGTTTTATCAGTCCTACTGATAAGTATGCTTTTACAGTGTGGATGTTGCTATGTCTCCATGGATACAGGAGATGGCTACCTGATCTTGTGACTGCCACGACGCACCGCCCAAGACAGCAGTCCGAATTAAGGTCTCCTCACATCCTATGTCCACTAATGTGTGAGTTTTCACATTCCCTAAAACCACATCAATAATACAACGTTCCTCCCAGCTATTTTCCCCTTGCTTACCTGTTTATGATGCCCAATTGTAAGCTGCCACATCACACTCCATCACAGATGAGCATAACCTAGCCTGGTGTCCTGGCTGTTGGCATCCAAAACATGTAAGGGGGAAGGAGGGAGCAGAGGTTAAATATATGACAATGGGGCAGGGGCAGCAACCTTGATCTCCATGGAGGAGAGGCAAGGTTGCCCATTGGGGTTGGCGGTCTGGGAGGTTTCGGTCCCGGTGATGGTGGAACGGAGAGAGGAGGTGAAGCTCGGATGACCAGCCTGGGCGGAAACCAGGGAGTCCTCGAAATCCTTGGCTAGTTTCACCACCTCCTCTTGGGTGTTAGGGTTGTGATGCCGTATCCATGCCTGGGTTTTGGCACCGACTACATGGCAGAACTGCTCTACTACGATCGCCTCGCCCATCTCTAAGCTTGTTTTCTGAGCGGGGTTGAGCCTGTGCAACATGTGATCACACAACCTCTGTGCGACAACCCTGGGGCATGTATCTGGGGATCTCTTGTACTCTGGAGCCGTCTGTTTCCCCAGTGATTTTAAGACAGCAGTGAATGGCTTGCTTTACCAGGTCATACTGGGTGGCTTCGGCAGCCGCCATGGCCTGGTAGACTGCCTGAGCCTCCCCGATCCCAACTGGCTTGCCCAGAATTCCTTGGACCATCACATGGCGGTAGCCAGCCGCTCAAAAGCAACCATGTAAGCCTCTGGGTTATCCTCCGCCATCATCTTTTGTGCTCTTGCTTTTGAGGCCGTCATCACTGGTCCTGCTAGGGAATTGGGCGGTATTGCCAGTCCGACCCTCTCGATCAGCGCTGTGTACCATTCCTCTCTTACATTTTTCCTTGTCCTCTTGTCTGCTGTCCAACACCACTAGCAGCGCCGCTAGTGAAATGTGATCCAGCCCTTATCTGGCACCACGTGTGGCAAAGTGGATAACAGTGTGCAGGTGTAGGAATGCAGCAGTGAACAGACAGACAATGCTAATCCAGGTGCAGTGATATTTTATTTGTAAATCCAATGGTCTGATGACACAAATACAGCAAACAATAACAATGCTAACAGGCAATACAGCAGCATGTATTGCTCTTTTTTAATAATAATGGTCCTGTTCCTAAACACCCACACGTAACACAAAACACAAACACTGTTCTGCAGTGAGTGCTATAGTGCTCGTGGTGTAAATGCAGTTATTCGTGAACAAGATGCAGTGTTGTCCGGGTTTAGTGCTGGTCTTTAGCGACAGCTCCGGATTGTGTTAGCTGTTTGATATCAATAAACAAACAGTTTTTAGACACGAGAAACAAACAAAACACTCACGATTATAATACAGATCTCCGTTTAACCATAACAAAGAGCAAATCGCTTCGCTACACACCCTTTTTTACAGTCAATCTAACCCTGGGAATGAACTGTCTGGCCATCCAGTCCAGGGCACACTGCCCCCTTTAATACAGCTCCACATCAGCAACAAAAATGAAATATATAAGTTAACTTAAAAAAACAGTATATTTATTCTGCATATTGCATGCTACTCCAAATAAAAGGTTTAGCATGGGTTCCAATACCTATAAGCTTAATTTTCTATCGTGAAGGCAACCTTATAATCAATGCCAGTTGTTTGGAGAATTCTAATAGGCTGCAAACAATACTTAAATATTAAAACATAAATTTCAAGCTTGGAATACTCACAATGTCTTATATAGAGGCTTAATCAGCTTCACGTCTTTCCTTCTTGTGCCATTTGTCAAGCTTCAGTAAGCCCCAAGTTTTTTCAGCTGTTTGTAAAGACATGCATAATTGAATGAACATTGTTCACCAGATCTGTTCAAAGATACCCTCAGATAAAAAAAGATTTTTTATCTGAGGTAATTTCCTCTGTCTGTGGTTATAGTTGCACATGTCACTAAAAAAAAGTGGTGTTTTGAAACTTGCCATCACAACAGTTTACCACAGTCATCTCATGTCAAATCTTTGTGGTTAATGAGGAAATTTATATATATATATATATATATCTATATAGCGGCTTACTATATATAATAAGATATATATATATATATCTTAAAACTTGCTCGAGTGTATACAAATGTTTTATGATAAAACTATTTGATTTGGGGACAACACTTCATGGAATGTCATTACAGTGGTAGTCAGCTGCGAGAAGAAAAACATTATTGATTTTACAAACAAACCTGGCTAGAGACCATAAATCTAATAAAAGTCTCTGCAGTGCTATTTTTCTAAGTAGTTTATAGCTGTTTTCTTTTGCAATCTGTTACATGTTGCTAAAAAAACAAACAAACCAACCAAAAAAAACACTGAAACAACCAGAATGACAGAAAACTACTTGTGAAAGTCATAACCTTAGGATTTTCGTGCTACTTGAACTGACAATGAGTGACTGTGAACTCCCATTAAGTGCTTACCTGGGACGAACAAGTGTCCCTGGGAAAATGAGATGACCGTTAAGCTTTCCTCTTCAGTGCTGGAATCATTACTCCATTCAAATCCACTGAGCACACTGTGTGGGTTGTAAAAGAGTTCACTGTACCGTACTACACAGTACATGGAGCTGCACATAGGGTCATTCTTCACTTCAGTGCCTTGGTGCCCAGAGTAATTAACTTTGTATGCAATGGCTCCATACATGCCAAAGCAGCATTCAGAAAATGTAATAAGGCGCCACCAGACTATGGTATGTAAAATACTCAGATAAGTGTATAGTGTCTCCAACTTACTGAAGCCTGCAGTGAGTGATGCAGGATTCAAATTATTAGCTCAACTATGGCACTACCAGTTTTACACCAGTATAATTAGTTACATTTAGTTCAAATAGGGCAGTGGTGAGAGACTCTGTATAATCAGTGAAAAAAGACACAAAGGTATGAATAAAAAGTCAAAAGAAGTTAGGATGGTCCATCTAAGCAGGATAGTAATTATATAAGTGTTAGTTACTACAAACAAACAGCAGCAACTTACAGCAATACAGAAATGTCAGCAGTGTGGTGTACTAGATAATTAAAGTACAAAAACTAGAACCAAACTATCAAAAAGAAGTGATGGTACTAATTGTACTAATGAGGAAAAATAAATTAAAACAAGCAAACATAATAATAATAATAATAATAATAATAATAATAATAATAATAATAATAATAATAATAATAATGCAATTTATTCCAACTAGGGCTGTCAATTAAATGCAGTTAACTTTTTTTTTTGTAATGCATCTTAATTGTTTCCTTTTTTAAAACTTATTTTTGTATCCCTTTTGTAATACCCTGTGCTGTTTATCAGCATCTAGTTTGTTTGTGCTCTGCGTCGACAGCTTCCTGATCCTGATTTTCCATGTTAATGGAGGGGCAGGGACTGGGGAATTGCGTGCACATGAAAAAAAAAAAAAAAAAAAAAAAAAAAAAACTCCAGTTTTACAGCAAGTGTATCTTTCTGTGACAGCTGAAGTGAGGCAGAGATATGCGATGTAATAAAAGAATCAAACATTTCATTGCCTGTTTTTTTTTTCTCCCCAATTTTGTAAGCCCAATTATTGTTTATTTCAACCCGTGCTGACTCAGGAGGGACAAAGACGGACATACGCGTCCTCCGAAAAAGTGTGCCATCAGCCGTCCACTTCTTTTCACCCACCATGCAGTCACCTCAGAGCTACAATGACAGAGGACCACGCTGCTCTGGGCAACTTACAGGCAGGCCCGCAGACACCCTGCCAATCTACAGGGGTCTCTGGTGCGTGGTGACCTGAGGACACTCAGACACGTCGCAGTCCAAATTGAGGGGGTCCCGCGTACAGCCTTGGTCGACACAGGGTCGACAGTGACCCTGGTGCACCATGAGGTTTGGCCGGTCAAGCAGCTGCGGAGAAGGTGTTGGAAGAGATGCGAGAGGCAGGTCTGATTGAGCCTCTAGACAGCTCCTGGACATTGGCAGTGGTTATGGTGCCGAAAAAGAACGTAGAGTGGTGGTTTTGCGTCAAAACTATATATATTAAAGGAAAATATACAGTATAATTTGAAATGCATTAAAGTGAGTAATAAACTGACTTCATTGTGATTTAGCAAATGCTGGAATGTTTCTGTATAATTCTGTGTAAATAAATATAAACTATAAGAATGGGGCAACACTATTAATACAGAAATAGGAAAACTGGTTTTGTTATACTGTTTTTTTTTTTTTGTTTGGATAATAATAATAATAATAATAATAATAATAATAATAATAATAATAATAATAATAATAATAATAATAATAATACAATGATCTCGAAGATAAGGTCCAAGACCATGTAAGGCCTTATAGGTAATAAGACAAATTAAAATAATAAAAATAATAATAGTATCATCAGTAATAACACAAACAAATAATGGATGCAGTCATTTTATCATATGAATATACGATTGAAACCAAGATTAACTAAGATTATTTTTTTAATGCGTGCTGCAACCTTTCCCATACTTGGCACTGTGCCAGCCCACCCTGCAACTCTGAGCTGGCATTGTGCCAGGCTGCACTTTGAGACTTGGGTGGATTTGGACCAGGTCTGCTGATACTGTATATCTGTAGCTGTTCAGTTTTCAGTTTTTTGGAATGTTGCTCTTTCGCTATGTGGTCTGTGGTCCTGTTCAATAAGGGGCTGCACCACTGTGGCAAAGTGCCCCGCCCCTGGGCTATTTATTTGTGTTGTATGTTACGTGTAGTGTGTTAATGTTAGTGCATAGTCATTGGTACACGGGATACAAATGGGTCTGTGTAACACGAGTGGTTTAAAATGTATATTTGTATTTAGGCAAAAGAGGATTGCACAGCACTTCACGTGCAGGTAAAATGTAATAATATGCGAGCACAGGGAATTGCACTTTATTAATTCACGTGCAGTTGTACCGAGACTCCAATTGAATGATTGATTAGCACTCCCGAGTCTCGGTACAGCTGCATAAAAGCAGCATGTTTTCACTCACTCGGGGTTGTGTGTTCGGAAAGTAGAGAATGGGTGAGACAGAGAGGAGAGTTAATTTAAAATAACAATTGCTACAGCGTGCTGGAAGTGCCAGCACGGTACTTGTTTAGTGTTCGCCCACTTGTTTGTCTGTTTGTTTACTGTTTTGTCATTTTGATTATCTATTTATTTTGGCTCAAGTGCTGTGTCCTGTTTTTGTACAACTGTTTTATTTTCTGGTAATAATAAACCGTGCATCAGCGCATTAATTTATTATTTTACTCGCAGTGCTGTGTATTAATTTCTGGTCTGACGTCACCCACTACATGCGTCTTTGTGACAGCCACATACCAATCCTTCCCCCGGGGCCCATGATGGCTCTCAGTGGCCCTACTTCCTGGAATAGGTCTCCAGCTACTTCTGAGTCTCACAAGGGCTTTAATCACAACAGATACAAAAAGCCGCAAAAAAACATACGCTCAACATAGGTCAACACGGGAGAGCGAGAGGAGAAAACTAAAAACAAAACTGAAACTTAAAGGATCCGTGAAGGCTACTGCCCAGCCGGACCTTAAGTGTTATTATTGTATTCGTGGTTTATTTTATTTAAAACCTTTTATTTCGCTCTGTGAGCACAGTGTTTATTTTTGATTAAATATTGTATTTATTTTTGTGCTGAAATAAAACGGTGTATGCCGTGCCTTTGAACTGCAGTACCTGCCTGTCTGTTTTTGTTCCGCCTTCTGGCCTGACATCACTGCAACGCCATTTCCTGCCACACATTTACTTGTGTAAATGACAAAACACACAGGAAAAACCCACCCAGTTTCGCAGGGAAACCCGCATTTCACATGTAAATGTTAATGAGCGTGTTTATTCTTAACTATAAATATTATAAGGGAGCAGTTTAGTTGTTACTGTGGATTCCAAGATGGCAGAAAGTAGTGGCTGATGGGCGATTTTATGCTTAGAAGTGATTTAGTTGTTCACCTTAATGATAATGCGGGCAGCTTTTTTTTTTATTATTGATTTTGCTGTGTCTGGTCTGTCATGTTGTATACCTCTTGTGGGTTTACAGTGCTGTATAAAGTCACTTACCATGAACTGCATTATGCCCGTGTTATGGTATTAATGCAGCTGTTTGAGAATACCCTTGCTGCTTAAATGTCTAACTGAATTAATTCCCGTCCTTTTTTTGATCCCAGCTATGTCCAAAGACAACGCGTGTCCGCCCTCCAAAACAGCACAACAACATCCAACAAGTTGTTGATGCCCTCTCAGAACTGACCAAATAAAATTGAAAATGAACGTATTAACTGTGTTTTATTTGTTAGCATTATAAATATTTGACATAACAGTAAATCCAACACAACTTAAAAGAAAGGAGAGTATCTCTGACAGCATGAGATTCTTCAGGTCACTCCTGTCCAATTGAAACTGGCAGCTGAGGTAACCTTCACAGTTGTCAAGTCCACTTATAATAAGCAGAATTGGGCTGTATAATAAAGTATTTAATACAAAATAACTTATAATATTATCTTATAATAATTATAGTAGCTATAGCCTTTCTTTGAAAATTGTAATGGTTTGAAATTTTGAATCTATTATATATTTTACCAGATGTTTTTTTTTTTTTTAAATCTAACCTTTCATGCCTGTTTCTGACTATGGGTAGGTTGGTCTCTGGTCTGCATCCTATGTCACGATAAACATATAAACCTATGCAAAGTACTATAACCATGACCCGTGACATATGGCGTGCAAATCAGGAATGTTTAAGATTATCAGATTGAGTTTCTTAAAGTTTTCTCCTCTAAGTTCTCACTTTTTGGGTCTACCAATGCTTAGAATCCAGAATAAGAAACCAAATTATTATATAACTTCCTCAGTCACTGTATACATTTAACATTAGAACTGCCACGGTTATACTCATACCTAAAACCACCACCATCAATATTAAACTGAAAGACAAACTGTCAGATACAACTCAAAAGTTTTATTCAAGCACATCATATCAAACATCTGCACAGACCAAACGCCTTATTTAAATGAACAATTAAATATAAAAGGGTTTATTTTCCAACTTATCACATATAAAGCACTACTTCAAAAAATGAAAAACTATAATAAAATAAACATTGCAAAAGAAACTAGTGTGTAAACAGGTATATGTACATACAAAACTGTAAAAACGAAAGTAGTTTTTAATTTAAAATGAAAGTAACATGTTTTCTTTTGAGTGTGCATCACCCGGTGCAGCCCTGAATCTAGATTGAGCTGCTGCAGCCTACTGCTTTGCAGGTTTCTGATGAAAATGTTTCCGCCGAAGCCCTGTGGCTAGCTTTAAGATGAAATCTCTCTATTTTGTACCATGACCAAAAAGGAAAGAATTGATGGTTGCTAGGTCCAGTAGATTTAACAACAGGCTTGTATATTAAAAAATAGACTATTGTAGGTTATATTCAAAATAAAAGCATGTATTGTAAAAGGCAATCAAAATTACTGCTCTGGTGGTTCTACGTAAAGGGGATTATACATTTTTTTTTATTTTTATTATTATTATTTTTGCGATTCTGCCTGTCAAATACCATCAGGGTATTTAATACACGTATTTAGGACAAGTCAAGAATGGACAACCACGTATCTTTCATATAGGCAGAGTAATTGAAATTTTAAAAGTGAAAACCGTCAAAATGACTGCCGTGGTGGTTCTTGTGTTAAAGGGATGGGTTTTTTTGTAATGCTATGTCTTTTTTTCTCCTTGTGCTATTTTTATTAAATTGCTGTGGTGGCCAAATGAGGCAAGCTGCACTGTTTTAATGCCACCTAAAAACTTTGTGAAACCCAGTTTAAGAAAGCTGCATCAATAAGTCATGCAAGGCTTTGGAAACAAACATTTAACTATACACCTATTTTATTATTAATTAGGTTATTTGCATTTGGATCGAGAATTTCTCTGGCTAAAATAAAATTACATGGAAACACACACAACCCGAAAGTATTACCAAAATAGAGTAAGAAAAAGGTGAGAATTATTTTTCTTTTTCTATGGAAATTGCCCCATTGACAAACAAAAAAAAAAATCTCCATAGCTTAATCTTATCACAACATGAATAGGAACCACCACAAAACAAACTGGGTTGATGATCATTAAAAGTAATAGTATGTGTTCTCACATTAGCTGTGGGAATGCTTTCTGAACAAGTCATAAGAACAAGTACAGCACTCCAGATTGGGAAGGTAACAGTTATAACAGAACATTTTGTCACCTGTTCTTTTTCAAATGCTGAGACAACCAGCTGGTTGATTTACTATCCTTTAATGACCTTCACTACATTTTATGATTTTATGAATCCTCTTTTTGGAAGGATGGGAATTAATGAATACATGTACATGTTTATTTTGTTTTGAAAATAAGGTAATCCCTCCAACATTGGATAATCTGATCTACAGCACAGGTAGTGATAGAGGAACAGGCAACAAGGAAAAACAGTCTGCTCTGTCAAGAACAGATATAAGGGCAAGACCTCTAACACAAGCTGTAGTAAGGGCATTCCCTGCTAGAGGATTGCTTTCAAGCAATCTCACATTCTCACTGGGATGTCATTGAAAGCTGCCACCATCTTGCCCCTTAAAAGTCAATATGTAGCACTAAGTGAAGCAAGCTAGAACATTTCTTCAGCGTGACAAATTGAAGCAGAAGTGGGAGTTTTTGTGAAAAACAAAGCATCCCAGGTAGTATAATCTTATTTGTGTGTCATATCAGATTGAAAGGTTTGTAAACATGGAAAGTGAAAAAGATAATGGATATAATGTATTCTGCAGTGGAGTAGCAAGGAATGTAAGTTTGGGTGGGCCTCAAATTATTACCAAAGGGCAATATCTAGGTTATTTAACAAAATGCACAAAACTAGTATTTATAAGTTATCTTAACCAATTCTGTACCCACAATCAAAATTAGTAAAATGCTAAAGATGTTTCCTGTTCTCCCTGTGTATGCACCTGCCAGTTTAAATAATTATCTCATTATATTAATCTAACTAGGAACAAAATGTAGCTATCAGAAATAGTACCATATTCTCCAAAAACACACACTCTACCAAAATATTCTGACAGTCTGAAATCCGATTTACCACCACCAACCAGAAGACATAGCATCATAAAAACAAAAACAGGAAAAGAGGCAGAGTTGAGGATAACATACATTCTCAGCTGTATCAGTTCAACTGAATTCAAGTTGATAAAATCAAATGTAGGTACTTACAGTGGTTGATTTAAATCAGATGACTGCTCCACAGAAGTAGGCGGAGGGGCTTGCTTTTGAAGATGGTGATGATTTTGTCATAGTCCATACAATCACACAAGACTCTCTCAAATGATAAGAGTCAGTAAATTTAAGTGAGCTGTAAGCGTCAAGCTCCTGGCGTCTGATTTGATTTTGTTTACACTTGAGAGCCATTCCACTGTGCACGTTGTCATTGGCAGTGTGAGCAAAATCTTTTTTAAAAATGTACATTTGGAAAAATATCTCTGTTGCAGCAGTCCAAAACTTCAACTAGAGATGGAAATTGTTTCCCCCCTGTTGCCTTTCGCCTCAATTGTTTGAAAAACACTGCCACTTCTGCTTCCCCCAAATTGATACCAAACAAGCTGTGTCTGTGTGGCTGAATGCCTCCGATGTAGGCAAGAACTCTCCAGCGGCTTTCATGAGGCCGTATGAATTGTTTTGAAAGAGGCTGTTTATTTCGTTGAGTTGACAGTCCAGAATTTGATTCTAAATAGCTAGCAGGTCGTTGTCACTGTGCACCTGAATCGATTTTCCCAAAGAAGAAGTTACCATTGAATCCTTATACAAATTGGACAGTTTTCATTTACGATTAAATGCGATGTCCCAGTTTTTGATTTCGTTTTTTTTTCCATTAGATCATTTGTTAATGTCAGCAAATTTATTTCACTATCTCTTAAGTCTGTCAAACTCTCCTTCAGGCCCTCAATTAAATCTATAGTCTGTGACAGATATGGTTTCAATCTGCAAGCTTTTGGTGGCTAAGTCAGACATTTCAAACAGATTCCCAAATAAAACAAGTACATATTTTTTTTTGTTTTGTTTGAATTTGCTGGAGAAGAGACTGTACCTCCATTGATCTGCCCCCCACCATCTGCAAACTACATTATATAAAAAATAATCAAAAAGGCTGAATATCTTGCCTGACCAAACTGGACCTGGAACTCCAGCGTGTATCTACCCCCAGCTCAAGCTCAAGATACTAGCAACTGGGAAGCACCTCTTTCTGAATCTCTAAAAAATGAGCATGCCTGTATGACCCAGTCATGAAAGAGTGCAATGCGTTATATAAACTGGGCAGATCCTAATCATGGATTTTCAAAATTTAGAAAAGGGTACAGAAAAGATAGAAAAGCATGAACAATCTTTAATCCATCGCGAAACTGAGGCTTTTTATAACTTTCTGGTAAACATACTCACTGACAAACTTTAATATTAACTTCATACGTGAGCAAGCTTACGATGGAGCCAGCACAATGTCTGGCCACATTTCAGGCCTCCAAGCAAGAGTAAAGGAAGGTTGCAGCTCAAAGGCAATGTACGTTCACTGCTGTGCAGAACTTGAATTTGACTTTAATTGATGCAGTCTCCTCTTACACCAGCGCTAAACTTTTTTCGGGACTCTAGAAACACTTTACTCATTTCTGACATTGTCTTCCAAGATGTAGAATTTTGGAAGAAGAACAAGATAAAATGTTACTGTTCTTACGCTAAAACGGCTGTCTGATACAAGGTGAGCATCAAGAAAACGTGCTACTGAGGCAGTGCTGCAAAGTATGCCTGCAATTACTGAAGCTCTTCACAGAATTGTGAGTGGAGAGCTCAAAGGGACCACACCAAAAGTAGCTGCTGAGGTTCAGGGTTTATTGACAACATTGGATACTTTTGAATTCAAGTTGATGTTAACTTTTTGGAACATTATCTTGAAAAAAAACATTTGCCCTATCAAATTACCTTCATCAAGAATCAATTGACCTGAATACAGCCCTTGAGCTCATTAATACCTGTGCTACAGAGATAAAAAAAATACGCTCAGAAAAAGCCTTCGATGAGTTGGAGAGATCTACGAAAGACTTGGCTACAGAGTGTAACACAACCACATTGTACAAAGAGCAAAGAGCACGTAAAAAGAGAAAACATTTTGATGAACTGGCTTCAGGAGAATCTATTACGGACAACAGACAATGTTTCAAAGTCGAATGCATTTTACTGTGTGCTAGACATCATTTCAAATCAGTTTGAAGAAAGGTTCTCAGACTTCAGAGCGACCACAAAGGAATTCCTGGTGCTCAATCCAAAGCATTTTTTTTACATCAACTCAGTAGAAAGGGTTAATAATTTGGCACATTTTTACAGTGAGAATTTAGTAGCGAATGTTGTGGCTGATCTTATTTCAGGTCAGGATGATGCAGGGCTTTCAACTATTGACGTTCTTCCTTTCCTAATTGCTAATGACATGCAACATGCATTTCCCAACTTGTGCATTTTGTATCAGATTTATTTAACTATACCTGTAAGCACTGCTCAAGCAGAAAGACGCTTTGGTCGACGCAAACTCATTAAGAACTACTTGCGCTCTTCAATGCATGAAGACAGACTTTCAGCTTTAGCACTTTTGTACATTGACAGAGCAACGGCTGAAAACCTCGACCATGGGAAAGTCATAAACAAATTCGTTTGTATGAAACAACGAAAAAAGGCCCTTTAGTTGTTGACATACAGACTTGTATTTTCTTTTTTAAATATTATTCTGCATTTTTTTGGAATATTTTTCTGTATGGATAATTTATTTGTGGACAATAAACTGAACTCATTTTGCATGCCTACAATATGTCAGAGAGGGGAGTTGAGAACTGAAGAGCTGGAAAATGTCATCCAAAAGGCATGGTAAGTTATTTGTTCATTTTACTGTTACTCTCATCTTTGTTGTGAAAGAAATACCATGACAACGTGTCATACTTTGGGTTTTAGTTTGCTACCATAATGGCACAATATTTATTATGCATATCGGTATTCAACTATACATAAATTCAGTTAGTGTGGATTTCCCTCCGTGTAAACCAGCAAATTAAACAACTCTTATCAATGGGGCCCCCCTAGAATAAGATTTGCCCCCCTGGCATGAAAAGCTAGCTCTGTCACTGGTTTGAGGTGTTTTGTTTACAATCATTAAAACCAAGACTGAACTTATCTGCAGTAGATGATGAATCACTGAAACCTCTACACATTTTACAGACAATTATGTTTTTTGAAATGCTATATTCCAGCCACAAAACTGTGGGACTTACCAGCAGTGAGGGAGGTTGGATCAAGCATGAGTATAGGTAAGATAAGTTGACGAAATTTTTTGTAGGTAATTAGCTGAAAAAATAGCTGCACAGGTTGCTTGCGTGCCTTGCAATAAAAAAAAAAAAAAATTGCCTGTATGTATTGTGCTGACGCGCTGCAATGACGATACTATAGTATCAAAGACGTACAGTGTCATATCTCAGCCATCCAATCACCAGTCTTGTTTTGTTTTTTTTCAAGTCATGACAACGGTAAATGTCCCCATGTAATATGTCTACTGGAGTGGAAGGGAGGGACATATTTTTCTGGAAAATTAAAGCAAGCAAAAACCTTTAGATACTCATAACATAAAATAAACTAAAATTAAATAAACAGTATTTATTTAATGTCTAACATTAGTGTAGTCTTCAGTAAACATTGATGTACTAGACTGATGGGTGGCACTGTACAGTTCCCTATCAGTTCTCCTTCAGCAAAACAAGTTTCTGGAAGAGGTCATCCAACAGCCAATTTTGGGGACTGAAAAACAAGCAAGCAAAAGAGAAGAGACCCTCAACAGGAGCACAGGAAGGAAGAATGGTATTAAAGCATATAAACAGCTTCTTTGTGAAAGGGTATTGCTCTAATGATTCCACATCCTTCCTTGGGTCTTCAAGAAAATGAAAGATCTCCAGCTCAGCTTTGTTGCTTGTTGTTGAGGGAGTACTTATCTGGGGGAAAGATATTTGCTATCCATAAAAACAAAGCTGTCATCTTCTTCCTCTTCAAGGGGTCTCCCACTACAAGATTCTGATACAAGACCCAGCTCTTCAGCAGCCTGAAGCATTATTTGATGGAATCTTCTGGTGTCTCCAGAAAGGCATTGTGGCAGCCAACGCATCATTGTTGATTTAAAGTTACTCCCAAGACGAACTGACGTGTGCGTGTGCATTTTTTTTTTTAATCGAAATATGCGATCACTATAATTAAATTTTATATGGCTGCAGGTTAATATTTATTACTGATTATGTATTTTGGAGTATTTTGAAAATTACAAAATAATCAGGAAATGTATTTGATACAAAATAGTTCTAAATTGGCATTTGCATTCCAAATTACAAAATACAAATGTAATGAAAGTATGTATTTTAATTACATGTATTTTCAATACTGCCCAACTATGCATATAGTCCAGATTTGTGGAGTGCTTGGGATATTGTTGTCACATACACACAGTCTTGGCCATAAAAGCCTGTAGTTCTTGCAAAGTTGCCATTGGCCTCTTGGTAGCCTCTCTGATCAGCCTCTTTCTTGCTCGATCATCCAGTTTGGAGGGACGGCCTGATCTAGGCAGGGTCTTGGTGGTGCCATACACCTTCCACTTCTTAATAATCATTTTGACTGTACTCCAAGGGATATTCAAGGTCTTTGATATTTTTTTATACCCATTCCCTGATCTGTGCCTTTCAACAACTTTTTGCAGTGATAGAATTATTAAAATTTAGTTAATTAACACACCTAATTAAGTACATTTTAATTAAAATGTGCACACTGGACTGTGCTCAGAAATGTCAGTATAATCAATGAAAAAGACATACAGATAATAATAATAATAATAATAATAATAATAATAATAATAATAATAATAATAAATAAATAAAAAATAATAATTATATATTATTTAAGATATATATTATATAATATTATATAAATATATATATATATATATATATATATATATATATATATATATATATATATATATATATATAAAAAACACAGCAGAGAGGGGATTAATATCCTCCCTCCCAAAAACATGTGTGAATGCACATCTGTGTGTTTTAATTGTGAATTGTTTTATTAAGTTATTCCCTGCACCTGGTGATCACTGTAAATTAGAGCCAGGTGCAGGGTATTTAAAGAAAGCAGCCAGTGTGCTCAGGGCTGCTGCTGTGTGGAGGGCCCGGTTGATGGTGCTTTCAACCATTAGGAAAAAAAGGTACTGTGTAACAGCCTTTTTGTGTGTTATGTTTTTGTTCACAGGTAAACAGCTTAGCTGTCCTGTTTATAGTTTAGGTTTGTGTGTAGCTAGTGCTTGTAAGAGCTAGATATTTAGTGTTATCAAAAGTGCGCTGAAACTTCCATTCCGTGTCGTGGGACCTGTTTTTAAAGGGGCAACGCTGGACACACTGTGTGAGTTGCATATCTATATATATATTATATATATATATATATATATATATATATTAACCGAGGTTGAAACATCATGAAACCTGGTAACTGTCTTTCGTATTTCATATGATATTGTAACAGTGGTGACGTGGATGTGTTTTTGGTGCTTGATTGACAGGAGACTGAGACGGAAGGTTGGGATTGACATGCCCTGTAGGCGTGCAGGTTTTATTTACATACAGACTCACAGGAACCTCACGTGACGCTACCAGAAACGATAGTATTTGTAATGTTTAAAGTAAAATGGTAAGTTTGTTTTAAATTACTAATTGATGGCACTGGGGACCGTGCAACTTCCTTAGAATTTAAGTGTACCAATAAATACTTGTACCTGTGTTACTGTTATGCAGTAGTACTGTTTGTGTATCTTATAATGTGACGGGGTGGGGGGGTCATTTTTAGCCTTTTATTGTAATTGCGGAATAACGCACATTTGAATTTATTTTTATCTGAGAATTAATTCATTGTGGAAAAGGAGGATCCCTGGTCATCACAGATGCTGTTTTTTTCCGGCAACAACATACAGCAGGCAGGCAACAATATTTGACAGCAATATTTAAGTAAAGTGTACAAATGTAAAGTGGGACTTTAGCAGGCAATAAAAATGCAGTGTATGTAAAGAATGGTTTTCACTTAGCATTCTGCACTGGCTATAAAATTAGCACTTCGCCATCATTAATCCATTTTAAATTATATTGAAATGTATTCAAATTAAGAAAAGAGCATGGATTTGGATAGGGATCTGGAATACTAAGCGGGCGCAAACAAGAGATGTAAGGATTGTGCCTTGCACGGGCAATTACTGACCCTCCAAAAACTTTGCAAAACATTGTAGAAGTGAGTAATTGACAGCTGTATAAAACCATACACCTTCAGGTACCTGTCATTGGTCTTAGGATAGCTGCTGTGGTACACTTTCTGATGCTGCGACACTTGGCTCTTGAGGACAGGCAGGAAAACGGCTCATTATTTGTGCATGTTGAGTAATTTGCGTTGCTCTAAAGCTTACATAGTCCACAGTGCAAAATAATTGCCTGCCTGCTAGATAATTTAGATTTTGGTTGCTATCCTTACATCAACCCCATAGTGTCTAAATTGGAGACTAAATTAATCAATGACCTAAAATCTTATCTGGAGCACTGCTCTTACTACACCAGTGATCCAGGCCTTTGTTAAATGCATTTGAAGGGTGAGGCCATCGCAGTGTCAACAGATATCTAAAAGAAACGAAGGAAAATTCAAGGATGGTTAAAGACAATTAAACAAAATTGAGTTATTTCACAAGCTTCACAAGTAAGTGCATCCCTAGAGGCCACAGCCTGCAATCTGTAGGTGACTTTTAATTGCACAATGAAAAAAAGAACAGGAAAAAAAATGGTGTGGCTTCTGCTAAACACAGTAAATAGTAAAATGGCAGCTTACAGCGACATCCAAAACAACATCAACCAGCACAACAATAATCTCCAACGTCATGGAAGATAATACACTTAAATCCTTTAAGACTAAGTAAAATCAAAGAATGCACGTTTGTGGTTGTGGTTGGAAATATAATATTATGTTCCTGCAGAACTTTTAACAAAAGAAAATGAATACAGATATATGGAACAGGAACTGAGAACATCATTATTTAATTTTGATAAAACTAGGCTTTGTGTGCAGTCTTTCATTTTTACCACCCTAATTATAGACAATTATGCATTAACTGTGCCATAACGTAAATAAAATTGCATCTGAACAAAATGTGAATCAACGGAGGCTGGTCTGAGTACCTCAGCTGAGTGCCACAACCATAATCATACTAGCAAATTTCTCCAACATCATCATACTAATTAGACTGTAGTGCCATTGCTTTTCAGTTAGGGTGACCAGATTTTCAAAGCTGAAAACCAGGATACATTGTTAAATAACTGATAAGATTAATTAAACCATTTAAATATAGGCTATTAAAATAGCCATCCTCTGACTCTTAGTATTATCTTTTTCTTTTGGACTAATTAGTTTAAGTAGCCCTATTGTGTTATATGCATACTGCTACTTTTATACTGAATGAATTATTATTATTATTATTATTATTATTATTATTATTATTATTATAATAATAATTAAATCATTAAAAATACATTTTGCTCTCTTTACTGACATTGTTGATTTGCCTGGTAGATTCGGGTTCTTGCAACCTCTTACTGCTCTGCCCAGTGTCTGGTCTAAATCCCACCAAAACTGAACAGCTATGAAATGACCGTATTACACAAATTGTAAATTCATATTGAAATAAACCAAATGTAAAACACACATTTGTGTTAATCACTTTATAAAAATAATGTTTTGATTACATTGGTGGAAATGACAAATGACTGCTTCCTAACACAATTTGTCAAGGCACCGACTAGAGGGGAGGCATGCCTTGATTTAGTCTTTTCAAATAACGAAGATAGAATAACTAAAACAGAGGTCAGAGAACCACTGGCAAACTCAGACCACAACATGGTCTCATTTGAAGTGTTTTTTAAAACCCCAAAAGTAATGACTAAAGCTAAGGTTTACAATTTTAGAAAAGCAAACTATGAAGGTATGAAACAGAGACGAACAGAAGTAGACTGGAGTAAAATAGAGAAAACACCCACAGAAGAAGGATGGTTGTTCTTCAAAAATGTAGTACTAGAGGCGCAAAACAATTACATCCCTAAAGTAGACAAATCTAAATGTAAAACTAAATTGCCAAAATGGTTTAATAGATCAATTAAAAAAAATATTCAGCGAAAAAAGGCACTTTACAGAGCATTAAAAAGGACCAAAAAGAAAGTACGCAGAAAGAGTACACAGAACTGCAAACGCAAGTCAAAAAGGAAGTTAGAAAGGCCAAGAGAGAAATAGAAATGAACATTGCTAAGGGAGCTAAAACCAATTCCAAAATGTTTTTCCAATATTACAACAGCAAGAGAACATTCAAAGAGGAGATTAAATGTTTAAGAGATACAAATGGCAAAATCGTAGAGGAAGAAAAAAATATAGCAAATATGTTAAATGATTACTTTTCACAAGTTTTTACAAAGGAAGATACTGACAACATGCCCCACATGTCATCCAGTTCCTATCCAGTTTTAAATAACTTTAGCATAACTGAGGCAGAAGTGTTAAAGGGACTAGGAGCTCTTAAAATAAACAAATCCCCTGGGCCGGATGAGATCCTCCCAGTAGTACTCAAAGAAATGAAAGAAGTAATTTACAAACCGCTAACCAAGATCATGCAGCAGTCTCTTGACACAGGGGTGGTACCGACAGACTGGAAAATTGCAAACGTAATACCGATCCACAAAAAGGGAAACAAAACTGAACCAGGTAACTACAGACCAGTAAGCCTGACTTCTATTATATGCAAACTTATGGAAACTATAATAAGATCCAAAATGGAAAATTACCTATATGGTAACAGGGTCCTGGGAGACAGTCAACATGGTTTTAGGAAAGGGAGATCGTGTCTAACTAACTTGCTTGATTTTTTTGAGGATGCAACATCGATAATGGATAATTGCAAAGCATATGACATGGTTTATTTAGATTTCCAGAAAGCTTTTGACAAAGTCCCGCACAAAAGATTAATTCTCAAACTGAATGCAGTTGGGATTCAAGGAAACACATGTACATGGATTAGGGAGTGGTTAACATGTAGAAAACAGAAAGTACTGATTAGAGGAAAAACCTCAGAATGGAGTGTGGTAACCAGTGGTGTACCACAGGGATCAGTATTAGGTCCTCTGCTATTCCTAATCTACATTAATGATTTAGATTCTGGTATAGTAAGCAAACTTGTTAAATTTGCAGACGACACAAAAGTAGGAGGAGTGGCAAACACTGTTGCAGCAGCAAAGGTCATTCAAAATGATCTAGACAAGATTCAGAACTGGGCAGACACATGGCAAATGACATTTAATAGAGAAAAGTGTAAGGTACTGCACGCAGGAAATAAAAATGTACATTATAAATATCATATGGGAGATACTGAAATTGGAGAAGGAATCTATGAAAAAGATCAAGGAGTTTATGTTGACTCAGAAATGTCTTCATCTAGACAATGTGGGGAAGCTATAAAAAAGGCCAACAAGATGATCAGATATATTGTGAAAAGTGTTGAATTTAAATCAAGGGAAGTAATGTTAAAACTGTACAATGCACTAGTAAGACCTCATCTTGAATATTGTGTTCAGTTCTGGTCACCTCGCTATAAAAAAAAGATATTGCTGCTCTAGAAAGAGTGCAAAGAAGAGCGACCAGAATTATTCCAGGCTTAAAAGACATGTCATATGCAGACAGGCTAAAAGAATTGAAGCTGTTCAGTCTTGAACAAAAAAGACTACGTGGCGACCTAATTCAAGCATTCAAAATTCTAAAAGGTATTGACAGTGTCGACCCAAGGGACTTTTTCAGCCTGAAAAAAGAAACAAGGACCAGGGGTCACAAATGGAGATTAGACAAAGGGGCATTCAGAACAGAAAATAGGAGGCACTTTTTTACACAGAGAATTGAGAGGGTCTGGAATCAACTCCCCAGTAATGTTGTTGAAGCTGACACCCTGGGATCTTTCAAGAAGCTGCTTGATGAGATTTTGGGATCAATAAGCTACTAACAACCAAACGAGCAAGATGGGCCGAATGGTCTCCTCTCGTTTGTAAACTTTCTTATGTTCTTATGCACCCTAGTACCAATTCTATTTTCACGGCAAGTGTCATAAACTAAAAGCGGTTGTTTATGTTATTTTGAAAAAATATATTTTTGATTGTGTTGCGCGACATCAAGTGGCTGAATTTTTTTTGGATAGCTTGATTGACCATCTGGCATAGTAGGAGGGTATATTTAGTATATTTATACTTGTCGTACAGCTTGTTATATTGATTTTAATACACAATTGGATGCTGTTTGGGGGACTGTCTTGTCACATGTTAACTGGACATTTTCTCCAAAAGCAATGTCGACTACAAGATTAACACGTTTTTCAATTTTGCACACTGGCTTCCCCCCTCCTCCCAACAAAATAAGCAAGGATAATTCCCACTGTACTTAACATTGTTTCAGCGACACCGATGTACATTTTACATGGACACAGATGCACAAATGCCTCCATAATCCCCAGATTATGAAACTCAGTGTTGACTTTTTCAAGTTTCATCATAAATGCATAAGTTGTTCTCAACATATATGTAAAAAAAAGGTGTTATATAAATAGTCAGAAAAAAAAAACTATTTTTACCAAGCTTTTTATTATTTTTGATGACATTAAAATCAAAGACTGTATTTTTACACTCAAAAAATGTAAGCTAAAAATGGTTATTATCAAATTAGATATGCAAAACTCTAAAATGTGACATACGTGCTAGCAGGGATTAATACATGTCAGAGGTACGATAAACACGTATATATACATATATATATATATTATATATATATATTATATATATATATATATATATATATATATATATATATATATATATATATATATTATATATTTATTAAAAAAAAATTTTTTTAAATTTTACTGGAGGGAAAGCAAATTATTTACTTAGAAAAACCTACAGGACACATGTATTCAAATAATTGCTTTAATTATTTTATCATAAGTACTGAAAAGATATTTATCTACCAAATTCAGGAAACCTTCACATAGCTGAAATAAAATAAATACCAGTAGAATTTGAATACCAGTTCACAAATAAACACTTACTATAGGTAGGCTGTATGGTCCAGTGGTTAAAGAAATGGTCTTGTCACCAAGAGGTCACCGGTTCAAATGTCAGCTCACTCCCTGACTCATTGTATAACCCTGAGCAAGTCACTTAACCTCCTTGTTCTCTGTCTTTCAGGTGAGATGTTGTTGTAAGTGACTGTGCAGCTGCTGCATAGTTCACACACCCTAGTCTCTGTAAGATGCCGTGGAAAAAGGAGTCTGCTTAATAATCAAATAATATCTGAGCCATATGTCTTAAGCTCAGCATACTGACATTTACAGACAGAGGAATAACATTTTTAAGCTTTCAATATGTTTTTTTTTTTGTTTGTTTATGCACTTTGTATCACTAGTGTGAGACATTTGAAAAGCAAGTCTACTAGCAACAAAAATACAAAGGAAATGCAAGGCCAAAACATGGTGCGGCTAAAAGGTTTTGGGCGAGAGGAACACGAAGCGAAGCTGGCTGCTCAAACTGTGTGAAATGATATCTCTTATACAGTAAGACACCCTACACTGTGTGAATATGTTTAAAGCTGCCTCTAAAGGTATGTCAGTATGTTTTTGGGCAACATACAGAACATCTGGTCAATTAGTAATGTCTCATCCCTGCTTTATTTTGTTTGTCTGTTTGCCAGTTTAGTCAGACTGCACTTGCAGTTCTCCAGCACAATGTGAAATCTCCTTTTAAATCCAGTTTAAAAAAGGTGAACAATACTAATAGCTGGCAAGGTCAAATATGAACACTGCCAAAACATTTAAATATTAATTAGGTAATTTGAATTTTGAAGAATCTACATGTAAACCCAAATTGTCAAAAAGGTGCGGCCAAAATAGCATGGCAAAAAGAGTGACTTATTTTTATTTCAGCATTTTGTACGTTTGTATGTGAATATTAAGCAATAATTAAGAACTTGTGTAATTTCTGCATTACAGCTAATTGTGTTGTGCTACCACTAATTAAGCTATAGGACATAGTTAAGCATACATAGTAAATCATATTAGGTTGTCATTAATGTGTATTATTTTTTTTAATGTAATTAGAATGAATTAATAATAGAAATGAATTCCACACCTTCAAGTTATTACCTATGGAACAGTTAATATATTTTGCTGAGACCAGGATTAAACTAATCTAGGAATAATTTTTTGCTAATTTATGAAAAACAGAAATATATATGGTTTTGGTAGTCAAGTCTCTTCTGAAAACCATCTTTATTCAAATGCAGCTAGTGCTTTTTTGCCGTAAGATATTTCTATCAGATAAAATAGGATCTGCTATACAGTAACATGTTGACTGGATGGGAAGGATGTCAACTTCTATCAGTTAAATTAGTGGATACATTTTCAGTGAAATTGATTTCCTGAGTCTCTTGAATCCTTGAAATAGCTAAGAGTCCTTGCTGCTATACAGCTGAGCCATTAATCTTGTTTTGTACACTGAACAAGGAGATGGGCAGCAAACCAACTGGAATTTAAAGATTCCAGAGAAGAAACTGGCTGAAGCCCATTAGAGTTAAGAGGGTATTTTGCTGCAAAGGATTTCCAGGTAGAAAATAGAGATTTAGATGGATTAACAGTGTTAATTTTTTAATTTTTTTGTTGTTTTTTTCAAAGCAGCATTTTGAGAATACATCCACACATGGGCTTCTAAATCATTTTGTCTGTGTAGTTACATTGCTAATGTTTATATGCAGTATGTGTTTTCTTTTCTACTACTGTATTAAGTATTTTATTCCTGTTAGGTGTATCCTGTGGATGATTTGTATCCCTCATATTATCATATTTCATATTATCTCTGCAGATACACAGTACAGTTTGTTAGTTTTGAATTTTAAAAGTTAAAAAGACAAGGACAAAGACTTCTCATTCCAAACATTTTCATCAATTCATAACTAACTGTTTTTTGTGTGTGTGTTTTTTTTTTTAGCAGGACTGAATAACTTACCGTATGATTAAATGTCAAGTGATGTTTCTATTTGTGCAGCATTATGCCTACTCCTTTTTTTATTTAGTTTAATGTGTCTGACTATTTGGTGGATTGTGTAGGGTATTCCTTAATTATCACTGTTTCAGTATATACTGATGGTTTCACAAATGTGTTGAGGTTGTATTGTAAATTCCGTTCAGCTCTTTCCCTTTCATACAAAAAAAGAGAGCCTATTTGCTTTGTCTTTGCTTTCTCCTGCACAATTACAGCTAAAGGCTTTGCTGGGTATGGGTGTAATTTCTTGGGGCAATGACATGTTTCCCGCTTTGGGAGCTCTCAAAGCATTTTGTATTATTTAAGTGCCGTGTGGTGGCTTAACCTTGCAATATAATGTAATGAGTTTTATAGTCTCTGCATGGGGATTCTGTGTATGTGAAATAGTGGGAATGTTATCCTTGGGTTTGCTGGGGGTGTCATAGAGATTTTGACTTCTACAGCACTGGATGTGTGAGATCCTTGAATTCTTCACTGTTATTGTCACACTTATTGTCTCTGCTTTTCATTTTTATTATTTTCGGATTGTTATCACTCACAAAGCCATATGAAAAAACAAATATGTTTGCATCCACTTAATCTCTAATCATCTACAGTATGGCTGTTAAAAAAAAAAAAGGCTGGTAAATATTTTTATATCCTCAGTTTTATCATGTGTGAGCGTGTTAGCCAAGATATCTTTGTATTTGTTACTTTTTCGTTTGTATTGTAAAGATCCCAGAAAGATACCGTTATGACAGATGCATTGTCCTAAAAACAAAAAAACAAGAATCTATGTAATACATTCTACATTAGACCTAGTATTTAATGGCACACAATTTGAACACTTTTTCTTTTTGGTTTATAAAGGTATAAGATATTATTTTCTAATAAGCCAGAAAATAGATTTTTAAAAACAAACTATATTAATAAGCAACAACTTCTGAAGTGAATTAATTAATACATGTTTAACACAAATGCTTTTGCATTAAACATACATTTTTAAAATAAAATGGGTTTCAATCACTGGCATGAGTTCAACAACAGAAATGCAAGGACATTGTATAATACGGAGGATGTAAAGGGTTCCTTATAGATTACAGTGGCATGGTGGTTAGCGCTGCTGCCTCACAGCACAGGGGTCCTGGGTTCAATTCAGGCCTAGGGGTCTGTCTGTGTGGAGTTTGCATGTTGTCTGCGTGCGTTTTCTCCAGGTACACCAGTTTCCTCCCACAGTCCAAAGACATGCTGATTGGTCATTCTAAATTGCCCTTTGTGGGTGGGTGGATGTGTATGGTGTCCTGTGATGGACTGGCATCCTGTCCAGGGTGTAGTCCTGCCTTGTGACCTGTGTCTGCCAGGTTAGGCTCCGGCTCACTGTGACCCTGTAAAGGATTAAGTGGTTAATGGATGGACAGAAGCCAGTTTGTTTGAATACTTTTGTGTCATCTTCTTGCTAATAAAAGTGCCCAGATTGGCTGTGAATTGTTTCATTTGGTTTAATTATATACATTAACACATCTACAGTATGTTATGTATAGTGAATTCATACAGTACTGAACTCCAGTCATTGGGTTTATGTGATAATTGGACACATTGTAAACAAACATACTGAATTTATTTTATCCAAGGTGATTTTGTACTACAGTGTATAATATTATTTAGTCAGGCTAAGGAAAATTCTAAATATAAAATCAATGCAATTCTGTGTCCAAGTTCTTAACTCTCAGAGCTGTACTACTTTTAATATTTATTATCAGTAAAGGTACTGTATGCATGTGCACTGAATTAAAAAACAAAACCCAAGAAATTTATATATATATATCCAGGAGGCTGTTCACTAACAAATCTCATGAATATGCATTATACGTATACCTTTTTGAAACAATATTTTGTGTTAAAACCATTTGACAGATCTAAAAGCAACATGAACCAACATGAAAAAACTGCTTGTTAAAAATATATATTTTGCTGTCAGTCACTGTCACTGAAATGTGTTGATAAGAAGCTGCATAAAAATACATTCCCAAACAGAAGCCTAGTTATCCAGAAACCTGTTATCAGGTAGTGTGACAGCCTGCAACTCAAAGAAACTTTCAGATTTAAGTTACATGGTCACAACACTAAAACCTTCCTTTTGCAACTAATTTCATATCACATTATACATGAATTTCAGCGCATTCATTTATTGATTTAACTTTTTTTTAAATCTATAAGTCAGACTTGAAAATCTGTTACAAACATAGTTCAAGGACTTGAAGGACCTTATATTCTGCAACACAAACATGCCCATTTTCTTTATATATTTATTTTCTTTTCCATGTAAAATTATACATTTGAAAATGAAAGACCAAATAATAAAAAAAATGAACTGCCACCACATTTCAGTTTTTTCCCTCTTACAATACCTGTGGTTATTGAGGAGCCTTTTCTACCCACAAGTACCCAGAAACATAATCAAATCTTTCAGTTTATCTAAACTAATTTTAAAAATATTTGCGTTTAAGAGCAATGGGACCCAGTTAAATAATTCAGAAAAGGTCTATGTAGTCTTTAACTGAGACCCCATCAATGTGGGAGAAACTTTTTCTGGAATGTGTAGGTGGGTGCATGTGAGAAACAGAGATATAAAGATGAATGTAACATTTGATATACTGTGTAGAGCTTAATTTGAGTGAATGTTTGAAGTTATATGCTTGATAATGAGCCAGAGCATTTCTCTGCTCTACATAACTAATTTACACCTCCACACAAATCTGGTTCTAAGGGGGCTGCATGGTTGATCTTGATGACATATGTATCTGAGAAATTTCACAACACAGTCAGCACTTATGGAATCAATGCTTTGTGAGTAATATTCACTGGAGCAACTCTGAAGGTTATGATAACATCCATAAAGAACTAGATCAGCTGCTATAGCTGGTTAATTAGCAGACACTGAGATATTCTGGACAGGTGCGATAAACACAATTCAGTCAGGACAATCTTGTGTTAAATAACCCCTTTTATTATAATATAAAATCTTACAGATCTCCAAAAACATTGAACCCAAACAATGGTGGAAGAAAAATAAGTAGAGAGTAATAATAGTTGGAGCACAGCTTCACCCTTCAGAGCATCCCGGTGTCACCTGCTAAAAAACAAACAATAAAATAATAAATCTATGTGACATGGTCATCCTGGTGAACAAAAATATTAGGCAGAGAAGCATTGTATACTCCCCCAAAGGAGAGGCTAAGAGATCTGGAGAATCTCTAGTTGCTAAAAATTGGTGCTCTGTGTTCATCCCAGTGAACAAAAACAAAAATGTCTGAAGGAATGGCACGAATAGTTCCAGGAAGAAAGGCCACTTTTTGAACAAGAATTTGGAGTCTTGCAGTAAACCAGGATCTGGAGACTGGCAGGCTCTGCAATTAGAAACAGCAGGTCCGGAGGCATGCATTGGGGTCCAAAAGCCACATATCTCAGCATGGAAGCATGGGGACAGAAAACAGAATTAGTTCAAGCAATGTGAACGGTTACTCCTTCCCTTAATTTATCAGATTTACTTTGTTTAAGAAAGATAAAAACACCCCTTGAACTGCAGCAGGACCTCGACAGGTATCTAGAAGGAGCAGAAAAGGGCAAATACATAGTACGATATTTTATGTGCTGTAAATGTACGGAAGACGTGACCTAAGATTAAAGTTTAAAGTCTCCAATGTGCAGGTCCTATGATGGACCAAAGAACTGGTTTCGGTGGTGATTTTGCCATGTTGGAGGAACCCATGGTAGCAGAGGCGGACATCGTAGAAGGACATCTTGGGTGGGGAACAGTATCTGGAGCACAGTGTGTTGAGAGGACTCCAGGACTCTTTTGTGATGGGTGGTTTAGAAGATGAATGTTTTGAGCAGATTTTTGGATGTCCTGCAGCAACATTTGTATCCTGAAGGTTGGAGCAGAAACTTGAATGTCCCACAGCGATATAATATGTGTCTTTGAAAAGGGTTTGATTCATACGTGATGATGTCTTGAACATTGGGCATGAATCCTGTAGAGAGTCTTATGCTGGAAGGCATTACAGGCCGTAGCACAAGACCCATTCTGTGAGGCCCACTCCGTACTGACTCTGCAGAGTGAGCCACACCCAGGAGGCTCATTCTGTACAAACGGCTGGAGCTGTTAATTACTGTCATGATAGATTATCATGAATCCAGCAAAAGCTTCAAGGGGAATGAAAATAAGGGGCTGCTCAAACAGCCGTATGTACAGTATACGAATTTTCTATTGGATCCATTGAGATGGTTCATTGATCTGAATGACTGGTGAGTGAGTGAGTGATAGAACATCCTGTTTATCAGGGTTATAAGCAATAAATTAGAGAAAGCAAGCATAACAGATTCTACGGCAACAAGCAGCTTTTTATAAAAACATCTAAAAATGTCTGCTTGTAACTTAATGTCTCCTTGTAACTTCTGAAGTACTACAGGTACAAGATCCAGCAAGTAAAATATCGTATTAATTGTATTTGCCCTTTTCTGCTCCTTCTAGCTTCCTGTCGAGGTCCTGCTGCAGTTCAAGGGGTGTTTTTTGTATCTTTCTTAAACAAACATGCTGGGAAAAATACAAACAAGAATTGTCTTTCTTTTTTCTTTCTTTAAAGTGCCCAATTATTTTTACCCCCAATTTTCTCCCCAATTTAAAATGCCAATTATTTGTTTATTTTTTATTTATATTTTTTAGCACAGAAATTCCCCACACAGCTCAGGAGAACTGAAGATCCAGTTGGCATCCTTTGATCCCATGACAAAGCCAGTTTCCTCCTTTTACTGTTAGGAACTTGAGAGTGGATGGGTAGCATGATGAGGAGAAACATTTCCTGCTGGTTTTGCCTCTTAAACCCGCAGAAGTGCCAGAGCCAATGCAACGTTCCCACCGGAATCCCTATCGAAGACCAGCAACTTCGTACAGCCAGAACATGACGTGGCTGTGCTTTTACCAGGTGAGCCACTCAGGGATCCTTCATTTTCTTTGTCTTGAATGTTTCCTTCGAGACAGCTTCCCAGAGTAGCATTATTTTTCAAACAGAGAAAGTTCAGGTTAGATAAACATACTGACCACAATGGAAAAATATGAAATACCCATGTGTTTTCAATCATTCTTTACACAAAAGGAACATTCCACCTGCAGAGCACTGAGCCAACATTCCAAAAGCAGCTCCATATGGCATTCGTTGTCTGCTAAAATGAAAATAAACATAAAGGTGTTTCATAGTTCTTTTCACAAAAGACTTTCTGTGAAGAAGTCACATAACATTACATTTTTGGAGGTATTACATTTTCACATATAATTGTAAATCTGAATGAACTGTGGTCTCAGATTCTTGCAAAAAGTCACAGTATAAAATCTGATTACTCAAACAAACTTGTATTTCTGGTTTAGTAGCTATACCTTATGTGCCTGCATGCTTAAAAAACTATGATTTGACAGACTGGACTCTTGTGTGGATTATTAAATAACAGGTGCAATGATCCCCACATTCTTCCTTTTTATTGTTAACAGACACATCGCTTTGTACCATTTTTCTGGGATTTTGTTGCCAGGTGTTTTCTCAGAGTTGATCTTTTGGATCATTACCTTTGCTTCTCAATTTAGAATAGGGAGTTTTCCATCTGTGGAGTGGTAAGCTGTCTCGCACCATTGCTTCTGCAGTGCCCGCCTTGAAAACTTTGGTCAAGTATGTTCCTACTAATTTCCAAGCCTTGTGTCATACATTTTGATTTTGATCAGATCACAAGCACCATTTTCCTTTCCTTTACAATCCTTCCCCTCAATATTAAATAGTTTTTCATTTAAAAGTGTACTGTTCCTTCCATTGTGCATCTCAATATACTTCCCTTTTTTGCAGAATAAGGTACATCACATGTGTGTAGTTACTCTATAACTATCAATCAATCAGTGATTTATTTTTTTTTGTCTCATAAATTTTAGTGGTGCAATTGGCAACCTGATTTCGTATTCAATTATTGTATAGGCATTTATCAACGATAATCGGTGCATTGACATTTTATTTTTCAAATTAAAGAACAAACTTTTTTTTTGTTTTTAACAGAAGATCCAATAACTAAAAAGACTGTTGTGCATAATAGTTAAACAAAAAGGCACAATTTACCTTCAAATTAGAACACTTCTGATTAGAAATACAACTGAAAATAATGAGTGTCTCTGCATCATCAAATGTCTCTAACATTGTAATAATAATAAAAAATACCATATTTTAACAGGTAATTCCTATCTGAACTGTGGTTGTTCACTACTTTTAACATTTTATGTCGAAAGCAAAGCAAAACATTTGAATTAATCTCACAAATCCTGACTAATTAACCTACCATACTAAATTTTAATATAATATTGCCATATAATCCAAACACAACATACAACAACAAAAGAAGGTAATTGGTAAATTTTATAGTGGCATTCTTTTAAATGATTATGCATAAGATAAACACTATGTGCTGTGTTATTGTCACTTTTTAATGCAAAAAAATGCATGGACTCATCAGTGAAGCTACTCAACTAATTTTACACAGGATATATGCAACGCAAATGTAGAGGTCTAAAGTAGGCATCCTGACGTAGTTTGTCTACCGTAATAGCACTAAAAGAAGTGCACTCAAGGTTTTAATGCAAACCGGCAACAGGAGACTTCAAACTGGGTTCTACTTTGATGCATCGATTTACCAATGTGTAATCGAAGCTCAGGAAATTGAAGGACATATGATCAATAATCGATGCATTGATTAATTGTTGCATTTATCTTCGCTTTTGATTGGTGACTATGTCCAAGCCTGGCAGTCAGGTAAATGTGTGGTCGTTTTCCATGTCTCAATGTCTGAAGGAGATTTAAATGAAACTGGAGCGAACTATCAGATGTATTTTGAGTCATCTCTGAGCACTCCTTGCTGGTGGCAGGTTAGACAAGCAACATGAAAATGCAAGGAATGCAGAGTTTGATGGTTGGATTTTCAGGTAGCTTGTTAATGTGGCTCGGCAGATTGGCTTGATTTTTACATTTAATAATTGATAGTGTATAAGTAGGAACCTGTGACAAAGGGAATTCATTTCACTAAGTAGACTTGTATGAGCCGAGTGGCATTAAATCTCATTCTGTATTGTGTAAGTAATAAAGACAGGTAGATCACACAAGGTGGTCAAGTAAAAGCTTGAGTTAGTGAGAACTGTGTTCCACAGGTGGGACTTGTAAGAAGAAGGATAGGGCACACAGTCCTGGTTTGGATGAAGGAGTACCGTGCTAGAAGCTACCATGTCTGTTACTTGAGCAGGAGCTCATTGTATTGCAACTAAGTAAAAGTAAATAATTTGTAAATAATTGCAAATAAATGGGCACCTGAACAATTTCTCAACTGCAACTCTGTCTCTCTGTGCTCTCTATAAGTGGATCCAATATCTTTTTAAACTTCTGAAAGTGTATATTTGCTTTCCTTTACTGTCTATGTAGTACATTAAAGGTTTATTTGTATTGCCACTCACATTACCAACTAAATGTTGTGCTATAGCATTTATTTATTTAT
Source organism: Polyodon spathula (assembly GCF_017654505.1). NCBI lineage: Eukaryota > Metazoa > Chordata > Actinopteri > Acipenseriformes > Polyodontidae > Polyodon > Polyodon spathula. Next base: position 32,368,418 of record NC_054537.1, on the reverse strand, counting down.
TTTTTTGCTTTTTATCTCCTCGCTGTTTTTTCTTTTTTTACACTGAAGGAAACAATGAATACAATACTGTCATAGTTTGGGGCAAAATCCAATTTTGATACTGCTCATAGCATTTCTTGCTTCATTAAAAGGCAATGCTGTTCGTGGGATATGCAACAAATTTATATCTGCTGAATGGTGATACACTAAGCTGGATCGTTTATAAATGCTTGTTGATCAGGATATGCTTTGGGGCAGGTTTTAATTATGCTTTGAAGATCTGGATGACTTTGATCTGCTTCTATTGTTTCACTTGACACAAATCACCATAAACAAACCTTCAGATGTCCATGATAAGCATGGTTTTATAGACCCTCAGTATGAAAGACAGTTATGCCCTCTGCTATGCCACTGCACACTGCTACTTTTTAAAACACTGGCTTATTTGGGGTACAAAATCTTTACATTTTCAGACAACCAATCTTAGCTAATACACTAGAGATGAAAAATGTTCTTTGTTGGAGGCTCATTAAAGCTTAACAGATACAGCTACTATGCTGAGGAGCAGTTGTTGTCTTTCAGAATGTTATGCTTCTTAAACACACAATTCCTTTATCTGCTGATTACCTACACTTAATATCTGGAATACCATGGCTGTTGTGGAACATCTTTTTTATAATTGTTTTGCCTTATTTTGAAGAGGAGATGATAAACTATTCAGGGATACCAATATATAGATATATATTGAACTAGGGATCTGATTTGATGTTAAATTGGCAATAACTGCCTATTTTCAGTCATTTGTCGCTCCTCTAAAATAGAAACATTTTGAGGTTTCACTGCACTTACTAGATCCTTTGGTATTAAATAATTTGCATATATTTAAAGAGTGGATGATTATCCATTCTGTTATATCAAGTGCTTAGTAAATGGTATTATACACTATTCAGTCACACCTCCTTCACAATGTGCATTTATCACGTACTGAAAATACAATTGTGAATGGAAATCACACAGTTTAAACTAGTGTGATTGTACATTATTTAGGTAGATAGAATATTAGTAGTGAAAACTGGACCCATTACCCAGAACAATAACTGGACCTTAACTTTCAGGTTATATTTTTCTATAAGCAGAAAGCTAAGATTCAAATTACTGGACATGAACAGAATACTAGAATAAAAGCCTCACTGTATTGTAAATTCAATTTAAAAATTCTTGTAGCTTTTGTCATGCAGCAGCTTTCTGTTCAGTAGAGAATAATCAAATTATGCTATTATAGTTTCATGGCTCCTGGTTAAAGAATAGAAGGGTTTATTATGGGTAGTATGATTATTATAAACTCTTTAATGTAGTCATGCAGATCACAGAAATAATAGTTTCAGATTAAATCAAATACATATACACGCAATACATCATGTCATCAAGACATTACTATTTTCTAAAAGCTTGGCTCCTATAACAGAGCAGAACTTATCCAGAATAGTAAAATTGTATGTATTTATATATAAAAACAAAAAAATTATGGGTAAACTTGATATGCAAATTTCAGCATTACAGCAACTGCATATATTCATTACAGCATTTGCAGACATGTTTAACCAGGTTTGGGGCTCATCAATGCAGTGCACCTGTAGTCTGACTAGTGAAAAGCTCAGAAGAGTAAGTAAATAAAAGCAGTTAAGGTGAGAAAATGCAGTAGCTATAACGGTAATCTGGATAGGCACACTTCAGCATTAAAAGAGCCAATCAAATCAGCTGAAAGTCACCAAAAGGCTTCTACATTCACTGCGTTTTAAATGTCACAGTACAGCAACTGCAGACATGTAATACAAATGTGTATATTATATCTTTTCTCCAATTGGTGTCATTGTTATAGTATTGTAATCGTAAGCAGTCATTAGTGAGTGATGATAATGGCCCTTTCATATTTGGTTAGTTTGAAAAGATCCAATTTAGAATTCACTTGAAAACCAACTAAAATATTGCCATTTTGATTTCACACCAGAAAATGTCAACGAACTGCAGTTTGCCTCCAAGTGAATTCAAGTTTGTTTTACTGAGTTGTTCACCACTGTAATCATACAAGAGTCTTGTGGGGTGACCAGGGGTAACCACAAGTAAATAAATAATTTGAATAGTACCAACTAAGCCACCTTGAATTTGAGAAGGGCAAGGACCTTTATGACCGAGTAATAATAACCATCCCTGAACAGGTTCTTTTGATCCTTTAAAAACCACACACAAACTCGCAACAAATAGAAACAGTAAAAAATGAGGGAGAACCCAAAAAATTACAAACTGAGGTAATCACCTCCTGTTGGTAAGAGTCTCTAAATAAATATATAAAAATAATGTTTGTGTTTAGCTGCCACGCAGAGAGTCCAGTAAAAGTATTGGAAGTCTGATTAAAGTTGATTACCAAACCACTCCTCTTCCCACTCATCCCCACATCTACTATTCCACGTAACGAACCGCCAGTGGACCTCACTGCAATGATACACTGTCCCACTGAAGAAGATGAAGATGGAGATCCAGGGAAACCTGAGAGGGGGAAGGGGGGGCAAAGAAGGAGGCTGTCCGAAGCGTGTACAATGGTAAGTAAAGCTTTCTCATGCACTCCTGTGTTCCAGCTGGTTACTTCCCCTTAGCTTATCATTGACTCTCGTGTATCTCCCTCTCTCTCTCCGGTTCTGGAACCCGACTGTTGCACCCTTGACTAGACCACTGGACTTCGACCCCCAAATGTGGACACGTGGAATGGCCCCCTGGACCTCGATCTCCCACGGTAAGTATCACCCTGGTGGGCTTCAGGCATACCCTGACAGTACACAAAGCCAACTCAGGGTGGATAAATATAAAGTTATAGAAAAACAGTTTGTAATATATCAAAGATATATAAAATGAATAAGCAAATAAAAATGAACGTCACTTCCCCTCTCCTTCTTCATCAGTCACAGGACTCCTGACACCATCTGCTCAAACTGGACAGCCCTTGCAATGTAGCTCCGCCAAAAGCAAGCAAGACCGGAAGAAAATAAAAAGATATGTACAGCTCCAAAAAAAGGTCTTTCTAAAATATCAATGAGTTTCGCAGTGTCTGGTAGCTTTCATATCCAGTATGACAGGATATGAAAAGCAGTCACAAAAAGTTGGTGCAGTACATAAACAAAAAAAAAAAAAAGAAAATCCAAAAAAAGAACAGAAAGATTGTAACACAGTTTCAAAACAACAAAAATCCCAAAGAAGAAAAACAAAGGAATCCAAATTTTGGTTTGCATGACTCTCTTCCTTTTTTCTTCTCTTCTGTCCATTTAACGATTCCAGCAACCAGTTTTCCTTCAGCAGACACAACCGCACAGCTTCCCTACACCACTCCTCCCTCCTTCCTGTCCTTCCTCTTTTATATCCCCTGGATACCCTCATTTGCTTGACAGGGTGTGGGGCGGGACTTCCTAATAATGTAGGAAAAGTGCTCATGCAGATGGTAAAATAGTGTGCCCACAAAAATAAAAACAGTGATTTAAAACATGCAGATTTCAAAGGGCAACAACAAAAGAAAATAGAAAATAAAAAACAAATCAGGTAAAGGTACACTGTAAACATAAAAAACAATAATAAATCATTTCAGTGCACAAAATAACAATAATTGATAAAACATCACTTGTGACATTTGTTTGCTTTCACACTGCACATTTTGCAAGTGAACTTAATAGTCTGGATATGTGATCATGACCAAAATATTGTTTGACCTCTGTTCAATACAGTGAAGGTATATACTGTATAAAACAAACATAGAATATTGCGTCCGTGTCAGGCTTGCCATACTAGCTGTATTTATTCACCATCTGCTACTGGTATTGCTCGAAAGTCAGGTTATAAATATTATTGAGGAACACCAATGTTTTTATGCTAGATTAGGTGCTTTTTCAAAGGCAACAAATGAGGAGGAATACTTTATTCTTTGAATTTATGTTAAATGTTGCATTTCCACTGGCATCAGTTCGACATCAGTAAGTTGTAGTCCCTCCCAATCCCTGTGTATGCCGAAATTGGGCAGTTCGCGAAGTTTTTGCAGATGCCAAATTAGCATCGAATTTAATGTCATTTCAGCATCTGCCCAGGCAGTTCGTCAACTAACCACAGCTACCGGGGCCCTCAGAGATCAATGAGATGGTAATGACCTCTCTGTATATTCCCTGGAGCATCTTGCTGCGGAAGCAAACAGTTACGAATTTGCTCATGAGCATTTTTCGAGATGCATGGGCATTTCCCTTTTGTACATATGCCACAATTTTGCACGCCCTATCAGCCACAGGGGTCGCTGGTGCGTAGTGAACCGTGGATTGCCCTGCTGACCTAAGCCCTCCCTACCCCTGGGAACCCCCAGTCACAGTGGCAATGATATAGCCTGGATTTGAACCTGCAATCTCCAGGCTATAGGTCGTATCCTGCACTCCACGTGGAGAGAATTTACTGGATTCGCCACTCGGAAGCCCCTGAAATTAGGATTCTGATTGAGATTATTATTCATTAATGCGCCGACCGGACTTGCCTATGCTTTTACTGTGGCCCTCGTGAACATCCAATTTCACTTAGGTACTGAGGAACTTTTGTCCGATTTTCTATTTACGTGGTTGTTTAGGCCACCTATTTGGACTCATTTGCCTAGTAGCTAGCAAGAGATAGCTTGCTTGTCCCATAGGATTGAAAGGCACTTTTTGGTAATGCAAAGAAACCATGTAGAGTATGCTTTCTGATAAATTACTTCTATAAATAAAATACCAAACATTTATTTCCGGAGAAAGTGGTTACAGTTTTATGTAAAAAAAATACTGTAGTATAATGGAATAGTATTTTGTAAATGGTGACACCCTTGCCTATACTATAACAAAGGTAATACTTATCTCCTCTTAGAATTATTTCTATAAGATGTACCAGTACTTGTTTTAGATTTTATTTTAAAACATAACGCCTGGTACTACAAACCTAAGAAATCTATGTTTGCAGGCCTTGCTTTCAGATAACCTTTCACTTTTGTGGTGATTTCACCCCTTCATGGCCTTCTTTCCTGTTAGTAATCTTTAACCCGAAGACACCGCTGACATGAAATGACCCAGGAAGTGCAACAGATTTCCTTGAAGACTATGCAAGCAAACTTTATTTTACCTAATGTAGTACCAGATTTTATGTTTGAACTGACTGCAAAGAAACAGTGACAAGTAGCATTTACCCATTGGATATTTTCCTTTCTAATAATAATTTCTTTCCCTCTTTCTATATATATATATTATATAGATATATATATATATATATATATATATATATATATATATATATATATATATCTTTAGAGAAACTCTCATTTCTGTTACATTATGCTTCTTTTTTTTTGGAAAATAGTGCATGTCATCACTGTTAGAAGTGTTCCCAAGTGGTTCCCTTTCTTTATTTCCTACCTGTACTGTAATTTGAGCTATTTTTTAGATTCCTATGAGCATCCAAGTAAAGCTATATGCTTTACCAAGGAAGGGAAAAGCTCTTTTTTGCAAAGGTAAAACATAGTGTATGTGTAGTATACACTTAATTAACAACACGTTGCAGTATATTCTAGGTAACATTTAACAGGTGCTTTCATAAGATATTTTGATAAATACAACGGTTTTGGCAAACACTTGTATTAATTAGTTTAAGTAGTTATGTATGGATTATACATGGACATATATATGTTTAAAATGTTGCTGTCATTGCACGCAAGCAGAACATTAAATTTCATACTTGACAGGCAATACATGATTATGCATATGGGTGACATTCATTAGTCAGTATTTACTTATTTGCAGCTGACATCAGATTACGTGTCACAGTAGTAGCTCCCTGGTACACTCCAGGTAACTCACATAGTCAGCAGCAGTTCATTAATTACTTAATATTTCAATACAAAACAGTTAAGACATGTCTTGCAAGTTTAGTAACATAATAATGGTATACAGCCATATACAAATCTACAGCTTTAAAAAAAAAAAAAAAAAAAAAGATGGCTAATAATAACTCACTAGAGGCTGCTCCCTAAACAGAAAACCTGTCATGCAAGGCTTGTGGGGCGACCATTGACATTTGTACCTACTAAAATAGAATATTGATTGTTAGCCCCCCCCCCCCAGCCCCATAAGATTTCTTCTCATACCCTAATTGCATAGGGAAATATACAATACTAAATCAGCACCTACCTGCTGCCAGCATTGAGATGCAACAACTATAATAACAAACAGGATAACAGTACTTGTATTATAATACTAGGCTTTACACACCGAACACCAAAGCTTTCAGGATGAAAATAAAAACAGTATGCCTTAAAATGTAAAAGCCGATTTTCATATTTAAGTTGTCTGAACCGTAAAACACTAAACCCCTCATGCAAATTGTTTTATAGAAGTTTTCTAAAGCTGCTAAAACAACTGTGTTTTGGGGGTAATGGAATTTACAAGCATCTTGCTCTAATGTTCCTCTCCAAGTGAATTATTCTTGTGCATTCTTGTGAATTATTCTTGAGCATTCTTGTCACGAATGGTAGCATCTATAAATCTGCTTTTTTTTTCCATTGTCCTGTCAAGACAACATTTGGTTTTGAATCAAATGACTTTACCCCCTACCATCTGTCAGCCAACAATAATTAGTTGCATGGTATATTTGGCAACAGTTACAGGACTGCTCATTAATTAGGCTGTTATTTGTTTATTATATTGTTGTTTTAAGGTTTGTCCTAATTAAAGGGCTTAAGCTTCTGGGGGTTTCAAGTAGCTCCTAACTAATGTTTTTTTTTTGTCCTTGTAAATATTTTCTAACTTTGCAGAGGTGGCAGAATACAGCAGGAGACTAAAACACATTATTTGATTTTAGATAAATAAACAATTATTTATATTATACTAGTCACCTAATCGTGATACACATGTTTAACCTTAAAGTCTATAAATCACTGTTTCAAACAGCACAGTATATTACAAGCAAATCTTCCTTTGGGTTTCAAGGGCAACATTGCAGAATCTGGAAGAACAGAAAACTGTGACTTATAGGTCGGTTTCATTTCAAGATAAGAGTGCACATATTATAAAAGCAGTCATGGGTTTTTGCCACAGTCAATGATTTCAATAATAAGTTTATATTTTATGTATTTCTCTCAGATTCAGCCATTGCTGTGTACATGAATTACACAAATCATTGGGCTATATCTCTAAAACTCTAATTCACACTTTATTGTGTAGAAAGTCCACATTGGATACATTTCTATTGTTTACAACAAACTTTTTTATTGTCTTCTTTACATTTTAATTTAGTATTTTTAGATTCCCACCTCTTGCTACATTTTTTTTATAGACAGGAGACTAAAACCATCTTAATATAAGATTTGAGCCCTGTGATTTCTCTGTGAAAATGACCTACATTAATCTGGCTATTAAAACTATTACAATAAACATGTTACATTTCATTCGTTTTTAAAGACATTAGTGCTTGTATTTTCTTCTTCGTTATTTTTTACCATTTTAACCCTTCTATTGTCATGAATATTTATAATTATTTTTGCAGTATTTCATTGCATACGACATGTGCAAACACTTCTCTCATCTTCAGCCATCAGCCTGCAAAATACATGTGTAATAGGGAGTGCATGTGGAGGAATTTCGTTGATAAAAACGATGTTGTATATTTACAAACAGTACAGTATGCATTATTATGTACACACAGTATCTTTCGCATAACACATTGAATACATATGTAAAAAAAAAAAAATGTGAATACATTTGCAGTGTGTTATTCACTTTTGTTAAAAAGTTTGTCCCTCACAGAAATGACTTCTTTGAAATGTATCTTATAATATATTTTAGCTCCGACGGAAGAAAGTACGATGAAACAGCATGTCAGATAAATCAAAGCTCACACACACACAACTGGAACCAACGACAGAGTAACCCATCTAGGCCACTGCGCTATTTAAATACAAGCTTTGCAGACCTGGTTGGAGACAGGCAGACATAAAATTATAGAGAAAGTATTACATTGTAAATCATAAAACAGACCAATACACACACACAAAACAATCAATGTCAACTATATACAAGGTCAGACAGCAGCCACACCTAAAAGTAGGTGGCCAAATGGCAGATTATTCCATATCCAAGACAGCACAATTACATATGTTTAATGAGGGACAGTTTCAAAATGGATCACTCTACAGGTTATTCTTTCTGCATATCTCCCCACAAGGACTGGCGGCTTACACATTTCACAATTAAACTGAATTATGCAGTTTTATTTAAGGTAACACATTATTATAAACTTGTTGGCTTTGCCTTGTGACTCACCACACCAGAGGTGTGATAAATCACACAACGGCTGCACACCCTGTCATGTGTAATTGCTTATGTTATCGTTTGGTAGGATTTTTTAAAAACATTTTTAAATTACTTTAACAGTGTGAAATCATTTATGAGGCTTTGTAACATCTGTAATTATAACCTACCAATGAAAAAGACAAAATGCATCTGGGGTTGAAAGACAAAAAAAGAGAAACACCTGCCACAACACTGGCCATTATGGTTTAGGGACACTATAGAAAGCCAGGTCAGCAATGATTCAACTTGAGCCTGATTGCCCAAATGGTTTGTCCAGTTGCTTTAGGAAATATGGGATTGGAAGTCTGCTGTACAGTCTGTTCTCTAGAATGGCCTGTTGAAACTGATTCTTTATGAAGCAATTGGTTCGCATTGTTATAATAAATGAATATTTATCTATCCATACACATTACAGGCAAAGGCACATTGGTAATTATTAATATTTATTATTGGTTAGGATCTGTTATAATATGATTGTTTGCTTGAGATAAAGACAGTGAAAAAGTACAAAACGTTAAATTAATCATAGTAAATAATCTTTTTGTTATTTTTTTGATGAAGCTATTTCTGAGATAAATAATCTGAGAAAACTGATTGTAAGGACTAATCACTAATTAATTTGCCATTTTTTTAATTTAGTACAATGTTAAGTACTGACCCACTACCCCGTCTACTTTAATTAATACTGCCACAGTGTAAAACGGCACCAAAAATCATACTTTCCGGGTGCAAGTTTTGTTGAAAAATGTTAAGCAATATATAATTGAAACACAATTATATTATAATTATTTATAGTACATTTACAAGTTTAAAGCTGACTGGTGTATAACATGCACCCACATACATTTTACGAAGGGTGATGAAGAGGTGCACGTGGAATGCATCCACGCATGTTATTCAAATTTGGCCTGTTTCCCATGAACGCGCAAAATAAACAGGAGCACATCACGTGTCATGCACATATATATGTTACCAGATAACTGCTGAGTTGAAAGCAGGAGGAGACATCACTGAAACTTTAATAATATTGATCTTTATAGGATTCTTGAGTGTGAGAGCTGCTGGCAGTGGAACACAGTATTTAATCAATGAGACCATATAAGAAATAGAATAAACAAACGTATTTTTGTGTATTTTTTTTTTTTTGTGTGTGTTGCTATTAATAATTTACATTTGATGTCCCATGCATCACATCACAGTAGTAGTAACACTTGAGAGATATAGTTACAGTATCTTACAGATGGGCTAAAATAAAATGCATCAACTAAAATATATTTCACTATATAGAATTTGTATACAGGGATAAGTTTGTTATAAATAAAATGTATAATGTAAGAAAACAATGTAAGACTTGTATAAAATAGTATACATTATAAAAAATATATTTGTGATGATTAATACATATTTAACAGTGAATCATACTGACCATTTCTAGAATTAACTCTGTTCAGCCAAAAAAAAAAACACTTAAAATGTAGGCACATTGCTGAGTCCACAGAGGGTTACAAGTAGATGATCTAGTTTTCTAGATCTAGATCATCAGTCAAAAGAAATAACTTCAGATCAGTTTACGCTTTTTAATGCAGTGGATTGTGGGATAAAACAAGACTAATAGCGGTTCTTTATTTTTTTGTGTGCATTTAGTTACAAACTTGCTAGGACTTTCTCCCAAAATAAATCTGGATGTAACGCAGAATTTGGATCCTAACTGTCTCCAGTCTTTCAAATTGTTACATTAACTTCTACACTAGATACTATAATAATGATGACAAGGTACTGTACATTAAAGATAGGAAATCGCATTCATGTTTTTATTATGTTACAAATAAAAGAGCCACGTGGTTTGAATATGCATATGTTTGGGGGTGGGGGGTATAGCAGGGTGAAGGTAAGGAGATGGGGTAAAACCTGGCCTCCCGAGAGGTGGTGAATGCTGCCTGGAAGGACCTGCTGTATTTGTTTTGTTTCCACCAGACTTGTGTTTTAACCCTGGTTCCAGGAAGTAGTTGAGCGTGGACACTGGGAGTGGATTCCTAGCAGCTATAGGACAACAGTGCCGGTACGAGCCTGCTGGGGGAACTGGGCACAAGCACCTGGATGAGACAGCAGCAGGAGGCGGACGTTTCCTTCCTGCAAGGAGTGAATATTTGTTGTGCGCAGTGGTGAATGGGACTGTGGGGATTATTGTGTTGTCACAGCACCAAAACCAGTGACTATGTATTTGTATTTGCACCACACTCCACCCAGGGACAGAGGGTTTGTTTAAAAAAGCTTGATGCAGTCTTTTTTAAAAGTTAACATAAAATACATCAACTATATTTCACATTAAGTCAAAGTTTATTTAGTTTTTTGAACTGTAAAGATGTGACTGTTGGGACATTATTTTGCAAGCTTAAATAAAAACAGTCACATGACAGACCTGTTAAAAAATTTAAGAAAGGACTTTAAAGTTATTAGAATATAATGGTTTCTCCATTATTACATTATTAGAAATAAGTGTTTTGATTACAATACCTTATTTTAATGTAAAATCAAATACATTGAACTATCTTGCAGTTAACTAATGATTTTTTTAAATGCTTTATTTAATTATTTTACCAGCAAAGTTAGAAAAAGTTTTTTAAGAACAGTTATGGTATATGAAAAGGACACTCCTTTTACCCATATGCTTATTCTAATTGTGAAATTCAACAAACTTGTGTTTTGAATTCTGCAACAAATCCACATAGTGCCGTAGATATGTATTAGCCCTTTTCAAATATATTGATGGTATTTTACTCAGTTTCAAATGTGATAATAAATAGGACAAAACAAATTCTTTATATAACCAGATTTTCAAGTTATAGTAAATACAAAATTGAAACAATACATACAGTTGTAGTCAAAAGTTTACATACCCCAATGGACATTTCAGGGTTGGGGAAGCTACTTTGAAAAAGTAGTTAGCTAAAGCTAAAAGCTACTCCTAAAAAAGGAACTAGCTACACTGCAAGCTATTCTGGAAAAAAAAGCAGCTAGCTACACTGCAAGCTATTCTGGAAAAAAAGCAGCTAGCTACACTGCAAGCTATTCTAGAAAAAGGAGCTAGCTACACTGCAAGCTATTCTGGAAAAAAAGCAGCTAGCTACACTGCAAGCTATTCTAGAAAAAGGAGCTAGCTACACTGTAAGCTATTCTGGAAAAAAGCAGCTAGCTACACTGCAAGCTATTCTGGAAAAAAGCAGCTAGCTACACTGCAAGCTATTCTGGAAAAAAAGCAGCTAGCTACACTGCAAGCTATTCTGGAAAAAAGCAGCTAGCTACACTGCAAGCTATTCTGGAAAAAAAGCAGCTAGCTACACTGCAAGCTATTCTAGAAAAAGGAGCTAGCTACACTGCAAGCTATTCTGGAAAAAAGCAGCTAGCTACACTGCAAGCTATCCTAGAAAAAAGCAGCTAGCTACACTGCAAGCTATTCTGGAAAAAAAGGAGTTAGCTACACTGCAAGCTATTCTGGAAAAAAGGAGCTAGCTACACTGCAAGCTATTCTGGAAAAAAGGAGCTAGCTACACTGCAAGCTATTCTGGAAAAAAAGCAAGCTATTCTGGAGCAGCTAGCTACACTGCAAGCTATTCTGGAAAAAAAGGAGCTAGCTACACTGCAAGCTATTCTGGAAAAAAAGGAGCTAGCTACACTGCAAGCTATTCTGGAAAAAAAAGCAGCTAGCTACACTGCAAGATATTCTGGAAAAAAGCAGCTAGCTACACTGCAAGCTATTCTGGAAAAAAAACAGCTAGCTACACTGCAAGCTATTCTGGAAAAAAAGCAGCTAGCTACACTTAAAGCTACTTGGAAAAAAAAGTAGCTTGCTACTTTCAAACTATTTTTCTACTAATGAAAATATTTTACAATTTTAACATATTTATAAACTATACTTCAGAACTGTGGTGTTTCGCGGTTATTATTACGGCATTAACTTACAGGTTCACATGTTGCAATCCACTGAAAAACAGCTCTGTATTCTTAACCCAGACCCTTTATACACATAGCCTTTATGGGATATATATATAAAACATTAATTATTCTTTCTAGAAAAGACCTCAATTTCATGTTAATTCAATATTGTTCTCTTTGCATTTGGCACTTTATCAGAAAAAAGCAATAACAAGAATTGTACTCAGAGCCTTCTACAAAGTGTGTACTATTTCACCATAGGAGATAGCAGAGACACTGAGAAGTCCTGTTGTGGTTAGCACGAATATCCAGCACAATAATACACCTGCTTTATATCAGAGCAGATTTTCAACCCTGGTCCTGGAGGACCCCTGTGTCTACTGGTTTTCATTCCAACTGAGTTCTTTATCACTTAATTGAACCCTTTAAATGATCTTACTTCAATCTTGTCAGTTGTTTTCAGCTCTTAAATAAGTGGAGATAGTTTAGATAAGTGTTCAATTAAGCAGCTGACAATTGAGATGGAGAAAACCAGCAGACACAGGGGTACTCCAGGACCATTGTTGAAAACCACTGCATCCAAGGAAACCAACAATTCTATCCATAATGAACAAAACCACATTTAAAACAAAAAGCAAAAAAACAATTTAAAAAAATAGCAATTAAAAAAAAAAATAGTAGTAGCGTTACATTTTACTACATTTTGCTGGAAAAAATTGCTTACTGTGGTATTGCATCTTCAGGTGTGGCAAGGACTCATATGCTTTTACAAGTGACTTCTCACTGGATTAAAAAAAAAAATAAACCTGTCCACTTCATTACTCAGATCATTCTTCTGGTTCCAAATTTTCGGAAAGTATCCTGAATAGCTGTCATACTCCTCACTCAAAGTCTCAGTTGCATTGTTGGTTGCATCTCCAAATTTCTGCACCTCATCTTTCAATTTTGAGATGGTTGGCATCTTTTGATCTGTCTCGAGATACCGGAGCTGGAACATGGGGTGCGTTGTGCTTGCCAATAGGATGCGTTCTTCAAATATGTAGCCAAACCTATGCTGCAGACCACTGCGAAGGGTGTCAAGCAAAGGAAAGCTGTGTCGCACAACCTAGTCCAACCTCAATTTCTAAAGTTTTTCCAAAAGGATGGAGATCATTGACATCAAAGCACCCAGATATGCCATCTTGTCTTACTGCAGAATATCCAATGCCTGTGCCAATGGAGCCATCGTCTGAAAAAACTAATATAACTATTGTATTTTTGGAAATACAAGAATGTTCCCACTTGCCCTGTTAAAGAAATGATTTTATTAATAGAAATGGGAGTACAAACATATTTGATAGCTCCATTGTTTGTTTCTTTCATTGAAAAAAAATTCCACACACTACTACAAACTTTTTTTGTACTGCTATATTAAAACATATTTTGTATATCAATGAGTTATTTGCTAATAGTGAGCTCAATGGTGAACACAAACTGATCAAGTCCTGATGCCTGTGTGCTTCTGTTCTGTTTGTTCCACAGTGCCTGGCATTTTCCAAATGTTATCCTTGAGATCCTCTTGAATGGATCGGATGCATTTATGGCTTCTGCTGCATCACTGGTCGGAACAAGGTGGAGGATGTGACAAGCACATCGCTGGTGTTTTGGTAAGTGGTAGTCTTGATTTTCCGAACCAGACCCGCAGAGGACATCTGATATATCCTGAAACAGGTGTTCCTCTTCAGCTACATCTTCTTCATTAGCAAACAAACATTTGATCCATTGTCTGTTGTAGTCATTTTCACCTTGTTCTGAATGAAGAATTCCACATGGGTGTCTTCCAGCATTGAAGCAAGGACATCATATGTGTGGCGCCCTAACAGTCTCTGATAGGCCAATACTCCTGACCACACTGTTAGAGAGTCTGAATCAATCCAGTGGATGGTGACACCGAGAAAGCTTTTGTTGTTGCATGAATGTAGTTGACAAAAAATCCAGTTGTGACAACACATTTAGAAGGTTTTTCTTCATGGAGGTGAAATCATCTTCCACCATCTTCACCAGGGTCTTCATTGACATCAGCTTCCTTGTAGGTTGTTTACTTAAAGGTCTTATTATAGCCAGCTACACAATTCAATTACATTGGAGGTATTCTGTAGGGTTTTTTCTTTGATCATATCATTTATTAGCTGATAATTGTATTATTATATTAATATTTAGGGTGTCACACCAAAGGACATTAAGGACAATCAGAAGAGTATCAGAAAACTGAACTATTTAGATATTTCAAAGACAAAATCTCACCTTCTCCTGACAGCATGTTCTCTGCCAATGCTTTCTGGACTTCCTGTTCGGATGGGTCCTCAATTCCAGCATAGGTGTCCAAATAAAATCATGTTTTTTAAATGCAAAACTTATGTCAAACCAGAGGACATGAGTTTGAGGGACACAACTTAGTAAACTGATAAAATGTACAAGTAGCTACGATTAACTTTATGTGTTTATAGGACAAATTATGCCAGGAGCACAAAAAATAGATTTTATAACAATTTAAGTAGATTTATTAGTGTTTCACTTTTTACAGCTTTGCTCAGGACAGTCACACCAAAGGACATTTCACAGGTTTAAACCGATATTATGGAAAAACTGAAAATATTTAAATATTTGTAGATTATGTCTGAAATAGATCACAATGAGCGTTGTCATCTATATCAATCTTCGATTTATCACACATCAATTTGAACAATACATGCACACGCATTCTCCAATCAAAGGAGTCAAAGGCTGAATTTGGTGTAAAACTACAACTAGATAAATGTTTGACTGACTTTTTTTTTTCAGTGTGTTGCTGAAGCCCCTACCTATGCCACTGTGCACCACCTAAACATTTTACTATTAGCTTGCTACTCCCCAACACTGGGAAATTATTTCTCGAAAACAAATAATTATAGGAAAAATTTTTTTTAGCAAAAGTATTACTTTTGTGGATGAGGAAAGAAAGTTGTCTACAATTATTTATTTCACCATTTTTTTTTTGCAAAAATGTTAATTCAAAAGTATTCATATCCTGACAAGCTAGTTAAGGCACCTTTAACAAAAATTACCTCTTTTAAACAATTAGGTTATTTATCAGTGAGCTTTTGGCATGATTATGTTGTAATTTTTGACCATTCTTCAATGCAAAAATTGTTCCAGTTCATTCAAATACCGAGGACTTCTCATGTGCACAGCCTTCTTCAACTCTTACCAAAGATTCTCAATCGGATTTATATCGGGACTTAGATTTTTTTCATTTTTAACCATTCTGAAGTAGATTTTGATGTGTGCTTTGGATTGTTGTGTTGGAACAAAAGAAAAAAAAAACACTGAAATAAATAACTGTAGACATCTATTTATTTTAACTTTTTTTCCTCATCGACAAAAGCAGAACTTTTACTGCAAAAGGTTTTTCTTAAAATTCTTTGTTTTCGAGAATTTTCTAGAAATTATAAAATTCCATTGGGGTATATAAACTTTTGACTACAATTGTGTATATATATATATATATATATATATATATATATATATATATATATATATATATATATATATATATATACACACACAGTGCCTATAGAAAGTCTACACCCCTTTGAACTTTTTTTCACATTTTGTTGTGTCAGTGCCTCAGAGTTTCATGCATTTAAATGAAGATTTTTTTTCCAGTAATCTACACACTATATTCCACACTGTTAAGGGTTAAAAAAAATATTGAGAAAAAAATTATATATTAAAAATACAAAACTGAAAGATCATAATTGGATAGTCTCCACCCCCTGAGTTAATACTTGGTGGATGCACCTTTGGTAGCAATTACAGCTGTGAGTCTGTTGGGATAGGTCTCTACCAACTTTGCACACCTAGATTTGGCAATATTTGACCATTCTTCTTTACAAAACTGTTCAAGCTCTGTCAAGTTCCTTGGGGAGCGTTGATAGACAGCAATCTTGCCACATATTTCCGATTGGATTTAGGTTGGGACTCTGACTGGGCCACTGAAGGACATTTACCTTTTTGTTCCTTAGCCAGGCCAGTGTAGCTTTGGCTGTGTGCTTTGGGTCGTTTCAGCTTTCTTGCAGAGAGCAGCAGGTTTTTCTTAAGGACTTCTCTGTACTTTGCTCCATTCATTTTCTCTTCTGTCCTGACAAGTGCCCCAGTCCCTGCCGATGTGAAACATCCCCATAACATGATGCTGCCACCACCCTGCTTCACAGTAGGGATGGTGTTCTTTGGGTGATGCGCTGTGTTGGGTTTGCGCCAAACATAACGCTTTGCATTTAGGCCAAAAAGTTCCATTTTAGTTTCATCAGACCACAAAACTTTTTGCCAAATGGCTACAGGAGTGTTTTTTTGCATACTTCAAACGGGATTCAAGGTGGGCTATCTTGATTAATGTCTTCTTTCTTGCCACCCTACCATACAGATTTGTGGAGTGCTTAGGCTATTGTTGTCACATGCACACTTTGACCAGTCTTCGTCATAAAAGCTTGTAGCTCTTGTAAAGTTGCCATTGGCCTCTTGGTAGCCTCTCTGATCAGTCTCCTTCTTGCTCGTCATCCAGTTTGAAGGGATGGCCTGATCTAGGCAGGGTCTTGGTGGTGCCCTACACCTTCAACTTCTTAATAATAATCTTGACCATGCACTAAAAGATATTCAAGGCCTTTGATATTTTTTATACCCATCCCCTGATCTATGCATTTCAACAACTTTGTCCCGGCGTTCTGTTGAAAGCATGTTGGTGCTCATGTTTGAGTCTTTGCTGTCAAATGCACTACCTGACAGACGGAACCTACAGGAACTGCTGAATTCATCCTGAAATCATGTGAATCACTACAATTTAACACAGGCAGCCACTTAACTTGGTGTGTGATTTTGAAGGTGATTGGTTACACCTGAGCTCATTTAGCATTGCTATTACAAGGGGGGTGGACACTTATCCAACCAAGCAATTTCAGTTTTTTTTTTTTTTATTAATTTTCTACAAATTTCTAGAATATTTCTTTTACTTGGAAGTTGTGGGGTATGTAGATAAATGAAAAAAAAAAAAAAAGCATTTTAATTCCAGGCTATAAGGCAATAAAAGGTGACAATTTTGAAAGGGGGTGTAGACTGTAGACTGTGTAGAAAGGGTGTGTAAAATATAGATCAATTTACATCATTTTTACGTAGTATGTGTAAACTGTACTGTATTACTGTAGGTACCCTACCCCCCCTTTTGCAACCTAGTTTTTATTTTGCCTCTTAAATATTTTGCATGTATGTACATTTGTACATACATACAGTACAAATTCTGATATTTTTTATTTTTGTATCATTGGCCTAATATTGAATTTATTTAATCTCCACCCCCCCTCCAGTGTAAGTAATTACTGTGTGTTACATTAGTGTCTTACTTCCTCAGCTACCAGGCAAAGAAGGCTACAGGTATTCTCCATCAAGGACCTCACTGAAGCTGAAGATGAGGGATAGTTGGAGGAAATCGAAAAGAAAGATCAAGCAGAATGAGAAAGAGTTGAGGGCTGTGTGTGATTTAACTCCATCATCACCGGATGAAACAGTGATAGTATCTTTAGCGGCAGATTCACTAGCTGCAGATCCACCAACAGACCCAGCCAATGTACAGTCTAATCAGGACTCACTGCTCAGTACCGTTCAGTTCATTTGAAATTCAATGCAGACCCAAGGATTACAGCCAGTGGCATCATCCACTCCACTATGACAGCAGCAGAATAAGAATTTTAAGATAAGGCAGAATATAAGGGCAATAAAAAACAAAGATCAGAAACTCAGGGGTGACACTGAACAAGAAAAGAAGAGAGCTAAGATGTACAAAAAAGATGGCTTCACACTAAGAAAAGAAAACAAAAAAGAAGAGAGTAAAAACTAAAGTTAATTAATTGTGAAAGAATTTCTGTCTAGAGACAAAAACAGTTGTCTTCTACCTGGTAAAAAGGGTCTAATCAGGAAGGGTAAACAGTCTTCAGAGGCGAGATATGTCAAAGTCCTTAATTCATTTGCATGCCAAAGAGTTCAGTAAGCCAATGTTTATGTCCTACCGACAATTTCTCAGGCTCCATCCACTTTACATCACTGAATCCAAATACAGTGACTGCAACACTTGTGCATGTTCTGTTAGAATGTTGGTCTGCTCATGCAGATATGGTACTGGACAGAGTGTCCTAAACACAATAAGTGCCTCCAGACTCAAATATTGCCTGTAATACTTTCACCCATATATATATATATATATATATATATATATATATATATATATATATATATATATATATATATATATATATATAAGAGCCAACTTTCCAACATTTCGGTATGTTTACATAGCTTTCTCAAGGGAAAGTGTGTTTGAAAACAAACAGTGGAGGTACTTAAACAGGCTTTGGATGTCATGGCAACTACACTCATGTATTTCTATTTACATCTGTGTGTGTGTGTGACATGCAACTTTTTTCCTTACATTAGAATTGTAGTGATTAAAAATGGGTTCTTTTTGTTAAACGCCAATCTCTCTTTCCTACTTTTACCTGAAGAGACCTTTGAGGTCTTGAAAGCTTGCGAATAATTATTATTTAGTTAGTCCAATAAAAGGTATCACATCTCCTTCTCTTTATTTAAATCTATTAATGTGGTTGTGATGTCATTCACCACATACTGTAGTCGATGATGTAATGATCTGCTGTTCCTTTCTATTTAAACCTTCGGGCATCCTGGTACTGAGTTTATTTAAACATTTATTTTCTTTTAGTTTTCTATATTGTACATTGTCTAATTTTATGTTTTCTAAAAGTACGAATTTCAGGTCATTCATGTTATGCTTGTTCTTTGTAAAGTGCTGAACCACTGGTTCATTTTCTTTTGCATTTCTTATGTTTGAAAGGTGATTCTGTATGTGATTGTATAATGTTGTACATGCCTCTCCGACATATTTAACTTTATTAAATTTTTGGCAAAATAGGAAGATTTATTTCTATATCCTTTTCTTTTTTATAGTCATTTTCATTAGAACAGATTATTTTTATCCTTATACCCAGTCCTTTAGGAATAGCTATTTTTGTATGGATGACATATGTAGGCACTGATGCATATCAGTAGGTTTTGAGTAAATATCTGTTTTAATAAATCCTTGATCAAATTTAACCAAGGTATCTACAAATTTTATTTCTAATTTTGTCCACCTTAAATCTACCAAAATATTATGATGAATATTATTGGCTAATTCATAAAACTGGAAAAGAGATTCCTTTTACCCCTATATGAGTTTGCAAAATAACTTTCTTTTAACTATTATTAACTTATCCTTATTTATGTATCTTTTTGCTGGAACAAACTTCAGTCCCTTCCCTAGTAATGCTTTCTGTAAGGCTGTTAGTATTTGTTTGTTTGTATGTATTTATTTTTTACATTGAGTCTGATAGAAATGAACTGCTTGAATATAATAAAGAGAAAGTTAAAAGAGTACCATTAATAATTACATATTCTAAATTATTACCCAACATTTCAAAAATAGTTTGGAAACATTTACGTATGCTTCATAATTTGGAGAAAATGGAAAAACTATTTCCAAAAAAGGATGCAAATTTAGCTGACATTGTGGTACATAGTAGACATCCATGGCTCGTAGACAGATTACAGGGCATTAAAACCTGTAAGAGCATGTGTAAGTTATGCACATATATTTGTAAAGATAAAATTGAAATCTAATTTAGAAAAACATTTGAAAAAATTAATTTAGACAATATAGAATATATGTACAATATGTACAATATAGAAAAATATTTTAATTTCATTTTGTTTTATTTTATTTTCCAAAGGCTAGAATAACCATTGTGTCCCTTGAGTAATATGTACTTGTATTTATAAATTCAAAGCATCCATTTTTTAAGAGTAGTCAATTATGTTTTGTATTTTCGTCTGTCCCCAATTTGGTTATGCCGAATTGTAGCGTTTTACTGAACTATAGAATCTCAGGACAGATCGTACCAATTTTAAAATTATATTATGTTTTTTTGTAATGGCTGATATTGCTTTGAGGCGAATCCACAAGACATTCTTGTATCAATTCTAACATCACTGACATGGTCAATTCACATGGTAGCAAAGACACAGGGTGCTTGAGTTTGAAATTTTTTACAGAAGGTCCCAATGTCCTGTAAAATCGAAATGAAGGACCTCTAAGAAATGGACAGTTCACACAGGACTACATTTCACAGATGTCAGTAAAAAAAAAATTATGAGGTGATTTTTACTCCTGTGAGAATCAGGATTTAGAATTGTAATTTGCATTGTTTTCCTTAAAAAAAAAAAAAAAAAAAAAAAAAAACAGTGCTACTTACAATTTGGAGTAAATAGCTTTGAGAATCTTGTTTTTTGTTTTCTATAAGGCTGGAGATAAATGATCAATTTTTAAGTATTTTCTTTTCTTGGCAACTCAAATTGACAACAGTAATTGACTGTGTGCCACACATTCACATTGAGAATAGATTACTGCTCTATTTTCAGTAATTCAGCTGACAATTTTTCAATGTGCCTGTGTGTTCCACCAATGATATTGCATTTTCTAATCACCTGATTTCACTCTCAGTTTTGCTAAATTGGAAGTTTGGCAACAGACAAGTGACACACGAGGAAACTGCAATTGATAGATTTTTTTTCATGGTAGAAAATGTTTATGGGATGTTAGATGTGTAGAATATAAAGACTCTAATAAAAAATAAGATATAAGGAATTAGCAAATATTTTCAGGAAATCACCAGTGGAGGTAAAAGACAATCCTGCAGGATCCTCTAGATGTTCCTGCATCGAAGCATGGTATGCTCCATGACTGTTTCTACTGTACAGCTTCTCTCTGGTCCACAAAAGGTTTTTTTTTTTTTTTTTTTTTTTTTTTTTTTTTTTTTACACGTTTTCAGAATTATGCCAATTACTATAGCAGGAGCTGAAACATGTTTATGGCAAACAGATACCAACTTAAAATTGCTTAAAATAACTGTCAGTTTTCCAGTGTGCGTGTGGCACATTTAACAGCAGCAATTCAACTCTCCCTTTTTTGTTGTCAACTGGAATTGACAGTAAAACTTGCTAAGAGCACATTAAAGTTTAGATGGGTTACAGTTACACATGGTTTGTACTTTTAACAATCTCCTCCTCCCCCTTCTATTTGCAGAGGAGTTGAGGGCCAATTATCTGGTAAACTGCTGGCTGTCAGGTAAGAACAGAACTCTGACCGTAACTAAAGTCTCAGTGGAACATACCTACTGAATGTGTTTTTTTCTAAATTAGATGATTTCAAGATAGTGCAGCACGACGGCCTGTTTACATTTAATGGGGATTGTCAATACAGATTAGGGTTTGTTGAAAAGCATGAGCCAGTGAGCAGTAGCTTCCTGTGTAGGGAGCAGTGCTTCAGTGCCTGTCACCGCAATAGCAGAATGCTTTGTTCCACAGATTTGTCACATCATGATGTACTTACTTTTACGACTATCTGATGGTGAAAGGCTTTCTTTCATTGACATTTCATAGAGGGAAATGTTTCTCTTCCTTACAAAAGTTTACTTTCTTACTCAGGGTATTCATAATAGACTCAGTGAATGAATAATGAACACATGAATAAATAAAATAAATAAATCCTTCTTTTCTGCATGGAAATGGCAATAGTAAATAGGATGGGGACAGAACTGCACACGATAAACATGCACATACAGTGAATGCTTCGCAAATGAGGCCCTTGCTTATAGTATGATAGGAACAACATATTTGAAGCAAAGAGTAAGCGTTTGTCAGGAAGTGATTTCAACCACACACAAATATAAATTATAACATTTTTTTTTAATTACACCGTGTAACAAATTTATTTATTTATTTATTTATTTTTTTGGTTCCTGGGTAGTAAGTGTTATTTTCTAATTACTTATGCCTCAAAAGTATAGAAAATGGCTATTATTCCCCACAAACTTTGCTTTTGTGACCAGGACAGTGATATTTCAAAATATCACTATTTCCAATAGGAAAACGGGCAAATGTGTGCCTTTTCGTTCACATAAAGTCAGTAAAAAACAACATATAAAGCCAAATTAACATGTATTTATACTAAAGTAATACAAAGATGACTACAAAAGATTTAGAAGTGAGTATACTAACTTTATGTGAACGAAAAGACACACATTGCCCGCCAGAATGCCCAGGCCCAGGACAAAATACCTGGTTGTCCTACCACACTCCTATGGCTGGCACTACCTGTACCTTTCATAATTTAAATTTTTTGATTAACCACAATAAATCTGGATGAATTTTGCAGGTTTACTATGGAATGGCTGGGTATTACAATGCTATCTTTTAATGGGATTCATAAGTTTATCATCCACATAATGTGCTGAATAATCTGTAGATATAAATATATAAAGCTTGCAAGGTTTTCAGGCAGGAAATCAGTCCTACCGTGCTTTCGAATTACTGTTGATTTGTTTTACCTTTACATTATGGATTCGACTTCTCCAATCATAGACCAATGCCAGGATTTGTCAGGGAAACATCTAAAATCGTCTAAACGACATCCATCTTACAAACAATGCAATGTTTCATTTTGCAGCAATGTTTCATTTCAGTTTGTTGCCGAACTTTCCTTGTTCCAGTAAACTTCATGCTCAAATATTCACAAAGTTGGGAATGTAAATTTAGTCATATTGTTATTTCTCCTTGAGATGCATGGCATCAAGTTCAGGCCTGTGAAACCTTCCTTGTGCAAAAAAGTAACTTTCACAGAATTGTTTCAGCTTCGTTCATAGACACAGCCTGTTACACATATCCAACGTGCCGTCATGTATGCATCAATACCATGGGGCACAGCCGAATGTGACAGCAATCACGCTCAACAGGATAACAGGAAAATAAATTGTTTCACCATTGCACGTAACACAGGACCACAACATAACATTCATACTTTACAAGTCAGTCTTTCCAAATGACACATTTGTACTCCCATGGTTTGCTGTTCTAGTATGTCATTTCAGCTCAGTTTGTATCAAACTTATCATGCCGGCCTCTATCACCTTCCATCCTACACTCCTGATAACAATAGGGAGCTACCTCGGAGAGTCGGATGTGGAACCACACAAACATACTGAATGTTTTTGGACACTGCGTAGCAGACAAAGTTCTATTAAGGTACGTGTATGTTTTCAATAATGAATGCTGGGGCGATCTTGCATCGATTTCGGGACTTCTGCATTGGCGATGTGTGCTCTGTCCTCTTGTGGGCGAAGGGCGTCATTATTACCAGAATTAAGTTATTTCATGAAAAAAAAAAAAAAAAAAAAAGTCACAAATGTGAAATCTCCAGAGAATCCTGCTCAATAATAGGTTATTCTGTGTATATGCTTACTGTTTTATGTACAGAAATCGATATGCTCACAACAACATATGAATTTCCACTCTAGAAATTCATTCTAGATGGCAAGATGATTAGAGGATTTTCTTTTTGCACAATAATTTGTCTGATTATAGTGAATCTGAATTTTTTAACAGTGATTCATTTATATAACATAGGTGTTCCCAGTATTTAAATTTAAAATCTTTTTTAGTTATAAAAAAAATAAAAAAAGGTGTGTTGCTCTGCCGTGTTATGCAGTGACGTTCATTTCCATTCCATATGCCTGCTTTCTTGAAATGTCACACAGCCATTTCTTCAAAATAATAATTCAAACAGTAACAGTAATAGACATTCAATTTCATCACTCATTATTTTTCTAGGTAGGACATTCATATCTTGTTTTGCCACCATATACTACAATAAAAATACTACTTGTCAAAATACTTCCTGAAATAATAGTATAGTATGAAGTTCATTCAAACATCTACATTATTCATAAAATCTCAGCTTCAGGCTTGTATGAACTTACCAGAAGGGACAAAATATTGTGACTAGACTTGATTCAAAATGTTCCAATCAGGATCTTGTACCTGTAAGATAGAGACATTTATACATGTTTTTACAAAAGCTTGCCACCTTGTAATCTATTATGCTTGCTTTCTCAAAATTATTGCTTCTAACCCCCAATAAACTGGATGTTCTATCACTCACTCATCCTCCAGATCACACAATCCATCTCAATGGATCCAATAGAAAATCTATTCTAAATTTGCAATATGCTTTACACATGGATGTAGGAACAGACCCTTATTTTCATTACCCTTGAAGATAGTGCTGGATTCATGATAATCTCTCTACCGTGTGTGACCAAGCCCTTGGCTCGGGCTCATTTCTACCCTTTAAAATACTAACCCCAACACAGGACTGTAAGTTTCAGCGCAGTTACACACTTTTATTAAACACAAAAATAAACAAACAACAAAACAAAAGCCTAGCTTCACTTGGAGACCTACACTAAACTTGTTTTTCTCTAAAGTAAATGGTTTGGATGGCTAAGCCATTATCCCAACAAAATCCTTTCTAAAAATGTAACTAGACTGGGCAAAAGCATTCACTGATTTTCTTCGTTAGCACACAGCATCTTTCTCTTACCAGCTCCCTTGTGGTCCTCTTAATGGAGCTTCAAGCTCCCTTTTTATTTCATGTGGCTGGTCCCACTTAGCACCAATTACCTTGTTGGAGACCAGCCACATTCTCACATTTATTTTGGCAGGTTGGGGATTAACCCCATCCCTGCCAACCACTACCAATACACACACATTTACAGGCAGAGAGAGAGGGCCTCCCAGAGTGGGGCTCGCACTGCGGCCCGTAATTCCTTCCAGCATGAGACTTTCTACAGGATTCATGCTCAATGTTCAAGACATCACATATGAAGTAATCCCCCTTTTCA
Source organism: Polyodon spathula (assembly GCF_017654505.1). Lineage (NCBI taxonomy): Eukaryota > Metazoa > Chordata > Actinopteri > Acipenseriformes > Polyodontidae > Polyodon > Polyodon spathula. The sequence goes on along the minus strand of NC_054537.1, from coordinate 32,343,262 downwards.
AAGACACATATGATCTAGCATTCAATCTAATGGCAAATTAGGTTCCCAAAACACCTGAGGATCTTATAATACAGACAGACATGTTTTAGACTTTATTCAAATGCTATTGTAGTGAATCTGAGGCTTCAGATAGCAGTGCTGTCAGCAAGAGTTTCAAGTTCCCCCTTTCCTGCTTTTCCCTAGGTTCAGCATAAGCTTTTATGCTGCCATGGCGTTGAAGAACAGTTTAATAACAAATCACTTCTGAGTCTTTATCTATGGTCTATTATTTATTTCTGTAATATAGATGATTCCATTTGTAATCTGTGATTGCTATCAGCAATATGATAAATAGGGAAACAAGCCGAAATTTTGTCTAATTATTTAAGATTAGAAAACGGAAAATGATTTGATTCTTGTTTTTTGATGTCTCTGCTCAAAAAGCTAAAACAAACAAGAAGTCATTTTCACGTTTTCCAAATTATGTTTCAAAAAGGAAAAACAATTGGACCGAATGTACAGGGATACTGTCCACAATACTCTCACTAATTCTGTTTTCTGTCCTCACACTTCCATGCTACAATATCTGGCCTCCAGACCCTGATCTGAACCTTCGGTCCCACTGTTTCTAACTGTGCAGAACCTGCTTGTCTCCAGACCCTGTTTTTCTGCAAAGTTAACAGGGTCTTCTGCAAGTTAGCACTCCCTGGGAGAAGTTCAATATATATATATATAATATATATCTATATATATATAAGATATTATATATATATTATATATCAAACACAACACATACAATAAAAAAAAACAACAAAAAAAAAAAAACTTGAATGCAATTGTGTTAGTATTACAACTGCTACTCATAAGGAAGATATTTTTCATTCTCTGTTTTGCTTTTGGACAAGGATTTCAAAAGTAGTCTGCTTAAAATTCTAGAAAGACAATATTGCTTTTGGTTGGGTTCTTTTAAATCTAATGAGGATAGTCTCTCCACCGTGAATCTCATTAGAGGATCATCAGCTTTATCTCTCTGAGAGCAAACAAATATTGTTGTCAAATTTAATTTATTTTAAGCTTATATATCATCCACGATTAGGTTATTTTCTAACATCTGAGAAATAAGACCTGGCTGCAGCCTATGCTGTAAACTGCTTACACAGAGATACATAACCTCTCACTCAAACCCCTTAATGACTAAACCCTCAATAGATAATCTTACCCTCTTTAAAAATATGCACAATATTTTAATGAGCAAGACATCTCAAAAGTACAATGGTACCCTGTGAAATGTGCTCCTTTTTTAGGAATGCAGTACAACTAGTGATGTGGAGTTTGTTGCTGGATAACCTGACTCAGATTACTTGCTCACTAAATAAACTAAATATGGTATTCCTGAATAGATAATTTCTTTAAAAATATGCAAAGGATTTTAATGAGCAATCCATCTCAGAAAGTCAGTGGTACCCTAATCTGATCCATTAATTACCGATGCTGAATGACTGGGTGGAGCATTTGGTCTCTAATTTACCCCAAAAAATATTTTTCGGAGTTGTTACTGCAAAGTCTGGTATTATATTTAATGTAGTGCTGTCCTTAGCAATCCTTAGCCAGACACCTTTTTAGAGAGTTAAATAAAGATAGAATGTCATTGTGCATGGGTAGTAAGTTTGTCCTATTTGGGGTACCACTGCGCACGTGGGATAAACTTACTTAAAGAGAGAACAACGATCTATTCAGGGATACCAAGATATTTTGTGAGGAAGTCACTACCAGTTGCATTACTTTCCTATGTATGTCTGCCATGCAACACAAAGACACTTTGTTAATGCTGGTACATCCCACAAATGAGACGACGTACATGTTGTTGAAGCAGCTGGGCCCATTCTTGGATAAGGATGTCTCGCTGATCAATCCGTTCTCTCGAACGTTTTGTATTCAATAGAAGCAGTGATGATCTTTCCTCAATGTGGGTGGGAATTGTTACCAACCAAATTAAAGTTTGGCCTGGTTCATTGATGTTTCTACTAACATCACCACTGTTTTGGTATCAACTCCACATTCAATAGACCACACTTTGAGATGTTGAATTGCCCCATTTTCAAGCATCCCGATAATTCTCTTCATGCCTCTTTAATTAACCAACACCTAATTGGTCTTTGAGCCAATACACTTACTACTAACTACTAAGTTTTTAAACAGCCACTCTCACATGTACCAAATTTTAATCATTAATTTAGGACCATGAATTCCCAAGATTGTATTTGTGTGTTTACCAGCTGCACAACTAGATCTGTTGCACTGAAATTGCCTTTTGAACTTTTGTTTTCATAAGGGATAGAGCTATGGACCTGTCTCTAAATGCTTTTGTCTTTTTTGTATGCTCTTAATGGAAGTTCTTAACATGACTGCCATAGATGGATCCTTCTTTTAAAGTTATTGTAAATGATGTATTGATTTTGTATTTTATTTGTAGGATGATATGTTAGAACAAAGGGTATATGATGATTTGCATCTTGCTTTAATATATGGCTTAATTCCTGTTTAATGTAACAATCATTGTCTTGGCTGTATTTATTATGTTGTCTTTGTATCCACAGCTCTTAAATATGCACATTTAATCTGCTTTTGTTTTAAAAATCTTCACTGCAGATTTGGTCCACAGCTCTATCCTTTGGAAAACAATACTTCAAAAGGCACTTTTTCTTGCAGCAGATCTCATTGTGCAACCTGCAAACACACAAATAAAATTCATACTACTAAATCTTATATTGCCATTAATGAACAAGTTTACTTGCACTACCAAAGGAACTGAGTATTGCATCATCTACAAAAAGTGCAAAGTACTAAACCATACTCCTTCAAATTTCAGACACATTTTTTTAACCATTTTTTGCTTCTCAAATAGCCTGCGTCTTCAATTTGAGTACAGTAGTGATGTGTGTATTAAAATCGGCAACAAAAGACGTGACTACCCGAGTACACAAACAGCAACGTAACTGACTGCCAAGAAAAGACAGGCATCTGCCCAAATACACAAGCAGCAACGTGACACTGCTGAATATTTGTTTTATTTTTCTCAAATTGAGGGTGGTAAATTTGGACTGCATCTTGAATTCAAAAGAATACAGTCATACAGACAACAAGCAGATTGCTTTGTAGAACACAATAGAAGCATTAAGATCAAATCCACCTTGTCACCTGTAGCTATGCATTTTAATACTGATAAACATTCTATTGATGATATCACTGTCTGTGGAATTTACAAATGCCATGGAACACACGCAACCACGACTCCAGCCAAGCTGTCCGCTGCTGAGTCCAGTTCCCCTGCGCTAAAGCTACACGCCCAATGGTCAGGTCCAGCAGCCCCTGAGGCTCCTCCACTGCACCTATCAGGGAGGGGCAGAGCAACAACAACACTACTAAAAAACCTTTAAAAAACAATAAGTCCCTCACCACCTCTTCTTCCCTCTTTGCCAAATTAATAATAATATGGCCATCTAAAACATACTCAGTTAAAATGCCTTGTTAAAAACTTGTGCTAAAGTCCCAATAAACTCTCCCTCTCTCTCTAGAGACACTAAAAACTGTTAAAATACTAACAAAACAGTCAGGATAAAACAGGCTAAACTACCATAAAAAGGTGCAAAAATACAACTAGGAATAAAATGGCTATGCATGCACCTGATGGACACTTCCCTTTACGAACCATGAATTTGCTTTTTATCCAGGGCAGTTCCAGTGCCTCCTGTGTCTCCAGCCAAGTTCAAGTATATAAAAAGGATTTCCCACACTGCTTCCTCATGCTCTCTGTTTCCAATCCATCTCTCCTGTCTTCTGTCTTGCTGCTGCTGCATACCTGCTTATAAAGGGGATTAACTCCTCCCTTCAAACCTCCTTACCAATGCACAACCTGGTTATTCAATGAGAGCTCGTACCTGACCCTATAGCAGCGCTTCACCTTGCCTGCTCAAATGAACTACAGTTCCCAGCAGCCTTTGCTCTGTGGTCCTCCAATGCCCATAAACTCTCCTCTCACAGCCATGTGCTCCATACACAAACAATCCTAATAAGTGCTCTGTGTCAAAATATAAGGTGATTTCTAATACTATAATACTTTCATAAAACATGCTCAATAAAGTATATATAAAAGTGCAAACAAAAAAGTAAAAACACACATGCTAATTTATAACATAATAACAGTGCTCAACTGGGGCTTTACAAGGAGACCAAAGTCACTGCGTGACACAGGCAATAAAAATATTTATAGAAGATAAATCTGACCATCAACATTCTAAAAAAAAAAAGATATGTGTTTCTCCTAAGTGAATCCTACATTTACTACCTTTTTACCTTGAATATTAAACCATGGAAGAACAATTTAGACAGATTGGGATGTGTCCGGCCTAAATTAAAAAATATGGCTAGAGCTACACAGTTAACAGATCTAGAAAATAAAGTTAAACCTGCAATAAAAATAGATTATATTTTTTTTTACTTTGTTTGACCTAAGAATGGAGTTTTTAGAATGTACAGTACATGTTCTAAATAAAACTTGATATATAGCACTAGCTCCTCAAGTTCGTCACTGATGAATGACCCATGCAATGCCAGAATGAATAGACAGAAGAATCTTCAATTACCCCAATCAAAAAGTCCCAGACCATTTTAAGTGCCAATAAATGTGACTGTGCATTATACTTCTAATGTTATATTGACCACATATAATTTCTAATATATTGTTAACCAAATGCAGCCAGAAATTCCATCGGGCTGTAATGAATTCCTTTTTTTATAGTGCCAGACGGCACATCATCCTCAAGATTGCTGTATTCATTTAATGTTTTGTTCTGCATCAGACATGTCCAGTTCTCAACATTTTTAGCTGTCTGTTTGTATCAGATTCAAAATGAATGCAGCTAGTTATGACCATGTATATTATAACTACCCTGTACATATCAAACTTTGCTTTTTTACACAGATGAAAAATCCAGTACAACTGATGTTGTTTATATGTATGCATGTTCATAATATTTCTATAAAAGAAGTACCATGAGTGCTAAATAACTAAATATTTTCTTTTTGGTTCTTATTGTGCTCTGTATGAAGTTGAATAAAACATATTTCTGGGATTATTTTTAATTTAAAGATGTGCATTATACATTACATGCAGACTCTTGTGTGTTGTGTCACTTAAATGAATTGTTTACAACCTGCCTGACTGAAAACTTGATATCTGTATTTGAAGTATTATGGATTTTCTTCTTGTTACTGCATCTTGTAAAGTGCTTTGTGATGGTGGTCCACTATGAAAGGTGCTATGTAAAATAAAGATTGATTGATTGATTGAACATGTATTTGTAATTTCATGAAGCTTTGGAGTTTTACTAATATAGTTGTACAACACAAATCTTTGACACAGAGGTTAGTAACTCTTTGTTCTTGTGCAGATAGACCTGTTTCAGATTTAGCTTGTTATCCCTCAAAAAATGATGGACAGATCCTAGGGTTCGCTATTTATGATTTTGGCCGTAGCCGACAGCTCCAGATCTTGGCCAAAAATTTCAGATTTAAACTTCAAGGTGTTATTTCATATATTTATTCACATGCTGAGCTGAATGGAACAACTTTGAACATTCATTATGGCCACCAAATGGTAGAAAAATACCTGATAATACTTGCTAGTAATTACCCAAATCCTAACTTTCATGGTTTTGATTATAAATATTTAATGTCCAGGTCAATTTATGGTCAATTTTGGATGTCTTTTCTTTCTCAGCCAGACTGCAGGATTTGAAATTTCGGTGGAGACTGGTTATGTTGAATCATAACAATGAAGGGGCTGTGTATGACAGAAAGCCACTAGGTTTATATTACATATATATTATATTGTCAGGAATATGGTATAACAAGTTAAATACATTATGGTAATTGCAGACATCAGGGTGCATTATCATGCAGTGATCAGTTTTGTTCAGAGTGAGATGAGTGACATTCTGCCTGACTACCTCACTGACCGCCTGGGAGACTCTGGATAAATTAAACTAGTGTTGAGAAGAGATGCAGGCACCATGTTTGGAAGAATAAAAAAATGTGCAGAGTGCAATTATTGTACCTGAGAAACCATGATTTCAAACATAAACATTACGTGTATCACTTCTGTTTTGTAAATCCCATCGGTTTGACCCGCAACCAAAAGTCCAGTCTTTTCTCACCCACACAAAACATAGACACAGTTCCTCCTGTGCGTGACTTAAGTGCTCGGGGTGTAAAGCCAGTTCCTCAGTGAAAAGTGAGTGTTGATGTCCGGGTTTAATGCTGGCCTGCGGCTGCAGCTCTGGATCATGCGAGTACTCTTGAAACAAACAACACAAACAAACAGTGTTTCAAAACAGACTAACAGAACACTCACGGTTTTCTCACAAATTACAGTGACTCCTTCTAGGTCGTTGCTAACCATATACAAAAAGAACAGATCACTTACGCTACGCCCCCTATTTATACCCTTGCCCATGACTCCTAGGTTAACAAGCGCATATAGTTCTCCAATCCTCAGATGCCGGGTTATTAAGCTTGGGTGCCGTAGCCCCGCCCCCTAAATGACCGACTTCCACCTACCCTAAGGAATAAATTGTCATGCCATTTGATTAAGGGTACTGTAGCAGGGAGAGATCTGTGCTGACTCTGCTGGCGTGTTCACGGGCTGCAGGAAGAGGACGGCAGTCGCCCAACAACCGCCTGTGAGTCATGGCAGTGACACGGGGAGGTGGGAAAGTGAGTGTGTGGACTTTCCCCCTCTCTGAATGGCTGAGAGGTGAGTCTTGGGAGATTGTTGGTCCTATAAAATAACGCTCTGCTGTTTCCTCAGGTCTGCCCTCTTAAACGCGCCAAGAGTGCGGAAGCGCTGGTCAACAACCGAGAACCAGTGGGAGAGAAAGAAATGGAGGTTCCGAGCGAGACATTGAGGGCGCGGAACCCTTGGGCAGACCCCTGATTAGTATATCAGAGCAGGCTAGTGAGCCGGCAGTGTAGGACGGTGATCCGGGTCGCACTGGCAGCGGCGACCGGGATATCGTTGCAAAGTGCAGCACCTTTTCTTTGTAGTTTTTGTTACTGTTTTATTTTCCCTGTTTCTTTGTGCCTTCTGTTTTGAATTATTGTTTCAAAGCACCTGCAAGGGCGCTGGTATTGTGTACCATCGCTTGGTATGCCCGTGGTTCTGTTTACCATCGTTGGTAAATCAGACCACGGACCCACAGCGCCATCTGCGGGATTAAAGAAAAAACAGCACCCTGAAATAAAACTGGGCACCTGTGCGGTGTTGCCAAATTCACCTGTCTGTCTCCTGTGTCAGTGAATTACCCACCACCCTTCCACAGGTACTCTGTTCCTTTTTGCTAGTGTCCTGAAAAGTGCATTAGGAACAACTTCTATTACAAACTAATTCTTTAAGAAGGCTAATAATGCTGACGAAGATGACAGCAACAGTGCATCAACTATGACTGTAGACATAAAGCTCTTCCCGAAATGGCATAGAGTGGCGTACGTACTGTAGTGACAGTTAACTGTGAAGACAAATTAAAGCATTCTGACAAGATGGAGAAAGACGCTTTGTGGGAATTACATAAATACATTACCTATGACATGTGTTACTAGAAGTTCAGTATACAAATAGAATGTACATTTGTATAGTAATTCTTGTTGACAGCTTGTTGACAGCCTTCAGATTTAGGACTACACCACTGTTTACAGTTTAGTATTGTGTTAAAATGAACCTGACATTTTGGACCTAATTGCAACCATATAGATCAGTGCTGGCCAAACTATGGCCCAGGAGTTGGCAGTGTGTAAAAATGTGCAGCAAACATAATGAGAAATATCTGAAAAAGCTAAATAAACTAGATTCATGTTGTGCTCCATTTTAGAAATAACAACAGAGTTAGGTATCGGCTAGTAAACACGCGTAGCCTGTAAACATTGCATTTTTGTTGGCACGTCACCATTTAAGGACTGTGATCGTGTATACATGATCATACTGAAGTGCCTTTCTGGGTCCTTGATCAGGTAAACACGATAAAAAAACCTGCTTAATATCATTGGATAGGGGAGGGATTGCATTTCACTCCCTGACAGTTTTTTTTTTTTTTTCATGTAATGTCACAGAGAGAAAACACCTGAGGAAAGTATTATATACAATTTGAAGTATTGCATAAAATTGATATACTCTAGTGTCCTGAACCAATAATATCTACTGCAAGAAATGTATTTTGTGATGAATGTCAAAGATAGAAAGGCAAAGTCAGCTACAAAAAAATCACATAATCACTTAGATGAAACAATATCTTGTAAATTGCACAACTATCAATATTTCCAGGAAGTTTTATAAGGTCCCTCAAGTCTAGGTTTGCCACCTTTTCCACAGACCAGACCCAGACATAAATCTCAGTCAGCCTAGGTCTATCAAAGCTGCAGTATATTCTAATACAGTTTAACACAATACCACCAGATCTTGGTGTAATAATCATGCTGTATACTAGTGATGTGCAGTTCGTGAACGATTCGCTCTTTTTGTACGACATTACAGTGAATCATGGGAATTTTAATCGGTTCTTTTGATTCACCCAATGAACGAATTGCATGACACACAGGAGTCCAGTTACCAGCCTATCAAAACTCATGAAATGGTCAGAAACGCTAGAATCCGGTTGATTCATTGTAACAAGTTAACCGGGTTGTCTATCAACTCATTGAGGGTTATGAAACTGAATCGCATGTGCCATGTTGTCATGTGCAGAGGGTTAAGAGTTTTGCTTCAATTAACTTGTATGTTTACCAGATAGTTCATATATTGCAGTAAATCTAAGCATATTAGACACCTTACTGTAAATCCCATAACAAAAAAATTAGTTTGACATTTTTATTTCAAACCACAGAGTTTTGCCATGCTTAAAGTTTTTTTTTTTTTTTTTGTCAAGGTGACAGAGAGAGAGATAATTTTATTTAGTGCTTAAGTAATATTGAATTAGAAATCTGATAAGTTGTGTGACTATTGTGATTGTATGTTTTTTTTCCATTCTGGAGGTGACTGAAATTGAACTTGAATGCCTATAATGCAAATCAGTATAATCGATGGCAACGTTGTGTTTTGGCAATATTTAACTTCTCTTAGCAGCGTTGTATGGTAGGGAGGGATGGATCTGTCAAATCAAATAGAGCCTCTCACTTACAACCCCGTATAAATAAGATGTAAGTAATTCAATTGACTTATTATTTATTTATTTATTATAAAAAAAAAACAACAGTAGATCAGTTTTTCTAAGGTTACAGGCTATTAAATTGACTGCAGTTATACTGTTGGCTAAACAATGTTAAATAGTTCATACTCTTATGATTCTTACTAAAATGTGATATTGTTTGTAAACTATATTTAATATCCTGTTTAAGAATCCAGACAACTAGCTAGTTCCTTTTTGTGATGTACAGTTCGTGAACGATTCCTTTCAAATAAACCTTTGTAACCAAGTGATTCAGTCTACATTGATTGGCTTTGTTTCATTGAATCAGTGAATCAAATGAATGAATCTTTTGAATCAACTCACCAAACTGAACTGAATCAAATTAAACGAGTCAGTAAAAATAATTGACCTTCCCACTGTCAAACTGTTTTACTCCTTTTAAACTCTCCTTTAAGAATTCAATTGATGCCTGTTAAGCCAATTTTGTGTCTCAATCAAAATGTTAATAGTTAATAGTAAAATTAATTTAATTTACATTTTTTCTTTCTGTGAAACAACTAAATTGGCTTTTAAATCGGCCAAGCCTTCATTTTTCATTTACAAGCAGTACGCACAAACAAGATTGCAAAGAATTACGACGCGACTAATCTGTATTAACTCTATAATGAAAAATAAAGTGTTTTATGCTAGACACACTTTATTACAATCGTTATATATAACTGTATTTACTTAAAGATGAGTCGCTTCTGTTTTTAAATACAAAAGTAAGACTGATGAGTAGTCAATGCAATTTCTGAAGCGATGATGCTGCCTACCTTTTTTTTCAAAATAATTTTGAAAATAAGTCTGAAAAGCCTGTCTGTGACAGTCCAAATTATTTTACAGCCGTTATGTCATGGCAAATTTTGCTCTCCCCCCCATAATAAATATTAACAAACGTTATTAATACATATTAAAAACTACAAAACAATGGCACTAATAGTTGTGTGTCAGTACAAAGAGATAAAATAAGCCAACATGTGGGGTTTTCAATGCTACAAACAACTGAGCTACTGCTAAATATGTAAAGCACATTATATATACACACATGCCTATATATGGTTTAATTGCCATTATATATCATAATTAACACTAGAACCTCCACGGCAGTCATTTTGACAGTTTAAGGTTTTCAAATTAAAATTACACTGTGTGTCTGAAAGTTATGCGGTTGTCAGTTCTTGACTTGTCCTAAATACATGTATTAAATACCCTGACTATGTTTCAAAGACAGGATCGCAAAAATAAGGAAGTTATAATCCCACCCATCTAGACCCGCCAAAATACATGTTTGTATCTTAAAATATATATATATTTTTTTAAATGTACCAGCCTTTTGTTATCTCTAATCGACATGGCAGTCATCAATTCCTTCGTTTTGAACAAGGAATGCACCAGATGTTTGCATGACGTGCTTGAATAAAATGTTTGAGATGGAGTCGATAGTTTGTCTTTCATTTTAATATTGATGTAACCCTCATAATGACTGCCTGCAGTGCCTTTAGGTATGAGTATAATCGTGGCAGTTCTAATGTTAAACCATACTTTATGTATTTTTGTATTTGCTGTAAAGGTTGTATTTAACCATGCAGATGAATGTAATGTAAAGCATCCAGAGATGATAAATAATAAAAGCAATCCAAGTATAAACATTACAATTAAATACAAATAAAAAATGCAAAAATATGTTTTTGGTTGTTACTGTTAACTCTTAATCATACAACTGAATTGTCACATCACTCGTTTACAACTACAGTGGGGAGCAAAACGTATCAAGGTGACATTTGCCATGACCGCCATATTAACTTGGATTTTCAAGTTCAGGGTGACATAAAATCCTACGAGTCTCGAATCACACCGCCCTTTAAACTGCACCCTTCCTGCCTCTGAATCTCCTTCCTCAAGGTAACCAGCGATAGCCATGACATTACATTTTCACAGGCCGGTCTGTGTATCTGTTGCTGTTTCCAAAAATGTTGGAGGAGCAAGTGGCAGTGAGACTGTGTAATAGAGAGAGAGAGAGAGAGAGAGAGAGAGAGAGAGAGAGAGAGAGTTTTTTTGAACTTTAAAATCCCATTATTGTATCCAAAAAAAAAGACAAAAAAAAATACATATAGCCACAGAGTAACTATTTCAAACACACAAAAACAGCAGCATCACTATCACTGTCCATTCAGGTCACTTTTAAATTTTTTGTTTGTTTGTTTTGACCTTTATAGGAGCACATTGAACTCCATCTCCTCACTCACATCACACACCCAGTCTCCAATGCTCCAACAGTCTAAAACTGTCCAACCTTTGATAATAATAAAAATCAATCTTAATCCTGGAGACCATGAGGATTCTAAAAACGCTTACAGCACTGCTAAAACCATTGGCTAAAATCTTTCAGGATTTTAAAATGGCCAAATTCACCTGACCCAGTACAAAGTTGACCAGTGAGCGCCTGTTTCTTTGTTTAAAACTATATTTAATGTTAAAAACAAAAAGCTGTTTCGTAAAAACAATTCCCAAGGAAGCCATCAGACTCTCTAAAAACAGAAAAAAGGTCTGCAGCTGGGGGCAGTCTGAAAACTATATTTTAAACTGAAAAAATATATTAAAATTATTAAAGCAGTATAGCGTGTTGCTTCTATGAAAGACGTCTCAAAACGTACAGTACTGAAATTTGACAAAACCCATGTAAAGCCTAAAAAATGTGTGCAAAGTTTTCAGGATTTCCTAAACAATATGGTAAGCTTTAATAGACTTTTGTGTTTTCATTTTATAAGTGAAAACAGAACAGGTTTGGAGCAAGTAATAAGTAGTTGGTTTCACTTCAGTGGGTATTGTAATGAAGATATGAAACTGACACAATGCCTTCTTTCATAATCTTTTTTGAAATAAAAGCAAATTGGCCTTTTCACAGATTCAATTCAAACATTTTCTCAACCGTCTACAAAAAAAAAAATCCTTTTGAATATTTTTATTAATCCACACTAATACTACCATAACTAATTTTTGTGCAAGCATTACTTAGTAGGGATATTCTTCAAATATTCTCCAAATTTTATAGTTTTTTGTAATCTTTTGTTCTAAAATAATTAAAAGGATGTTGGTTATTTGTACAAGGTAATCAATCAGTAAGTCAAAACAGAATCAACAAATATTAATAGCTATAACATAATTTTATTCAATTTTCTTTCTTCTGTTAACAACTTTATGACATTTTCAGGTATTTATCATTTAAGATTTTCACTATGCTCATCCAACAACATATATTTGTTCTCATGCACTGTGTTGGGTTCCAGGAAGGTACATCTGTTCCATATCACAAGGAACCATTCCTCTTTTAGTTCACATATTTAGAAACAGTTATGAACATTTTTTTAATCAAATATATTTCACTGTTCTAATGCACATTATGGCCTTAACCTAGCATACCTATTGCCCCATTCTCACCTTTTTTGGGCTATTATCCCCAAGGTCAATATGTGTTAATGAAGCATCAATCACCCACATGCATCCACACTTCATATAGAGCAAACAAAACAAAACATAACCAAAAATGATGTCATTGTTTTAATTATGCGGCATTTGGTCAATAATTACCAAAGCAGCATCCGTTGGACTTTCATTATGGCGGAGTCGTGGGATTTAGCCCACAGAATGATTTTTCGACAGTCGTGTCGATATTCTAATTGTCTTTGTTTGCAGCTCTGAATCCAGTTATTTTTGCAGATGTTCATCTAACAGATGATACAAGTAATGTAGTAATATAATTGTCAAATTCAAAACTAGTTATACCCCATGAATGCCAGCTGAGATGAGTAATTTTAATCTTCCCCATACATTCTACCTCCATTTGTTTGTAAAATCTCCACTTTGCATATTGCTTTGAAAATCTAGTACAGCTACCATTTTAAGCATGCTACAGGATGTAGCTTCATAGGAGTTTCCAAACTCCCACAGACACACAGTAATACCATGATCTGTAACACATTTTTGTATCGTACCATGATATCTATTTGTTTGATCTCTCCTATGTAATCTGTAATGTATTACAACCTAAATATAATGCATTTCACACAGAGAACAACTTCTTCTGTGTAGCCTACTGCAGCCACACATACACTCCAGGAAGTAAACTTTTTCAGAGGTGACAGCGTCTGCCACGATGCTAGCTGACAACACAGTGACAAGAGGCTCATCAGTCAGACGGGTGTCGAGAAAACAAAATGAAAGCTGCAGTAAAAAGAAAATCATCAGTATTTAAACAGAACATTTTAAGAACTTTATTATATTATTCAATAGTTCTGGTAGCGCTGACTTTATTCAAATAAATAATATTGAACCACAGTTTAGGGATTTTATGTAAAAGAATATCTGCTTGTTTTGGTATCCTGATAATATTTTTTTAATTATGTAAATGAGGGCTCTATTGTTGCAGTTAGACTCAATGCTCTGTATTAGGTCTTTTTAGACTAGACATCAATTTGCTCCAATTGAAAAGCCTCAAGTATTTCCTTTTGATCATGTCGTGATATAGCGTTGCACATTGATCTTTATTACTATATTCATTTTACATTCTCCTGACAGTAGAATCTGCAACATTCTTACATCACAGATCCTGTGGATCTCAAATAATCTGAATTCTCTGTCAACTGCACATAATTGCATGATTAAAAGATCCTAATTACTTTTTCAAGTCATATCCATAGTTTTTTCCTAGTCTCTGAACAGCAGCTTGAAGTACTACAGTTACAAGAAATGTCTAAAAGCTGGTGTGCTGACAAGTGACATTAGAGTTATGAGACAATAAAAACCATAATTGGGATTGTCAGACTGCAAATGGTAAAATACTGCATCTCATAGGTTACAGCAGTTGCCTTGAATGTGCGTTGTCATCAGCTTACACCTCTGGTTATAAAAGTCACCTGGCAAATGTATGTCTTGTACATAAAATACACTCTTGAAAGGTTTTATAACTTGGGGGAAACAGATGCTATTGCCTTTAACAATGTGAGTGCTGTTGTTACATTGGTTCCATGGCTTGGTTCATGCTATTATTGGTTTGATTAAGATGTCAATGGGTATGTCATATTCAGATTGTCCCCTAGTGTCCAAGGCATTTGATAGAAAAATGCTGTCAAAATTAAGTTAATATAATTTAAAATGCCCCAAAAAACATTAAAATAAATTAAAAGGGCTGACAAAAAAAAAAAAAAACATCAGACAAACAACAAACAGATGGCATTATAATGTCTATTAGCATTATCCTTTTTTTACAACCCAAGTTCGCTATGGCCATGACTGGGTCCTTAACTCCTTCCTTATTACCAAGGAAAATTGTTGTGTAATATAGCAGTTTTCCCATGGTTTTCCCCCTTGGTTATACTACTGTATGTATATAATATGGTAAAAACTTCTCTGGGCTTTACAATGTTAAATTATGCTTTACCATACTTCCACTATGCTTTTTTGCTCTTTGCTATGTCTTTTCAAATGGGAAACTATAATAAGGGCAGGGTTAGATGCTTAGTGACATTCGTTACTTAGGTTTGGTGGGTGAACAAACAACAATCTGTAAGTTCAATTGTGTAACTGCTGTTCATATTTATACCTCGTCATTCTACATTATCATTCATTCTTGCAGTTGTCTTAATGCACATACAAAATGTATAGTGGGGTGCTCCAATTTTTTATTTTTTTTAGTGATAAATCCACAGTCATCTGCTAGCATAGACAGAACAGTACAATATTTCTATACAGTCCCTGGCTCTCTCTGTCACATACAGACACACACATACACCAATCTTCGCAATTTCCTCAGAAGTGCTTTTGTGTAATGCAGGAATTACACCGTGTAACATTTTTTTTTTTTTTTGTTCCTGGGTAGTAAGTGTTATTTCCTAATTGCTTATGCCTCAAAAGTATAGAAAATGGCTATTATTCCCCACAAACTTTGCTTTTGTGACCAGGACAGTGATATTTCAAATATTCACTATTTCCAATGAGAAAACGAGCAAATGTGTGTCTTTTTGTTCACATAAAGTCAGAAAAAAAACAACATATGAATCCAAATTAACATGTATTTATACTAAAGTAATACACAAATAACTACAAAGGATTTAGAAGTGAGTAGTTTTTCGAGATTTACAATTATACTGTAAATACAGTATAATTGTAAATCTCGAAAAACTACTCACTTCTAAATCTTTTGTAGTCATTTTTGGGTGTGAGGAGTCAGACTACAGATACAAATGAGAATCACTTGAATACAGAATGGAGTCACGCAAGGCTTTGGGTGTGAGGAGTCAGACTGCAGATATGTCAAACAATGATATACTAGTACCCATTTCTATTTCATGTCTTTTTCTCTGTCGTCCCCCTCCCTCCCTACTCCTCCTAACCCCCACTGTCACCTGCCGTAACCCCCGCTCTCTCTCCTCCTTAGTCCTTGCCTCCACCACTCTCTCTCACCTCCCTCCTATCGACTCCTCCCAACTCTCTGTACACTGCACCCTCTTCTTCTCCCTCACCTCCTGCCTCAACTGTCTCTGTGCCCTCACCTCCCAACCTGCCCACCCCTCACCTCCCCAACCCTGGCTCTCCTCTGTGCTCCCCTCATCAAGAAGCAAACTACGCTCTGCTGAAAAGAAATGGAAGAGAACCAAACTCCCTGCTGCCCTAGACCTCAACCGCTCCCTCATCTCCTAATCCTCTTTTCTCTTCTCAGCTAAATGCTCCTATTTCAAATCTATTATCCAGTCCTCCACTAACAACCCCCAGAAACTATTCTCTACCTTCTCCTGCCTCTTCAACCGCCCCCCTCCTACTCCCTCCTCTATCTCTTCTGATGACTTTGCCTCTCCTTTAAAATCTCTGATATCCACACTCTTTAACAGCTCTCCCTGCCCCCCACCCCCTCCAATTCCAACACCCTCTGTCTCCTCTACTAACTCACCCTTCTTCTCCTCCTTCTCTCCCCTCTCAGACTCTGACCTCTCTTCCCTCCTTCAGGGCCATAAACCCACCATGTGCACCCTGGACCCTCCCCACTTACCTCTTTCAAGCCGCTGCTACTGGTCTACTCCCCTTCATCTCCTCCCTTCTCAACATCTCTCTTTTCTCTGGCCTCTTTCCCTCTGCCTTCAAACAAACATCTATTACCCCCTCCTCTTCGAGAAATACTGGATTTACTGTATTTACAATATAATCGTAAATCTCGAAAAACTACTCACTTCTAAATCTTTTGTAGTCATTTTTGTATTACTTTAGTAATAATACATGTTAATTTGGATTCATATGTTGTTTTTTTCTGACTTTATGTGAATGAAAAGACACACATTTGTCTGTTTTCCCATTGGAAATAGTGATATTTTGAAATATCACTGTCCTGGTCACAAAAGCAAAGTTTGGGGGAATAATAGCCATTTTCTATACTTTTGAGGCATAAGCAATTAGGAAATAACACTTACTACCCAGGAACAAAAATTGTGTTACATAGTGTAATCAGCAGCTGTATCTACAAACACATTACCTTAACCTGTACCATTGTGTAAATCATACACTAGGTTAAAGTGTTCTAGAACCTGCAGTCTTTACAAGAAACATTACTTCACCTTTGCTGTATCCCATGTTGTCCATATCACAGCATTCTTTTTCAACATATTTCCGTTCGTTTACAGGTAAGAAAGGTAAATAAATTCTAAATGTTCTTTGCTGACATTTTAAACCTATTCTGCACTATGAACTGTTACTTATTTCATTATTTATTGAAACAGCGTCACTGCTTTATAATTCCATAGGCGATGCTGAGGTTTGTCTTACTGTTATTTAGCTACAAAAAAATGTACAGACTATTTTCTTATGTCATCGAGACAAGCTAAAATCACCAAACGACCCTGGGCAAGAAGAAATAATAGATTTGAGTGAGGGCTGCAAAAAAGTGAACGATGAATTATCTGGGCAACACTGATTGAAATCCTCACACACAAACACGGTTGTCACTGATACAAAATTGCAACAGAGGAGGTTGATTTATAGAGGCTCATACGTCTGACCAAATGTGACTCTTCATTTCTTGGTTGGATTATTACCCAGTCTCCAAGTGCATCATTAACTGTTACAGGACACTATATACATCATGTAGAATTGCTTCAACTTGTGACATTTTGTTGGTTTTCGAGCATAAACTGCTTGTTTCAGGTCCTGCCACATCATCTCAATGGGGTTTAGGTCTAGACTTTGACTAGGCCATTCCAAAACTTTAAATTTCTTGTTCTTCAACCATTCTGACTTGTTTGTTTTGGATCATTGTCTTGATGCATGACCCAGCTGTGCTTCAACTTCAGCTCACGGACAGATGGCCTGACATTCTCCTGTAGAATTCTCTGATACAGAGCTGAATTCATGGTTCCTTCAATGATGGTAAGTCGTCCAGGTCCTGCAAAAGCACATTTCCACTTTTGACTCATTTGTCCATAGAACACTGTTCCAGAACTCTTGAGGATCATCCAGGTGCTTTTTGGCAAACATGAGGTGAGCATTCATGTTCTTGTTAGTGAGCAGTGGTTTCCGCCTTGCTACTCTGCCATGAATCACATTTTTTCCCAGTGTCTTTCTGATGGTGGAGTCATGAACACTGACCTTAGCTGAGGCGAGAGAGACCTGCAAATCCCTGGATGTTGTTCTAGGGTTCTTTGTGACTTCCTGACCCCGATTTTACGCCTTGCTCTTGGAGAGATTTTGGCAGGACAGCCACTCATGGGAAGATTCACTACTGTCCCAAGCTTTCTCCACTTGGACAATATGGCTCTGACTGTGGTTTGGTGGAGCCCCAGAGCCTTAGAAATTGCTTTATAACCCTTTCTAGACTGATAGGCATTAACAACTTTTTTCCAGAGGTCTTCAGGAATTTCTTTTGATCGTGGCATGATGTGCTGGAACCTACGTGCTGACAACTTCACTCTGATGGTACGGGCCAAAGTTAGTCAGATTTATATTGGGCAGGGCTGACCCAAATCAGGCCTGATTGTTAACCAAAGTATTCAAACAGCTGACCCTAATTATCCCTTTACTTGGGTTGAGTTAACTGGGGGGGGGCAATAAGTTTTTCACACCTAAAAATTGCATGTTTGATTACCTTGCACACCAAACAAACGACAGAAACACCAAAATGTGGTGTCATTTTTTTCTGTCAGACTCCTTCTATATACTACTACAACCCACAAAAAGATCTGACCAAGTTCAATGTGAAAAATGTGCAAAAATGCAGAAAATCAGACAGGAGGAAAATAGTTTTTCATGACAATATATCAATATCAATTTCATGATATATATATATATATATATATATATATATATATATATATATATATATATATATATATATATATATATATAGGGTTAGATATAATTAAAGATTAAGGTTACTTTTTTCTATCAGATTTTATTATGAATTCCAATCTCACTTAAACTTTTGACCGAAATAAATTGCTTGCATTACAGCTTTCTGCTCTCAACACCTCACCTGTGCTCCTAGGTTGATTTACTTTTTCACCAACCGAGCCAGAGAACCTAGTCCATTGTTGATAACTAAATACAGCCACACACTGTAACTTTATCTAAGAGGTAATACGTTTTGTACTTATGTATTACTTGAACTCTGAAAAAACCTGCATAGTCTTTACAAAACCGTGCTTGCACTTGTTACTCTGCCCATCTTCATATTGTGTTCTACTCTTGAGAATACGGTACTTATGTTCCAAATAGCTCATTCAAGCATCGTCTCTGGAGAATGGCATATGTGCTTGTGGTGATGTGTTTTGTGTGTCAGCACCTCATTCAAGTTATTTTTAAAATATAGCGATAACAGTATATATATATATTCAGTAAATACTGTACTGAAAACTGGCATGTCCTTTAAAATCAGTTTTCCAAGACAATTCCTATTTTCCCTTCTTAGTGACTCGCTACATTCAGTTTGCTAAAGGCTGTAAAAAAGAATTCACATAAGGAAACTGTTTTTTTATCTCAGGGTATAGGCAGGGAGAGAGATTTGAATACTAAATTATCAGATGATGAAAGCTTGTCTATATTGAGGAATACTAGTAATGTTTTTTGTGCACCCTGCTTGTACAGTTCTATATATATAACCCTGCTTGTACAGTTCTATATATATTACCAATTGCTTGTTTAATTAGGAGAATATAAAACAAACAAATGTAATCTAAATTATGGGAGTTATAGGTTTGAAAAGAGGCATAACTGCAATGTATGAAAATTAATGAAAACTATTTTTTTTGGATGTACACAAAAGGTTTAAATGAATCATTTATCATTTTTCTCTACACAGATGAAGACGGGCTTTAGTCTAATACGTCCAGAAATAAAACATTTTTTAATCATGTAAACCTTTTGTGTACATTTAAAATATATACAGTCTAACTTCACTATAACAGACCCTTCTTATAACGAACACACTTTTTTAACACTCCAAGCAGCAAGAACTGTTTTTTTCAATGCAAATTAGCCCTATTAAAATGATCACTTTTACAAAATCTACCTGGGTAAAACTGTCACTGAACTTTCTCCAGTGTCAATGTGTTATTCACTCAGTGAAAACAAAGACATTGGAAGGCTAATTCAAAGATAAGACTGATTCATAGCTAACCTATTGTAATGTTAATCATAGTGGTACTGGTCATATCCTAATACTGGGAGGGATTTTAATTGCACTATGGATTTTAACAATGATAGAAACCACGGGGAGCCCAATCCCCAATCTGCTAGGGAGCTGGCCACTGTATTAAACACTTTTGACCTGGTTGACATCTAGAGGAATTTTCATCCCACCAGCAAACAATACACATGGATTAAAGTCAGTCAAAATCAGCTGTCAGGGACATGTTTGGATCGGTTTTACAGAACAAAGCATTATATAAATACATTAATTAGATGTAGTATCTCACCCAACTGCTACTATCTCTTTACCAACCAAAATATATTCAAAATCATACTGGCACTTTAATACAAAACTACTAGAAGATTAACCAATTATTTAAAATTATTTTGGGAGAATTGGAGAAAAGAAAAAAATAAGTATGCCAGTTTGAGACAGTGGTGGGATACCAGAAAGATCCAAATTAAAGTATTTTGTCAGCAATACACCCAGAGTGTCAATCTGTCTCAGGCTGCCCTGCGGGAGAAAGGTCTCCAGCAATGCGGTGCTCAGGCATGCGGCAGTGAATTTCTACAGTGATCTCTATAAGGCTGAGAACTGTGACCTGGGAGAGATGAAGTGGCTGCATCAGGGGCTCCCCAGTCTGAGTGAGGAGGAGTGGCGCAGGCTGGACACCCCGCTGACCTTCCAGGAGCTCACTGTTGCCGTCATGAAGCTCTCCAACCAGAAAGTGTCCGGAAAAAATGGTTCTGGGACTGTATCGGAGAAGACATTTACAAGTTTCTTCAGGAGTGAAGCCAGGATGGAGAGCTGCCTTTGAGCTGCCGCGGAGCAGTAATCACGCTGCTACCCAAGAAAAGAGACCTCTGCAAACTTAAAAACTGGTGCCTCGTCTCATTGTTGTTCTCAGATTACAATATCTTTTCCAAGGCTCTGGCATATCGGTTGCAGACACAAATAGGATCAGTGGTGCATAAGGATCAATCCTATTGTGTGCCAGAGCGATCAATATTTGATAACTTATTTTTAATGAGACCTTTTTAATGTGTCCAAACTTTTTAATATTGACATTGGTTTAATTTCAACTGACCAGTAAAAACACTTTTGACATAGTTGACCATGAGTGTTTGTTTCATACACTGAAGTAGAGATAGGACGGTATAAAATTTGCATGGTATGACAACCATTAAAAATAATACCATGGTAACCTTAATATCACAGTATACAGTACACCATGCAAGTTATAAAATAAAGGCTTAAATGAAGAAAGACTAATGTAAATCACTTAAATTACTGTAATTCCCAAAAATAAAACCAACAAATCACACTTCCTTTCATGGAATGATTTAAACATTTGGTATTTAGTATTTTACTATGCCAAACTACTTGGTATGTTTCTTTTTTTTATAAAAAATCAGAATTTAAAAAAACAAACAAACAAAAAAACTATAGTGGTACACCCTCAATGTTATACTACAACAGTATTAAGATCTATTATTTACTCAAAATGATGTGGTGCTGTAGTTTGTTAAAAAATGTTAAATAAATAAATACTTTGTTTAGCTGATGGTAAATAGAATTGGGAAATGATCGGTCTTATTGCTTAAAACAGAAAGATGTACCACAGGTTAATATTTAAGAGCAGAGATGAGTTGTTTATTTTTTCAACCGGATAAATAAAATATGTATAGCAAAAAAAGTATTTTAATACTAAAATGTGTTATTGGATTTATAGCTACGCGTCACGACGTTGCACAAGAAAGCTTCCAATGATTATTACACATGTAGTTTGTAAAAAAAGATTTATTTATTTACCTAAGAAAACTGGAATACTGTTATAACTTGTTTAAACAAAAGTACGTTGATAATAAGTAGGCTATCCTGCTGCAGTCGTGGGTCTGTGCTAATTTTAATTGAGACATTGGTCGTGTTCTTATAGCACAGATTTCCACAGTTCTGCACAGTGCTGCACAGAGTCGCAGAAATGCGCTGTAGACTTCACTCAACACCCACAGAAATCTGTACAGATTCTGCACAGCCCTGCGCAGCTTTGAAATGTTACTGCGGGAGGCTGGCTGCGGCTGTGAACCAATGTGATGAGACAAAGATCACGAGTGACCTGCTAATCGTAAGGCAAATCACCACTAAAACTACTGCTGCCACCTTGTTAGCGGAGGTGAACGACATTTCATCATTATACAGTGAAGCCGTGAACAGCCTTGTCAACGCTATATTAAATAAATTAAAACTGACTGTTGATAATCCAGACAAATGTAAACGTTGAAAATGTGTGCTTTGCGGCAAGGTTTGGAGAAGGCGTTTCTTTAAAAGCAGCCAAAGCAGCAAGCTTTGGGTAACAGAACGCAACAATTGAAACGTGTATTCTGTGTTGTTGACAGTTTCCTTCAAAACCGTTATCCAAATACAGTATCAGTTCACAAAAAAGATTTTCCTCAGAGACTTTGCTAAGGCTGCAAGTACCATTGCTTGATTTAGAAAAAATGTGTTTGCATTTGAAAAAATGCGTTAACCAGTGTATAAAGGAATTATGATAATTGCAGTGTAGACTAAAAGGAATGGTATTAATACCGTAATGTACATAAACCCCGGTAAACTGAAAAGCCTGTATACCGACCCATCCCCACACTGAAGGGATTTAGTTTAGGCCCTGTTTTTATTTCTACTATTAGACTCCTCTATAAGAAATTTTCTAGCCTGGTAAAAGTAAACAATTATCTGAGCGTCCCTTTCTCTGTGCAGAGGGGAGTACACAGGGCTGCTCCCTCTCAGGGATGCTCGATTCCATATCTATAGAGGCCTTTCTGCACCAGCTGAGGGAGAAGTTGACAGGGCTGACTGTGCCAGCTGTGCCCGTCAGTGGCCCCATCAGGCTCTCTGTATATGCTGATGACCTTAATATCTTTGTTACTAATGACAGGGATGTCTTTGTGCTGAAGTCCTGCATTAAGAATTATGAAAAGGCCACCTCAGCTCAGGTCAACTAGGCAAAAAGTGCAGCTTTTCTGTCTGGAGCTGGGAGGGAGTGACTCCACCATCACTGATCTGGGCAAACATTGGGGTTAAGATATTGGGAGTATTTTTTGGAAAAGAAGCATTCATGCAACAGAACTGGGAGGGATTGCTGAATAAAGTAAAAGGGAGGCTGCAGAGCTGGCAGTGGCTCCTTTCACAACTCTCATTTAGGGGGAGGGTACTCTTTATTAACAATCTGGTGGCATCTATGCTCTGGCACAGGCTGGTTTGTCTGGACCCTCCCCTGGGTCTGTTAAATGAGATTCTGAAGTGTCTGGTCCAGCTTTTCTGGAGTAGGCATCACTGGCTGCATCCAGTTGTCCTGTACCTCCCCCGTGAAGAGGGGGGGCAGGAACTGATTAATATCCCCAGCAGGGAGGCAGTGTTCAGGCTACAGGCTGCCAAGAAGCTGCTCTATGCTCCAGAGCTGAGCTGGAGAGACCTGGCTCACTCACTGTTACACAGAGCGGGGGGGGCTGCTGCTCGATTGTTTTTATAAAAACCTGCTTAATGCATAAAGGATTGTGGCAAAGTGGTTTGCGCAGGTGTAGTGGTGGTGTGATTAGGAAACAGAAAACAGACAACAAAGTTCACGATCCAAATATTTTATTTTGTAAATCCTGGTCTGGCAACCACAAAGAATAATCACAGGCAATACACAACAATGTGTGTTGCACTGTTCCAAAACAATGGGTTGCAGTCCTGAAATAATAAGACACAGTTCAAAATGAATAAACACAGTAGAACACACACACAAAGACACCCACGTTCACAAGTCAAGAGTGAGTGCTATAGTGCTCGTGGTGAAATACAATTTATTCGTGCACAATGGTGCAGTGTTGTATGGATTTAGTGCTGGCCTGTAGCAGCAGCTCTGGATCGTGTTAGCCATCTAATAATAACAAACAAGTAGCTTTTTAGACATGACAAAACAAACAAAACACTCACGATAATTCACAGTACTCCTTCCGGCTCTGCTTAACAATAATAAAGGAACAGATCACCTCGCTATGTCCCCTTGTGTACCGTCAGTCACGCCTCCTTGGTTAGTGAGTGCAACCGTTTCTCCTCTAATCCGCAGTTGCCACTTCGCTTCCCTTCCGGGTCGATGACTTGGTGTACTGTAGCTCCACCCCCTTTCTAGATGGCCGACTTCCACCTAACCCTGGGAATTAATTATCAGGCGATCCAGTCCAGGGCACTCTGTTCCCTTTACACAGCGCCCTCACAGGCCAGGAGGGAGATTTATAACCAAGATTTATTCTTTCTCTGTCACAAGGATTTAAAAAAAAAGAAAAGTAGATTGCACACAATGGGTTTTTGAGGAGACCTTGTTTTTTTATCACATTTTTAAATGTGACAGTTTTAATTCTGCACATATGTCTTCAGTATTTTATAAAGCAGGTTTTACTAAGCTTGGCCAGCTGATTGATTTTAGTCTATTTAAATGGAAAGCCAGCAGGGAGTTAGCCACAGCACTTAACATCAAATCAGTGTGATTTGTTGAAAAGATCCTGAGTGATTTACAGGCCTCTTTTACTCCACTTATGTCCCAGTTCCTGACTAGTTTTTTGACAGAGCTCTTGGTTCCAGAGCAGGAGCCCCATTCCTTGTAGTGCTGGTCTCCCCCTTAGTGCCAGAGGAGGAGGAGTCACCTGGCAAAATACTGCTGTTGAACAAAAGAGGTAGAGGTGGCTTTCCACACAGCAGAGAAAAAGCAGCTGTATGAAATGTGCATTAGAAAGCATCACTATAATCAGCTGAAGGACCTGGGGGACACTAAGTAGACACTTCAGTGCTCCTGATGATGAATCCCCTGTCTGGAGAGTTTTATGTAAACGACCCCTGGCCAAGCACTCTGGAGACCTGCAGTACAGAATGCTGCACAGAATTATAGCCACAAACCGGTACTTGAGCCATCTGGAGCCAGGGGTCAGTGATCAGTGCCCCTTCTGCCCCACAGTGGAGACAGTTTTCCATCTGTTTTCAGACTGCCCCTGACTGCAGCCCTTTTTTCTGTTTGTAGAGAACCTGATGGCTTCCTTGGGAATTGTTTTTATGAAACAGTTCTTTGTTTTTTACATTAAATATAATTTTAAACAAAGAAACAGGTGCTCACTGGTCAACTTTGTACCGGGTCAGGCGAAATTGGTCATTTTAAAATCGCAAAAGATTTTAGCCACTGGTTTGAGTAATGCTGTAAGTGTTTTTAGAATCCTGATGGTCTCCAGGATTAAGATTGATTTTTATTATTATCAAATAGTGCAGGACTTGGACAGTTTTAAAGACTGTTGGCGCATTGGAGACTGGATGTGTGATGGAGCTCAATGTGCTCCTATAAAGGTCGAAACAAAAAAAAGGCCTTTAAAAGTGTCCTGAATGGACAATGATAGTGCTGCTGCTGTTTTTGTTGGTTTGAAATAGTTACTCTGTGGCTATATGTATTTTTTTGTCATTTCTTTTGGATGCAACAATGGAATTTTAAATATCTGTCTGTCTGTCTCTCTCTCTCCCTGTTTCTCTCTCTCTCCCTAATATCTATATATATTATATATATATATATATATATATATATATATATATATATATATATATATATATATATATATACTATATATACTTTACTCGGCGTGTTATGCAAGCCGCAATACGACCTTGTGCAGATAAGCTTGTGCCAAGATAATTTACTTTAGCCAAAGCCGACATGAATAAGGACAAATACCAGAAGAAGATCTGACTAGCCCTTCATGTCAAAGTGAAACTACTTTTAATTATTTTCCATGGTAGCCCCAGATGTGTCAAACTATACTTTGGAAATAAAAATGCTAAAAGTAATAAATAAATAAATGAATAAATAAATAAATAAATAAATACATGCATTACAGACATATGCTTTTAAATAAACCATCCGATTTATTTATTTATATATTTCAGAATTACTAAAAGGGCTAAGTAATGTTTAATTGTTAAGTCAATATTACAACACTGAAAGAAGTAATATGAGCAGTAATTCAGCTCTAGAACTGGTTATGCAAATAACCCTGGGGCTTTCGTATAATAATGTAACAGACTTTGTATGTCAGCCTCCCATGAAGACTTTAAAAGCACACACACGTTTCTAATCAATGAATGAGCTCAGAGACAGGTGTTTGCAATTATTGATTGCTGATCAAACTTTAAAAAGAGCAGACTCCTATTGAAATGAAGCTCCTGGGAGTGGGAGAACGCTGCGTCCGTGAGGGACTGACTTTGGGGTCGGACGGCTAACCTTAGCTTGCTCCAGTTGTTAAGACTGGAAAGAACAATATATTCTGCCTGTGCATCACAATTCCTCACTCCCTCAACTGTGGACCGAATGAACACCTTCAAAAAAAATTCCAGTACCTGTTCATCTAAAAAATAAAAAATAATGTAATTCAATTACATACTGTAAGTACATACTGTAAAAATCACTTGCACTTTCAAAAATAGGTTTTGTTTTTTAAATGTATTCAAATGTTTTCATGAACAGGCTCACCACTTTTCAATGCATACACTATAGGGAGAACATCCTTTTCTTACATTAAAAATATGCCATTACTTAAGGCAGATAGTAAATCAAAACCACTTACAATTAAAGTCCTGTTTCAGGTAAACTGATTTCCTATGGCCCTCAAATGTCAATATTGTAGCCTTAAGTACACGTATAATGCAGATCTCATTGTTGAAGTAGAGGTTTCAGAGTTGGCTGTAGCAAATTAGTTAACCCAATGTGGCATGTTTGTAGGAATGCACATATGTAAGCAATAAGACCTGACACAGAGGGCATTACCTTGCACTATGGACCGTTTGGGTAATGGGGACCGAGACAAAGTTGAGGGCGCTATTAAAAACAAACTATACATAATACCTGGTAATGCCTAATGTGGAAGGTCTTATTACTTTTACATTTCCATTTTACAGCACAATTAATTATTATTAGTATTTATTTTTATTATATAAAAACTGGTGGAGTGATAATGTTTGATTTGTTTTTGTGATGAGGTTACAAAACATTCTAAGGCCATATACTAGGGATTATTATATTAGAGATATAATTTGTTAAACAGTTAACCGGTAAATAAATGCATACCGTTAACATATAATATTAAGTTGATAAAATGTGTCCCGCATTTTGTACTTTAAAAGTAAATAACCAACAAAACATGTGCTCTTTACGCACTGCCTCTGAACTGTGCAAGTTCTCTGGCTGTAACTTTTTTTTTTTTAATTTGACAACATACGTCAGGATAGGCATGATTCGTCGACCGAAAACTCATCTATCAAACTAGTAGTTGGTGTTGCTAGATTGGGGGATTTGCAATTGTTTCACTGGTGATTTACAATGCTCTCTGGGAGGCTGAAAACACTCACTGTCCCCGGATTGGTTGATGGACATTTTGTGGGAGGGTCTTGTGTCTAATACCACAACATTAATAAAACAGGTAATTGCTCTTGCATTTACAGAGCAACTGTTGGCAGACATTGGAAAGAGCTACTACTCATTAGTTATTGATGAAAGTACAGACATCTCAACAGTTAAGCTACTTTTTGTGATGATTTGCTACTACAGTGAGTCGCAACTTAAACTTTTAACTACATTTTAAAAAGTTATTGAGGTTGAAGTGGCAAATGAAGACTCTTTGACAAACTTATCATTAAAACACTGCATGCAGTTGGATTAAAAATCAATAATTTAATTGACATTCGTGTGGATGGTGCAAATGTGATGGTAGGACAACATTGTTCAGTGTCATCGATGCTTAAAGAGATGTGCAGTCATTTAGTTGTAGTGAGGTGTGTTTGTCATTCTCTCCATGCTGGCCAAAGACAAGGAAAGATGCTACACAGCTGATCAACTTTAACAAATGTACACTTAACAAAAATATAAACGCAACATGTAAAGTGTTCATGAGCTGAAATAAAATATCACAGAAATTTTCCATACACACAAAAAGCTTATTTCTTTCAAATTTTGTTAGTGAGCATTTCTCCTTTGCCAAGATAATCCATCCACCTGACAGGTGTGCCATATCACGAAAGTTGATTAAATAGCATGATCATTACACAGGTGCACCTTGTGCTGGGGACAATAAAAGGCCACTCTAAAATGTGCAGTTTTGTCACACAACACAATGCCACAGATGTCTCAAGTTTTGAGGGAGCGTGCAATTGGCATGCTTACTACAGGAATGTCCACCAGAACTGTTGCCAGAGAATTGAATGTTCATTTCTCTACCATAAGCTGCCTCCAATGTCATTTTAGAGAATTTAACAGTAAGTCCAATTGGCCTCACAACCGCAGACCACGTGTAACCACGCCAGCCCAGGACCACGACATCCGGCTTCTTCACATGCGGGATCATCTGAGACCAGCTACTCGGACAGCTGATGAAACTGTGGGTTTAGACAACTGAAGAATTTCTGCACAAACTGTCAGAAACCGTCTCAGGGAAGGTCATCTGCGTGCTCGTAGTCCTCACCAGGGTCTTGACCTGACTGCAGTTCGGCATCGTAACCGACTTCAGTGGACAAATGCTCACATTGGATGGCCACTGGCACGCTGGAGAAGTGTGCTGTTCACGGATGAATCCTGGTTTCAACTGTACCGGGCAGATGGCAGACAGCGTGTATGCCGTCGTGTGGGCGAATGGTTTGCTGATGTCAATGTTGTGAACAGAGTGCCCCATGGTGGCGGTGGGGTTATGGTATGGGCATTCATAAGCTACGGACAACAAACACAATTGCATTTTATCGATGGCAATTTGAATGCACAGAGATACTGTAATGAAATCCTGAGGCCCATTGTCGTGCCATTCTTCCGCCACCATCACCTCATGTTTCAGCATGATAACACCGTTTTTCTGGGTAGTAAGTGTTATTTCCTAATTGCTAATGCCTGAAAAGTATAGAAAATGGCTATTATTCCCCACAAACTTTGCTTTTGTGACCAGGACAGTGATATTTCAAAATATCACTATTACCAATGGGAAAACGGGCAAATGTGTGTCTTTTCGTTCACATATAGTCAGAAAAAAACAACATATGAATCCAAATTAACATGTATTTATACTAAAGTAATACAAAAATGACTACAAAATATTTAGGAGTGAGTAGTTTTTCGAGATTTACGATTATACTGTAAATAAACAAGTAAAGGAACGTTGCAAGGAATTCCTTCTAAGTCTCTGTACTGAGATTCAAAAACGATAATGAAGCCATAATGAGAATCAGATACAGTTTGAGACGAATGAACATAAATTGTGTACTGTTCAAGCCCAACAGAGAAATGCTAAGTCGTTTTACATCTCAGATCTACGTAAGCAGCAGCACCCAGGGTGGAAATGAAGAGCAGTTTGGTATCATCGCTGATGCACTGGCATGCTGATATTAAGGTAGGCTTTAAGTTTAAGTTGTAAACTGCTTGCATACTTCACACATCATTTCACAAAGGGTGGGGGGGTATAGGCCAGTGGCAAATACCGGTAGGGCTATATATTCTATTAACAGTATAAAACCAGTGTTCAGTACAAAAAAGCTTTTTTTAAGTGCTTATTCATTTTAAAAAATTGGGGGGAATTGTGTGGTTAAGGGGGATTTTTAGCATCAGTTTAGGGGAAAATTAAGGAGAGGACCTGCTAGTGGCTGTCGATTTCCAGTGTTCGTACGTGGATCACAGCAGCTGGCGTCAAAATAGTGTGACAGTGTAAGTGCACATATGGCTACACTGGGAAATGGTTACATAACTATCTCCCCAAATGCTGTCGCACAAAATATACAGATTCTGCTGTTGACAACAGCTGGGTTTCAAAGAGAGTTCTGAGGAGCTGAACACCCCATGAGAATCACTAAAGGCAATTGCCTACCTCCATGTAACTGGAAAGTGTAGAATAAGCCATTATGATGCACTTGTACATTCTCTAAATATGAAATGTGCATTATTCATCTGCACAAGAAAGCAATATTTTGCCAATGCTAAATGTCTCTAACAATTATGAAAACCATTTGACGCATCAACTTGGGCAGTTAAAAATAATCCATAACGGTTCATGGAAGAGGTGAAAGCTGTGCAGCATGTCAAAGGAGATGAGAGCATCTCTGTAAATTATAGTCGAGATTGCTAACAGTGCACACATTTATTGGTCTGCACGGGATGGCATGCATGCTAGCCAAGCTTGTAATTGAGGATGATTGCAGTTAATGACTCTAATGATGTGCACTTTCATTCCAGCAGGACAGTGTAATTGGTATCAAGTCAATTCAGTTTCTCCTTAGGCAGCCCAACCCATTTTCCCTCGCTCCTTCTGTAGAAGACGACTCTGGAATGCTCACAGCTGGTTCCTGCTCAAAGATTTCATGGCTCTTGGAAAATGTACACATAGGAACAAAGCTTCTACAGTTATCTTGTAAGTTGAAAATCTCTGCCTTTCCTCTATTTATTGAATTACATGGTCTAGAAATCTGATGAAGAAACGCTTGGTGAAATCTGTTAATAAGGGCATTTATTTTCCTTCATTAAAAGAGTATTCTGACCATGGGCATTTTTCTTGTTTTTTTCCTGTTGCCAGTAATCCATTTGATGAATAAATTAACAAAGCAGACCAGTAGCTCAAGTGATGGACTGCAGGTTTTTTTTTTGTGTGATTTTTGTTAGTATAAGGCTGAGGCTAGTTTTAACATTTTCTGGAAATTGTAGCTTTGTTGTTCATTGTTATTCATGCAACATACTCTCTAAAAACTTGCTTCTACAGGCAAATGCACCTATACATTGCTGTAAATATCACTATTCTTGTATAAAAAAAAAGCCAACATAATTTGTTTACACTTTAGTTTAGGTAGCCAAGTGATTATAGAGCTATAAACATGTTATTAATTAAGCTATTAACAATTATAGAATATGAGTAGAATACTCATACATACAATAGTTTATTTTATTTTGTGTTTTTCTACTGTGATACCTAAACTAAAGTGTTGCCTATAATTTTTGGTTCTTTAAGTTTTGTTCCATAAATTGATTTACCCATACAGATTTCTAGATAAATGGGTAGAAAGATAACGCATAGGGACTCATTTACGAAAGGGTAATAAACATTATGGTGCACCATAATTGCCATTAGTGTGCACTTAGGGATGAAACGATTTTTCGATAGCACGATATATCATGATTACAAATATTCATGATAATCGTGTCGTTAACATTTTTTAATTATTCGACAATCATAAAAAACGATAGTCACATACTCACTAAATGTGGCTGGAAGCAGAACAGATGCTTTTCTCTCCAAATAAGAGTAAAATCATTGGTGTGTACAAGAGCTGCTATGATTAAATCAAAAATCTACTTTTTGATTCCATTCCTCATTATATACATGAATATACTGTAAGCACTGAATACACCATATTTACTAAAGGCCGATAATCGTAGTGTCCACCTTAAAGTGAGTGATAATTACTTTGTTTGGAAAACAGGCTTTAAGCACTGATAGGTGCACTATTTAAATCTAAATAACAAGTTATATTAAGCGTGAATAAATGTGATTGAATGTTATAATTTCTTGGATTTTATTTTATACCATTACATTGGTACAAATAATAGAGTGGTTAAATAAAACACTTTTAATTCTTAAATGAGATTTATCTTTCAGATTTATCTTAAGATGTTGTCTTTTAATCTCTAAAGGTAGGTTATAAACTTTTTTGACTAGGCTTATTATTGATTTGTACACACTTTGTGATAACTCTGTTGTGAAAGGCGCTATATAAAAACAAAACAAAATAAACAATTGTATTGTATTGTGGGTTACACTAACCATTAAGTGGTTTGTGTCCTTTGTAACTTAGCTGGTTGAGAATCATCTTAGTCCGGTACTCACTGCCTGATGCAAACGTCGCATCTTAGTGGAGGAGATTGCGTAGCCAAAAAGTAAGTAAAGTAAATTTAGATTTATGGTGCATGTCAGGCTCACTACTTGATGTCCAAATTACAGGTACATTTAGTGCCCTTTCCTAAATGAGGCTCATAGTTTATTACATTTAGAAACAAAAAGAGTAATATGGGGAATAATGAGATATGTCTGTAAGCGCAAAATGACGAGTTACCATACCTTGTGTTTTAAAAAATCCCCTTTTGATTTTTCGAACATGGCAGGGGAAAGTCACTGGGCGCTCTGTTGTTACATCATGGCTGCATGTACAAGCAGCAAGCAGTTTTTATACAGAAGACATAAAGCTTAGTAATATATATACACCCCCCCCCCCCCCCCAATTACCCAAAATATCAGGCAATTGTGTTGTTTAAAATGTTGTTTTTAAAAATTGTGATATTTTATTTCTTTCTTTGTGAGTTTTGTCTGGTTTGCTGGCATAGACAAAGACAGTGTGAGTTAAAGGCACCATTATGCATTGATAGTATTGAGCATTATACACATGATTAAAAAATGCAACTACTGACATCCCATCATATCAAACTTTTTTTTTTTGGGGGGGGGGGGTGTGTAAACACAGCAACAATCAGTGGTAGTGTGCATCTGACAACACAATACCTGGAGAAAGAAAAAAAAAATAAGACTGCTGTGAGTCCATGACATCGCCAAGAAAAGAAAAAGGTACAACGAATATCATCGGCTGATGCAGGAGCTTCGGTTTGATGAAGGCAGATTTCAGACTTAATGTTGTATTATACAACTCTGGAAAATCTGAAATCAAAACCACATTCCCCTGATTGGTTGCTTGTAGTTTACGTCACAGCGCGGCGAAAGTCGAAAATATTTTATGTCCTGCTCGCTGCACTCCGGTACCGCCTTCATTGAAAACAATTGCTGATGCCATGCTGCATCCAGTGTCAATGGCCCTGAACACTCCCCTACTCCCCCTTCTCATATATTGAATGGTTTGGTCCAGAATCAGCTCGTCTCACTGTCCTATTGCAGCCGCTTAAGAGCAAATGAGACTGAGGTTTTGATACAGAAGAGCATCCGTTTGCATAAAGAGGTGTGTAAGGACACAGGTACCCTTTATTTGCTTATTTCGATTGAGATTTATCTTTTAAATATTTTGCTTATTTTTTCTACTTGATTTATGATCAATTGGTCTAAAAATATTTTACAATCTAATTGTAAAATGCTGACACCTTAGCACAGCATTGATACAGGTTCCCTTCATCTCTCTTAAACATTTTGTTCCAGACCAGGCACGCTATATTCAAACTTTTTTTCATTAGTTATCTCTCAAAGGTTTCTTACTGTTATTGTATTCTTTGCTAATTTGTATGGGTTATACACATGTATATCTCATATATAATAGGAGCAAAACAGTTCAATATTCTACACATGAAGTACGGAAGCTCCCTGCCCAAGAGAAAAGTGGGGGAGTGACACGGCCCCCCAGCACTACACCCCTGGTGTTAGGACCCCAACCTGATATACGCCCCCATTTAGATAGGGTCGACCACATTGGGGTGGGGATAATAACGTTTAGAACCCTGAAATCTGAGAACATCACCTGAAGACGCAACCAACTCAAGCAGTGAGCAGCAACATCACAGTGCGTGTCGGTCTTCCAATTAAAGCTACAGTACCACCTTAGCTGTGCAGAACACAACAGAGTATCATCATATTTGCTGTATTCAGAATAAAATAACACATCAAACAGCAACCTAAATATTCTACATTTGTTTAATTCAGTTCAGTATTCTACAAGTACGGAAGCGGTGCTCTTACTGCCCATGAAAAGTGGTGAGCGTCGACCCCCCAGCACTACACCCCTGGCAGCCTGTGATTATTGACTATCAGCAATGCAAACAAAAACTCGAGTAGACTGTGACCATCTCCAGAAATGACTAATTATTAAATGAATTCAGAGATGGTCACAAGTATAAAAGCCTGCAGCGTCTCCTGTTTGGGGTGGATGTTCAGGTACTGGAGAAGGACAGCAAGCAGAGATTCTAAAAAACAAAATAAGACAACAATTGCTATGAGTACTGGAAGCTCCAGCACCATACTTGTTTAGTTGGTGTCGTTTTTTTTTTTTTTTTTTTGTGTGTGTGTGTGCAAGATTTAGTTATTTTTTGTTAAAACTTTTTATTTTCGCTCTGTGAGCTGTGTTTTTGTACAGTCTTTTTTATTTTATTTTTGTTCAAATAAAAAATTGCGCCGCAGTGCACTTTGCACCCGAGTATCACCTGCCTGTGTTTCAGTTCCTGCTTCTGGCCTGATGTCACCACTCAGCCATCCCTGTCACAAAGCTTTTGGTCTTTTTAAAGGCATTTGTATTACTATTTTTATTTTAGTAAATGTAACACATTTTTACAGAAAACCGTTCTTTCGGGCCACTGTCAGTCACATACTAGTATCTGAAAACAACATCGGTTATTTAATGGTAGAACCACACGGTTATACGCATACCTAAAACTGCAGCCAGCAGTCATGACGGTTACATTTTAAACATCATCAATATTAAAATGAAAGACAAACTATTGGATACAACTCAAAGGTTTTATTCAAGCACGTCATAGCAAACATATCCACAGCTGAAATGCTGTAATTAAATGAACAATGGTTTATTTTCTAATTTACCACATATAAAGCACTACTTAAAAAAAATGAAAACCTATAATAAAATAAACATTTAAAAGAAAATAGTGTGTAACAGGTATATGTACATACAAAACTGTAAAAACAAAATCTTTTTTTTATTTAAAAATGAAAGTTACATACGTTTTCTCTTGCGTGTGTGAAGC
This sequence comes from Polyodon spathula, assembly GCF_017654505.1. Classification (NCBI taxonomy): domain Eukaryota; kingdom Metazoa; phylum Chordata; class Actinopteri; order Acipenseriformes; family Polyodontidae; genus Polyodon; species Polyodon spathula. The sequence continues at coordinate 32,308,554 of NC_054537.1, read as the reverse complement.
TTGAGTCCAGATTTAGCTGCTTTGCAGTTTTCTGATCAAAATGTTCTGCCGAAGCGTGGTGGCTAGCTTCAAGATTAAATCTCTCCTACTGATATTTTCCCTGGTGCATTCTTTGTACAAAACAAAGAAACTCATAGCTGCCAAGTTCAGTAGAGGTAACAGCAGGCTTGTAAAAACATGTATTGTAAAAGGCAGTCAAAATGACTGCTTTGGCAGTTCTAGGTGGGCGGGGTTATAACTTCCTGTCACAGGATGGCTTGAGCAATGACGTCAGACCTGGAAGAGCACAGGACACAGACAGGACTGGTGAGTAATGAAAATGCCCTGTTGCGCATTTATTGTAAAATAAAAAGTTTAAACAGACAAAAACACTTTGTAAAAGAAAACGACGCATTGGCCAGAACAGACAGACAGACAGACAAACACAATGGACGAACACTAAACAAGGAGCGTTTGTTATTATTACAGTTACTTTCTCCTTCTATCTCTCTCTCCTGTTCTACACTCTCAAACACACAACCCAGAGTGAGTGAAACACTGCCTCTTCTATGCAGCTGTATTGAGAATTGCTAATCATTCAATTGGAATCTCGGTACATTTGCACATGAACTAACTGTGCTCCCCATGCTTCCATACTATACACACTTTATTTACATGTGAAGTGATTGTGCCATCCTCATGTCTGAATGCAAATATACATTTTAAATCACTCATGCTCCACATGCATAAAGCACCATGTAATCAACACTGTATTTTTTTAAAAAGGTAACATTCCCACTCGTGGATCATTTTAATTAGCAGTTTTTAAACTAGAAATAGCCTGGCTAAATCTCACCCATTGGTTAAACCTACTAAAGACCTTTAACTCTTCGCTCACAGATCTCCTGTTGGTTTATTTTATTGAAAAAACTTTTTGGTTGATTAATTGGTCAGAGTAATCTATTAATCGGAGCATCCCTAGAATAAATGTGTTTCTTTCGAGCTGCTGACACATGGATTTAGTGGATCAGCCTTGCCAAAAAGGAAATAGCTTGCCTATTTGTAAACTCTTTCTGCAGTAAATTATTATTTTTTTTTTTTTTGTGAACTAAAATATTGCTTGTTACATTTTTTTTAAAACAGAAATTGTGACTAAGAGTTATACACAAATTGAATGGTCACACTTTATTTTAAGGTTCTTTTTTTGTTTATTAACTAACTATTAACAAACAGCTAATAACATGTTAATGTACATTATTTATTTTTTGTTAACTGTTAGTTAATAACATACTGTATAGTAGGCCAGCTAAAACTGCAGAGCCCTATGGATGATCAATCAAACACTGGAGACCTGTGGGTGATCAATACCCAGTTGATCATAAGCTTGAAATCGGTTCAAATTGTTACTGCAGTAATGTTTTGCAGATTAAATCAGGTTTTTATTATAACTCTAACCCTAACCCCAACCCTAACCCTAAACTTAACAGTTAATCAACTGAAAAAATTGGCTCTTAAAATAAAGTGTGACCAATTGGACTTATTTGTGTCCCGCTAACTGGGCTTCAACTTATATTCTTAAAATTATTTAAATACCCTTTTAGCTATGGTTGGCTAAATATGAAAGATTGGCACATTCATGCAGATATTCTGCTCAGATACGTTTTAAATGAGTATGATGTTTGTTTTATATTGTTCTATTGATCTTTAAATAAAAGTAAAATATAATAATAAAATATAGAAGCACAAATTTTTTAAAGAAATAGCAAAAACAAATATTTCTAACATAAAGTAACATATTATAAATTAATGTTATAACTTTACAAAATATAGGGGTTCAAAGGGCTACTGGAATAGGCCAAGCTTTGGGTGGGTTTGCTTAGATGGAGGAGGAATATGTATATGTATCTGTATATTTTCTGGCAGTATATATGTACCTAGTAGAGCTGCAGTCTTTGTTTAGAGGAGTTTCGAGATTATGTTACGATGTCCCATTTTTTTGTACATCAAAGCTAGAAGCCAGTAGACAAGATCTAGTATTTCCAGGCAAACATGATTCCTAGGCCCAAGTGGTCGCTCACCTCTGTGCTGCCATATAATAATATAAAGTTTAATATTTCACCAAAATGTCAACTTTAAACCAGTAAATCTCAAACCACGAATACTTTACTTTTGATTTCTCAAGACAATGAATTTGCATTAGTCCACAAATCAGGCTGCTTGACATGCTGCCAGTTGAGGTTCAAGTAATTCACTCCAATCAATAAAGCTTCTACAACATGTATTATGTGATTAACTTTCCCTGCTACTTTAATTCTTACCTAGTTTCCATGGATACCTGGTTTGATCTAACAAGAGAAGAAGGGAAGATGAGAGCCCTCTGAGATCAAATGTATTTGTCAGCAGTTTTCCACAGCAGAATTCTGTAAGGGCTATACCAAACATGTAACCTGTTATCCTTTAAGTTCTGTCATCTCTAGCAATGTATTATTGTAAGACCCAGGAATTACAGGGACCACTGTGAGACTAACAGGATGTTCTCTCTCTCTCTCTCTCTCTCTCTCTCTCTCTCTATCTTATATATATATATATATATATATATATATATATATATATATATATATATATATAGTGACAGGACAGAGCCTGCCTGTAAATAAAGTGTTTTCTGTTATGTTTTGGTGGTGGTTGGCAGGGATGGGGTTATTCCTATCCCTGCCAAATACATGTGAGAATGTGACTGTTTCCAAATGAGATAATTGGTGTTAATTGGGAAGAACCACAGAGTTTAAAAGGAAAGCTTGAAGCTCCATTAAGGAGAGATTACCCGGGAGCTGGGAACAAAGGAAAGTCTGTGTGAAGCCTGAGAAAAGGTACTATGTGAACTGTAGTGTTTGATCTAACATGTAGAAAGTGTTTTTGCAGTCTGTAAACGGCTTAGCCATCGGCTATAGTTAGAACAGTATAGTTTAGCACTCCACATGGGAGTTATAGGTTTTTGGCTTGTTTTTTATTTTTGTGTTCAATAAAAGCGCACAAAAGTTCTGTGTCTGCTGTGTAAGTGTATAAGCGAGCCATGTAGAGAAAGGCTATGCTATATATATATATATATACATACACACACTGAGTGTACAAAACATTAGGAACACCTTACTAATATTGAGTTGTACCCCCTTTTTCCCTCAGAACAGCCTCAGTTTGTCAGGGGATGGACTCTACAAGGCGTCGAAAGCGTTCCATGGGGATGCTGGCCCATGTTGACGCCAATGCTTCCCACAGTTGTGTCAAGTTGGCTGTTAGTGGATCTCTACTCCGAATCTCATTCCACAGAATCTCAATTGAATTGAGATCTGGTGACTGGGCAGGCCACTGCAGTAAGCTGATTTCAATGTCATGTTCGTGGTACCATTCCTGGACAATCCTAGCCTTGTGGCACGGGACATTACCCTGCTGAAAAAATCCATTAACAGATGGATACACTGCTGCCATGAAGGGATGCACCTGATTGGCAATGATGTTCAGATATCCTGTGACATTCAAATGATGCTCCACTTTTATCAAGGGGCCCAATGTGTGCTACGAAAACACCCCACACCATCCCACCACCACCACCAGCCTGCAATGTCGACACGCAGCTTGATGGATGCATGTACTCATGTGGTTGTCCATGCCCTAGTCCTTCCATCAGCGTGAAACAGCAGGAACCGGGATTCATCAGACCAGGCAATGTTTTTCCAATCCTCCAGTGTCCAGTGTTTTTGTTCCTTAGCCCACTGCAACCGCAGTTTCTTGTGTTTTGCTGAAAGAAGTGGAACTCTGTTAGGTCGTCGGCTGCCATACCTAATTCCTGTCAAGGTACAACGAGTTGTGCATTCTTTTATGGGTCTTTCGGCACCAATGTTGTACTGGACTGTCAGTTGACTAATTGTAGGCCGTCTGTTGCGCTGCACAATTTGTGTCAACCTCCTTTTGCCTTGTAACAGAAATACAATGAGATCTGGTTGTAAATCTCCCTCTCGACCTGTGAGGGTGCTAAATAACGAAAGGAAAAGTATCTGGACGGGCTGGCCGAGGTCGGGAAACCAGTCAGCTTGGATTGAAGCGAGATTCTGTTGCAGGAACGTATTGACCCAGAAGGTAAACGAGGCAGCAGCTGCAAGCTATAAACACAGCTGGAATAGTTTACCAAGGGATCATGCAAGGTAGCATAAAAGGGGCCAGAGAAACGCTAATCTTGTCCTTCACTTGGGTTGTATACATAAACCTGGAAGGACTGAGAGCTGTAGTAGAAACTGCCGAGGAATGTTCGTGAGTGTTTGTTTGTTTTGAGTGTTAGCAATTGTATTGTTTATTGTATCACTAGACGGCTAATTTCATCAATGAGCCATTTTCGACCACTGGCCTGCCGTTGACTGGTTGTCCTTTGGGTGGTGGACCATCCTTGATACACACGGGAAACTGTTGAGCGTGAAAAACCCAGCAGCGTTGCTGTTTTTGACACACTCAAACCGGCGTGCCTGGCACCTACTACCATACCCTATTCAAAGGCACTTAAATCTTATGTCTTGCCCATTTACACTCTGGCACACATACACAATCCATGTCTCAATTGTGTCAAGGCTTAAAAATCCTTCTTTAACCTGTCTGCCCTTCATATACACTGATTGAATTGGATTTAACAGGTTACATCAATAAGGGATCATAGCTTTCACCTGGATTCACCTCGTCAGTCTATTTCAAACAGATTTTATGTTGGCTGCATGGCGGGCCTGCAGAGTGAAAAGAAGCGGTCGGCTGACAGCACAGTTCTTCAGAGAACAGCGTGTGTTCGTCTTCGCTGCTCCTAAGTCAGCGCAGGGGTGGTATGTTATAACTTGCCATGTATTATGGCAAGTTTTTTGTCAATTTGTATGTGTTTATTTAGTAATTCTAAAATACAATTGGACATATCAAATTGGGAGAAAAACAGGGTCAAATCAATTGTTGATTACTAAATTTTAAAAAAAAAACTTTCTTGTGGGGTTTGGAACAATGGAAACAGTGGGGTTTTGTTGATGTTTGGCTTCAGATAGATTGGCCATGCATTGCTAATTAAACATGCATCAATAATAATCATAAATAAAAGCATAACAAATGTTCAAATTCAGTTCACATACCTTATCAGTAACAAGATCCAAAACTGTTAAAGAGGTATGCTGAAGTTGTTACAACACAGATATGTTGATCTGCACATGTACACATGACATCTTTTTCCCTTGACTTCTGCATGTTTGATCTGTACAGTTTAAAATTAAATACATAGGGCCCCTGTGTGGTCTAGTCTGAGCTCTGGGCTAAATTTGAATAAACTAATAATAGGCTCCAGAAAACGATTTTTAGGGAGGAACAGCACTTTATGAAGCAACACTGGGCTGCAGCAGCTTCTGTTAGTTCACGTGCAGACTGTGCCCGGGCCAGATTGAATGATTAGCAATTGAGTCCCGGCACAGCTGTATATAAGAGGCATGTGAGTCATGAAATAAACAGAATAAAACAATTGCTGCCATGGTGGTTTTATACCAGCACAATACTTGTTTGTTCCGTGTCTGTATTGTTTGTTTGTTTTGGCCACTGTGCCGTTTTGTTTGTTCAGTGTTTTGTTTTATGTTCAAATCTTTTGCTTATTATTAAAATGAACATCAGTGCTGGAAGGCTGGAGATGCAGTACTCACTGTCTTGTTAATATGCAGTGCCTTTTAAACCAGTTTTACTTTGAATAAAATTACTTTTAAGTGTATGTAAAATAAACAGCGCTTATGAAAATAAATTGGACCTAACGCGCCTGACAGGCACTGAATAAATGGACTACAAAGGGTTAAACATTTCCCAAAAAGAGAAATTAATTTTAAAGAGCCTCTGAAAGATGCAACTGAAGGAAGACTAGTACTCAACCAGTAAAGTTGCCCCCTGAACCATGTAAACCACAATGGGGGAAAATGGATAAGTCCCTATATATTATTTTCGCTATATGACTGTTTAATTTGTTAGGGATAGTGAGTTAAACTGGATTACATTTCTTAAGAAATCATGCAGTATGTGTTGTGTTATTATCCCCTTTTTATACATATTACATTATCCTGACATGATAACCAAAATTCACAGTAATAAGTTTATAATTATACTTTTAAAAATAAACAAAGAAGCTAATTTGAATTAAATTGATTTATACACTCCCGTCAGTCAGTTAATATATTAAGCTGTGACACTGAGAATTCATGCACTACTAATGTTTTCAAGCCAATTTTCACATTACAAAGCATGTTTTATATGAAGGTTTCTAATCTGGATGAAGCAAATTGGTTTTGCATCATCAGAATTCTGTTTTTGGAGAGTATAACTGAAACGATCAAGAGCCAGATTAAATACAAAAATAAATACAGGAAACTTTAGCTTTCTGAGATGAAAAATCATGTCAGTTTGATAAGACTAGATCAGATTCCTGCCTTTCTCTGAAGAAATTATATGTGGTATCTGTTTTCATGACATGGATTCCTTTTATGATGTGAGTTCTGCTCTTTGATATACGGTTAAGTGTAGAGTGAGCCAAAGTGTTTTAAAATTACTTGTATCTACTAAAATTTGTATCTATTCAGCAACTTTTCAGTCAGCCTTTTACTTCAAGACTTTTAGGCTTCCACTGAATGACACTGGTAGAGCAGAAGACATCCCGATGTAAAACGAGGTAAGTTTGGAGGGATGGGGGTAAATCTGTTCCTGCCAGCAATTACAGATGTGGCCACACCCTAATTAGGTAACTGAGTGCTAATTGGGGAATGGCTACCTGTATAAAAAGGGGAGAAATGCTGTTTTGGGGGGGGGGAGTTTAGGTGAGTGTAAACCTGTGTTTTTTAACTGTATAGTGAAGGTGAATGCCCAGCCTGTATTGTATTGTTTGTACTGTATTGCATTGTATTGCATAGTTTTACTTGAACTGTTTATTTTGGCTTTTGTCCCCTGTTGGTTTGTTCCTGTGTTTGTTTTGTGTTCTGTTTATTAAACAAGCACAATAGCGCTTAAACTGCAGCTTCTGCCTCTGAGTCTCTCATTCCTGCGATAACTGCTTGAGCCATGACTCTATCCTGTCACACATATTTTAAAGTGGGAGCAGGAGCAGAGGCATTGGGAAGATGAAGGGGAGACACCCTTATGAAGACCTCCACTTTCTGATGGCATATGCGAGGGAAGAGATGGAGTCTCTGGGCCAGTGGCTCCACCTTAAAGTCCAAGACCTGCTGTCTGCCAGAAAGACAGATGGGCCCCACTGCCTCACAAGCCACCTGCCCGAAAAAAGAGGAGGGGTGGCCGTTCCCAGGGACGAGAAGACTCGCTGTCCACAGGGCCAGACAGAAAAGCTCTGCTGCCTCCAGTGCCAGAGAGGGAGGAGCCACTGCTGTCTCCAGTGCCAAAGGGAGAAGAGCTGTTGGTGTCTCCAGATCCAGAGTGAGAGGAGCTACTGCCATCTCCAGTGCCAAAAAGGTAAGAGCAGTTGACACCTCCTGAATAAAAGGGAGAGGAGCTTCCACCATCTCCAGAGCCAATGGGGCTCCAGACTTGGAAGACCAACTGCCTGACCAACCTCAGCAGTCGCTAAACCTGCTGATGAGGGGAGTACAGTGAAAGCCAGCCGCACGTCCAAAGTGCCCAGCACCGCCACCAGTGTCAGAGCACCCAAGGCTGCAACCCCTGCCGGAGTGGCCAGGGAACCCTCTCAAGGAAGCTGAGGGTTCATCAAGGGGGTTAATTGGGCACACCCTCACAGAAGCCCAGGGATCTTAAAAGACCCAGAACCAGAGGAGAAGGAGGAGGTGAGACCATGGGGGGAGGTGTGTGGCAGGGAATAAGCCCTGTCGGTATAAATAGGGCTAAGTGGCAGAGATGGGGTTAAATCTATCCCTGCCAACAATCACAGTTGTGGCCATTCCCCAGTTAGGTAATTGACTGCTAAGTGGGGAATGGTCACCTGTATAAAAAGTAGAGGTGCAACAATTAATCTATGCATCTGTCTTTAAATTTCCTGAGCTTCGATTATATATATATATATATATATATATATATATATATATATATATATATATATATATATATATAAAAACCCAGTTTGAAGTCTCTTATTGTCGATTTGCATTAAAACCTTGAGTGTGTGAGAGTCTGCTTCTTTTAGTGCGAGTGGAAGCGACAGCGAGTGGGAGAAGTACAGGCGTGGAAAAGTACAGAGCAGTTTCGAAGCAGAAAGGAGAAATTGCATCTTGAATTGCTTTAATCAGAAAACAGAGGACATTGGGGAAACACAGCAGCAGCTCAAAGTCAAACAGCCGCGTGTGTTTTTCTGATAACAAACAAGCTGAAACTCGGAGCAGCTGATTCAAATTCAGCGCCGTTTTGAGACACGGGCGAGGGGAGGAGCCAACAGCACAGCAGAACAACGCAGTTAAACGAGGCAGTCTTCCCAGCGACAGCGAGTGGAAGTGACAGCGAGTGGGAGAAGTACAGGCGTGGAAAAGTACAGAGCAGTTTCGAAGCAGTTTGAAAGCAGGCTGACGGCTGCAGAAGAAACTAAACTTAAAAAAAAAAAAAAACCTCAACATGGTCTTCAAGCCAGTAATCTGTGACACCTGCTTGATGTGGGAAATCCGAGAAAACCCAGCGGAGCTAAACCAAGTGTGCGTAAAGTGCCGCGCGATCCAGGATTTGCATAAACTAGTAAGTATGCTAGAAATGGAGCTGGAGGAAGTGAGACAGCAACAGGATCTTGAGGAACTGGCACACCCACAATTCATGGAAGTCTGCATCACCCCTAACAGACTGAAAGCCACCAGGGAGATAGAAGGTCAGAACAGCTGGGTTCAGGTAGGCAGAAGCAGGGAAAAAAAAGAAACTTCGTCAAACACAACCACCAGAAATCAAAACAACCAACAGATTTGAGTCACTTCAGAATTGTGATGAGCAGAACCAACAACAAGAGAATGAAAGGAACAACATCCAGGACCCCATTGACAGTGGTGACCAGACAGCAAAAAGAAGGGAGGTCATGATTGTTGAGGACTCCATATTGAGAAACACAGCAAGTTCAGTTCGCAGTTTGGACCCCCTTACTACAACAGTGTGCTGCCTTCCGGGAGCCTCGGTCAAGCACATCACTGAAAACGTGGACAGGCTCCTAGAACGAACAGGAGACGACCCGGTAGTAGTCGTCCACATCGGTACAAACAACATTGGAAGAGACAGACCAAAATCCCTGCAAAACAAATTCAGAGAGCTAGGAAGGAAATTAAAAGAGAAAACCAAAACTGTGGTATTTTCTGGTATACTACCCGCACCTTGCAAAGGACCATATGGACAGCTGGAAATAATTAATCAAAACGCATGGCTGAAGACGTGGTGCACACGGGAAGGCTTCACCTATCTTGATCATTGGACCACATTCTACAACGAGGACTATCTGTATAGACGGGATGGACTGCATTTAAATAACAAGGGAACTAGTCTACTCGGAGAAAAGATCCTCGAGCAGGTTCGGAAGCATTTAAACTAGAAAGGAAGGGGGGAGAAATCAACAAAAAAACAGAAGGGAGACCGCATCAAAACAAGAACAACAACTCAGGTAAGACAACCATTAAATGTATTTATCTAAATGCTAGAAGTATCAGAAACAAAATTCTAGAACTTGAAGCTACTGCACTAACAGGTAACTATGATGTGATAGGTGTTACAGAAACGTGGTTATCTGAGAGTGATGGGGACGAATATAATATTTGTGGGTATACACTGTATAGGAAAGACAGGCAGGACAGAAGAGGAGGAGGGGTAGCGCTATACATAAGAAACAGTCTTGAAGCCCAGGTGTTAAACCTGGACAAAGAAAATAAAACCGAATCAATATGGGTCAGAATAACAGACAAAAATTCAAAAGGCATAATAATAGGAGCATGCTATAGACCGCCAGATTCAGACGGTGAGCACAATAATCTGTTATACAATGACATTAGAAATGTGTGTAGCAAAGGAGAAGCCATACTAATGGGGGATTTCAACTTCCCCCATATAAAATGGGAAAACCCGGTGGGTAGCGCGAAGGATGAAATAGAAATGGTGGAAATGACAAATGACTGCTTCCTAACACAATTTGTGAAGGCACCCACTAGAGGGGAGGCATGCCTTGATTTAGTCTTTTCAAATAACGAAGATAGAATAACTAAAACAGAGGTCAGAGAACCACTGGCAAACTCAGACCACAACATGGTCTCATTTGAAGTGTTTTTTAAATCCCCAAAAGTAAAGACTAAAGCTAAGGTTTACAATTTTAGAAAAGCAAACTATGAAGGTATGAAACAGAGACTAACAGAAGTAGATTGGAGTAAAATAGAGAAAACACCCACAGAAGAAGGATGGTTGTTCTTCAAAAATGTAGTACTAGAGGCGCAAAACAATTACATCCCTAAAGTAGACAAATCTAAATGTAAAACTAAATTGCCAAAATGGTTTAATAGATCAATTAAAAAAAATATTCAGCAAAAAAAGGCACTTTACAGAGCATTAAAAAAGGACCAAAAAGAAAGTACGCAGAAAGAGTACACAGAACTGCAAACGCAAGTCAAAAAGGAAGTTAGAAAGGCCAAGAGAGAAATAGAAATGAACATTGCTAAGGGGGCTAAAACCAATTCCAAAATGTTTTTCCAATATTACAACAGCAAGAGAACATTCAAAGAGGAGATTAAATGTTTAAGAGATACAAATGGCAAAATCGTAGAGGAAGAAAAAAAAAATAGCAAATATGTTAAATGATTACTTTTCACAAGTTTTTACAAAGGAAGATACTGACAACATGCCCCACATGTCATCCAGTTCCTATCCAGTTTTAAATAACTTTAGCATAACTGAGGCAGAAGTGTTAAAGGGACTAGGAGCTCTTAAAATAAACAAATCCCCTGGGCCGGATGAGATCCTCCCAGTAGTACTCAAAGAAATGAAAGAAGTAATTTACAAACCGCTAACCAAGATCATGCAGCAGTCTCTTGACACAGGGGTGGTACCGACAGACTGGAAAATTGCAAACGTAATACCGATCCACAAAAAGGGAAACAAAACTGAACCAGGTAACTACAGACCAGTAAGCCTGACTTCTATTATATGCAAACTTATGGAAACTATAATAAGATCCAAAATGGAAAATTACCTATATGGTAACAGGGTACTGGGAGACAGTCAACATGGTTTTAGGAAAGGGAGATCGTGCCTAACTAACTTGCTTGATTTTTTTGAGGATGCAACATCGATAATGGATAATTGCAAAGCATATGACATGGTTTATTTAGATTTCCAGAAAGCTTTTGACAAAGTCCCGCACAAAAGATTAATTCTCAAACTGAACGCAGTTGGGATTCAAGGAAACACATGTACATGGATTAGGGAGTGGTTAACATGTAGAAAACAGAAAGTACTGATTAGAGGAAAAACCTCAGAATGGAGTGTGGTAACCAGCGGTGTACCACAGGGATCAGTATTAGGTCCTCTGCTATTCCTAATCTACATTAATGATTTAGATTCTGGTATAGTAAGCAAACTTGTTAAATTTGCAGACGACACAAAAGTAGGAGGAGTGGCAAACACTGTTGCAGCAGCAAAGGTCATTCAAAATGATCTAGACAAGATTCAGAACTGGGCAGACACATGGCAAATGACATTTAATAGAGAAAAGTGTAAGGTACTGCACGCAGGAAATAAAAATGTACATTATAAATATCATATGGGAGATATTGAAATTGGAGAAGGAATCTATGAAAAAGACCTAGGAGTTTTTGTTGACTCAGAAATGTCTTCATCTAGGCAATGTGGGGAAGCTATAAAAAAGGCTAACAAGATGCTCGGATACATTGTGAAAAGTGTTGAATTTAAATCAAGGGAAGTAATGTTAAAACTGTACAATGCACTTGTAAGACCTCATCTTGAATATTGTGTGCAGTTCTGGTCACCTCGCTATAAAAAAGATATTGCTGCTCTAGAAAGAGTGCAAAGAAGAGCGACCAGAATTATTCCGGGCTTAAAAGGCATGTCATATGCAGACAGGCTAAAAGAATTGAATCTGTTCAGTCTTGAACAAAGAAGACTACGTGGCGACCTAATTCAAGCATTCAAAATTCTAAAAGGTATTGACAGTGTCGACCCAAGGGACTTTTTCAGCCTGAAAAAAGAAACAAGGACCAGGGGTCACAAATGGAGTTTAGAAAAAGGGGCATTCAGAACAGAAAATAGGAGACATTTTTTTACACAGAGAATTGTGAGGGTCTGGTAGATTAGTGCTTTGCTTGGATACACACTTTAGGTCCTACAATTGCGTTGGACAAGCCAAATCAGAAGTAGGTATATTCATGTTTTCTTGATTTAAAAATAAAGGAAAACTTTTTTTATTTTATTTTTTTTAAGTCTATTAACTACCAATTCAGCTTTTGTTTCAAAGCATGTTGTGTTTGGGTTATATGGCAATATTATACAAAAAGAAGCTGAATTTAGTACAATAGTTAAATAGTCAGTACTTGTGAGATTAATTCAAATGTTTTGCTTTGCTTTTGGACATAAAATGTTAACAGTAATGAACAACGATAGTTCAGATAAAAATTACTTCTGTTAAAATATACTATTTTTTAATTATTATTACAATGTTAACACTAGAACTGCCGCGGTTATACTCCTACCTAAAACCGCAGCAGGCAGTCATTGACGGTTACATTTTAAGCATCAGTACTGAAATGAAAGACAAACTATCAGATACAACTCAAAAGTTTTATTCAAGCACATCATATCAAACATCTGCACAGCCGAAACATTGTATTTAAATGAACAATTAAACATAAAAAAGCTTATTTAACTTACCACGTAAAGCACTACTTAAAATTATAATAAAATAAATATTTCAAAAGAAAGCAGTGTGTAAACAGGTAAAGGTTTTTCTTTTTATTTAAAAGGAATGTAACATGTTTTCTCTTGTGTGTGTCACCGTGTAACACTGAATGCAGTTTGAGCTGCAGCAGCCTGCTGCTTTGCAGTTTTCTGATCAAAATGTTTCTGCCGAAGCGCTGTTCAAATATCTCCTGAGATTTTCCCTGGTGCATTCCTTGTACAAAATGAAGGAATTGGTGGCTGCCAGGTCCAGTAGAGATAACAACAGGTTTGTACATAAATATAAAAAAATAGAATATTATAGGTTATATTCAAAATAAAAAACATTTAGTGTAAAAGGCAATCAAAGTGATGGCTTTGGCTATTCTAGGTAGAGGAGATTATTCTAACATTTTAATTTTCACGATCCTGCCTTTCAAACGCCATCAGGGTATTTAATACATTTATTTAGGAAAAGTCAAGAACGTACAACTGTGTATCTTTCACACACGCAGAGTAATTTCAATTTTAAAAGTGAAAACCGTCAAAATTACTGCCATGGCGGGAACTTTGATTGCCCTTTACAATACATGTTTTTATTTTGAATATAACTAGGGCTTCTGTTTTTTGGATTTAATTGTATTTTTCGGTGCTTATTTTATAGCTATTTGTGAGTTTTATGTAAATCAATTTTTTCGGTGCTTTCGTTTTTGATATACTGTATGAAATTAGTGCTTTTGGTTACTTTCCAAAATGCTTGAGCATTTATTTTTCTGTCAAAATATGTATAGTATTAACTCGACAGTACTTCCACACTTACGTTGTACCTTCTTTCCTTTGCTGTCTTCCACAACGAAATCCCTAAAGTCATGGGCACATTCTTCTGGGGTTTTTGTGTGTAGGCATTTTTGTACATATCGCCATAATTCTATTTTAAATCTTCAGTATTTTAACTGTAATACATCTTTAAATCCCACTAACAAACCTCAATCCTGACTATAATCTTGTTTTAAATCTCGCAAGTTTAGTCTTCAATAGAAATGTAGGAATGTGCTGTCACTCAGTAGTTGGGGTGGGTTTAAAGTCAGGGACATTGGACACTGCTCAGCAGAGCTTTGAAATGTATTTATTATTATTTTTGTAGTACTTTTTTTTTATTATTGAAAAAGGGTGAAGTCAATGTGAATTGATTAACCATTTCCACAGATTTTCCAGTGTTTTCCTGTGTTTGTTTCATTTTTTTGTATCGGGGGTGTTTTAATGGGTTTTATCAGTTAAAACCGAAAATCAGAAGCCCTAAATATAACCTGCTATATATATATATATATATATATATATATATATATATATATATATATATATATATATATATATTAAATATATAAGCCTGTTGTTGTTATCTCTACTGGACCTACTAGCCACCACTTCCTTCGTTTTGTACAAGGAATGCACAAGGGTCATCTTGAAGCTAACCACAGCGCTTCAGCAGAAACATTTCAATCAGAAAACTGCAAATCAGCAGGCTGCAGCATCTGGATTCAGTGCTACAGAGTGACACACTCAGAGAAAACATATGTTACTTTAGTTTTAAATTACAAAATACATTCGTTTTTACAGTTTTGTATGTTTACACACGTTTCTTTTGAAATGTTTTTTTTTCTTTTTTTGAAGTAGTACTTTATAGCGGTAAGTTAGAAAATAAACCATCATTCATTTAAATAGTGTTTCGGCTGTGCATATGTTTGATATGACGTGATTGAATAAAACTTTGGAGTTGTATCCGATAGTTTGTCTTTCATTTAAATATTGATGTTGCTTAAAAAGTAACAGTCATAATGACTGCCTGTGGCGGTTTTAGGTATGTGTATAACCGCGATGGTTAAAGGGACATCTGATGCAGATGCATGCATATTCTTTCCAGTTGTTAAACTCAGTTCCTTTGTATATCTTTTTTAATAAGGATTCTAATTTGAATGCAAGTTGTGCCTTTGTTTAACTGTTATGCACAACAGTGTTTTCAGTTATTGGAACTTCTGTTAAAAAAAAACAAAACAAAAAACAAACAAAAAACCTAATGTTTGTTCTTTATTTTGAAAAATAAAACGTCAATGCATCGGCTATCGTTGATAAGTGCCTATATGATAATCAAATACGAAATTAGGGTGCCGATTCCACCACTAATAAAAAGGGGAGAAATCCTTTGTTTGGTGAGGGAGTTTAGGTAAGTGTATAACCTGTGTTTTTGAACTGTATAGTGAAGGTGCCAAGCCTGTATGTATTGTTTTGTTTGAACTGTTCATTTTGGCCCTCGTCTCCTGTTAGTTTGTTCCTGTGTTTATTTTGTGTTTTATTTATTAAAAGTGCAACAGTGCTTAACACTCGAAGCCCTGCAGCGATCATTTTGGTGGTTTTTGATTTTAAAATGTAATTTTATCCAATCGTGTAACACATATGGGGCTGCTCATTCATGTGCCTTTCTGTCCATATGTATTAAATATTCTCACAAAGCATGAAACGTGGGAGTGCAGAAATAAAGGAGATATATTACATTATACCTAAAAGCCTAGGGAGCAGTCACATTGGTGGCAACACAGAAAACAATTGTATTTTTATTATACAGAATGGTATTCTACTTTATTATTTTTATTTACCAGTCTGCAATGTGTTTAGCTGTAATCAGATTAGTCTCTACTATCCGCCTGAGTGAATGACTGACAGTCTATTGTTTTCAATCAGCCTTTTGAAGGCTGGCGCCTGCTTGCCAGCTGCGCTGCTTTGGTCAGTCAATTAGCATCGGAACTAGTGAAAATAAATACCAGAGACCGTGGAGTTTTACTACACAACAAAATATGGAGTTGATGTTTTGGATCAGATGGCACTGAAGTATTCTGTGAAAGCTGTTGTTGTTTTACAATGTATTGGACCTAGCAGCCATCAACTCTTTGGTACTTTATACAGAATGCACTGAGAAGAATTTACAAAGGAGAAAATACATTTTACAGTTAGCACAGGAAGTTTGTAAGAAACATTTGGAACAAAGGGAGACTGCCAAGCGTGTACCCACAGCTGAAGCTGGCAACCCTTTGAGAGCTGCAAGAGACGCCAATGCCAGGTTGGCAAGTGCAATAAAAATAAAACTTTGGACACCTGTGCCCTGTGCAGAAAGGCAGCGTGGAGAAGCGCATTACCTGCGTTGATTGTGAACAGCCTTAGACTCCAGGTAAAGGAATACCCTTTTGTCGAAAAAAAGAAACATAAATTATACTTTTTTTATAACTTCTTGTGCTGTGCGCTTCTGTAAAATGTTTTTTCTAAGTTTATTTATCTACGTTGTTCAGTTGCTTTTGCTCATCTGATAATAAATCGATTGCTGTTGAAAAGTAAAAAAAATGCATTGCTATCGTTTCAGTTTTATAAATATGTATGTTGTAAACTGATGTCTGTTCAGATGTTTATTTATTTACATTTTCTTATTTTGTTTTGTAAAATAAATGTTCATAATACAGCCATCAGAAAGACTGCTGCGGGACTTCTAGGTATGAGAATATCTCCGGTCCTTCTAGTGTTAAACTGCAGCTTCTGTCTCTGAGTCTCTCATTCCTGCAGGTAACAGCTTGGACTGTGACGCTATCTTCTCACAGACACCTATAAAAAGGGAATAATTGCAAGGATTTTATCTCTTTCTCTTACCAATGGCAATAATGTAATTAGAAGAAGAATTTAATTAGTTTTAGGTTTACATTGAATTGCTTGTAGATAGGACACAGTGGATTGTTGCCATCTGTTCCACTGTTGATTGTGGCTTTGAATTACATCCAAAAAAAGAGGCACATTAGTTTTGGGAATTGTGGATACTGATACACTCATTCCACACTCTTTGTAATTCTCCAAAGGTCATGTTCATAGACAGTACATATTTATGATGATTTTATATTTGCACAAATATATTACTCTTCCCTTTTCATGCTTTTGATACAGACTTTCAACTCTGTATGCTCACACGTGGGATACCCCTGGAGACATAATACAGCAGCAAGAGTCTGTGTCTTTATGGTCAGGTGATGTTGTTCTGAACAGAGGAATTTATGTTTAAATCACCTGTGAATTGAAACAAATGGTCAGACCTTTTGCATGACAACATGTTGCAATGTTTAAAAAAAAAATAAAAAATACAACAGAGATACATTTCCCCATTCAGTTAATCATTGAGATGTGCAATACATGCATATGCCAAACATATATTTATTCAGAAAATATTTGCAGTGAGAGATGTCACTATATCACTGGCAAGCGTTTGTTTCATTTTACAAAAGAGGCTTAAATATTGTGGTGGTAGCGGTGGAAAAAAAGTAGTAAACCAAAGCTCTTTTTATAAAATACTCCCATACAGGCCAGTGTTATGCAGAGCTCTTGATATGGTTAACTGGTGCACCATTACTCCTCTCCCAGCCACTGAACTCTGTATCTCCTTCAAAGTGATTGTTGGCCTCTCTGTGGCTTCTCTCACAAGTCTCCTTCTTGTTTGAGCGTTGAGTTTTAAGGGACGGCCTTTTCTTGGCAGTGCCTGGGTGGTGTGATGCAGCTTCCACTTCCTGATTATGGATCCAACTGTGCTCACTGGGATATCCAAACACTTGGATATTATTTTGTACCCTTTCCCTAACCTATGCATTTGTATTACTTTATCTCTAACTTCTGTAGAATGCTCTTTGGTCTTCATTTTCCTTCAGATTCACAGCCTTACCAGTGATCCTTCAACAGTGGGGTTTTTATCCAGAAAATGTGACAGCAACTTTAATGGTTCAAGGTGGGGGCCAATGGTAAGGTAATTGTGCCCTCGTTAGGGCAATTTCTTTCATCGGTGCAAACTGGGAGCTTCCACAGCACAGGGGTTGAATACTTATGCAAGCAAGATATTTCAGTTTTTTATTTTTCTTAAAAATATTTCCCAACATAAAACCAATGTCACCTTACAATAATTGATTCTGAGTTTCAGTGTTTAAAAATAAAATATAAAACAGAACAAAATTTCAATGTACCATTTGTAATTCGGTAATATGAGAGAATTGGTCAGGGGTCTGAATACTTTTGCAAGGCACTGTGTGTATATATATATATATATATATATATAAATTAAATAGGTGCCGTCCGATTTTTACCCACAAACCAGATAATCGTAAAGCAGCATTATCTAAATAAATGTGCATTCTGTATGACAAAATACACAATTTTAAAAGAAGTTTACAAATTATACAAAAAATAGCTATTCCCATTATTTTTTATTTAATTTCCATTTGGCTGCTGCTCGCGAGTGAGAGCACTGTCTCGCTGTATGCTAGTAGTTTCCCTAACAGTGAATTATGCTTCCATTCATTTTTCTTGATCTCTTTAACATGCATTTTGATTAACGAGTTCCCCTTACCTAGTTGTTGAGACAGGAAATGACGTATGTGACCTGCGACAATTAAGCTTTTTAACTAGAAATGCATTAACGACCTCATCTACTTAATTTCAAAGCTAACGGATTGATTTAATAAACACATTTAATTTGCAAATCACTTGCTACTAAAGCTCTCGCTACTGTACCACAAGTTTGATGCAATAACACTGTTTTTTGAAAATCCTAGTGTAGTGTATTAATGTTATACAATGAAAACAAAAAACTTATTTATAAATTAAATATTGAATCTTTAATTTTAATGACTGCTGTTGAATTTTTGAGGTGCTTCCAAATGGGATTCTAATACATGCTGCCCACTGGAGGGCTCATGTAACACCTTGAATAGACTGTATATTATTTATTTATTTGAAAGAACCATTTATTGCTTAGAACCTTTCGAAAACAGCTATTTCTAATTATCTTTGTATTGTAGATATTGTGGTTTACTCCAACAAATCGAAGATCCTGGCTAATGAGAAGTTTGCTGTTTCAACTTCAGGCTTGGTGCTGACTTTGTTTTGCAGGTCTGGTATTTTGTAGGTTTATCTACAGTTTGTAGGAAACAAAGAATACACTCAATGACAGTCTGAAGTATTTTGTTTAGCAATGTTTAGTTTTGGAGAAAGTGAGTATTTGTTTTCAACAGACTACTAGGGTACAATGCATTGTGTGAAAAAAAAAGTTTTAAGATATAAAATGTAAGTGTGAGCAAGCCCACTTTTTTGTTTAAAAAATAAATCAGCAAGCACTATGTATATCACAACCAGGAGTTTATAGTAACATACGACCTGTGTTCAGAATTTCAACAGCTGATTAGCAGGTAGAAAGCAAGTGTTCAGACAGTTTTATAATTAATAATAAAATCAAGTAATTGTTGTGCATGTATGTCTGTGTGTCAAAAAGACACTTAACTTTCAACAGTGAAGACACAAAATGTATTAATAGGATTTGACTGATACGATTTCCAACACACAAATCATTCATAGGAGGCTGTGTGGCCAGTGGTTAAAGAAACAGGAGGTTCCCAGTTCAAAAACCAGCTCAGCCACTGACTCATTGTTTGACCCTGAGGAAGTCAATTAACATCCTTGTCCTCCATCTTTCGGGTGAGACATTGTTGTAAACGACTCTGCGACTGATGCACAGTCCACACACCCTAGTCTTTTATCTTGTAAAGCACTTTGTGATGGTGGGCCACTATGAAAGGTGCTATATAAAAATAAAGATTATTATTTTAACATTTGCAGGTGTAGTGACCTACAGGAGAAATGCTTCCAGAGAATAAGAGCATGACCTGAGGTGAAATATATGTAGACACTAAAGAAACTAAAGAAGTCCAGGCAGGGTGTTTTGCAGTAGTATAACTGGTAAAAATGTATATTATTTTTTCCCCCTCAATTTATTTTTTCTTTAGCTGGTATGTCATACCATTATTTATTTATTTATTTATTTTTTGTAACCGGCATTCTGGAGCATACAGCACCACTTTAGCCATTGTTAAAAATTAAATATGTGTTTCTACCCTGGAGGAAGCTCCTTTTAATTGTATGTTCAAAATGGATTCTTCATTATGTTGTAGTCTCAATTCTTGAGTTTAAATGAAAAATATATTCAATTATAAAATAGATAACAGTACTATGATTTGCCAGTATTGGTCTTTGAAAATACAGTGTCTTATTTTGTGACTTTTTGAATAAGAAATAAGAATAAAAAAATATATTTTATAATGGTTTTTCACTTTTAACAATGGGTATTATTGTTTCTTTTTTTAACATCACATTGTTGAAGTACATTAATGATCATTAAACTGTATTTAACATGTTACAACCAACGTGTTCTCCTCTTTTTAAACTAGGACTGAAGTTAATCACCCTTAAAAATTGCCCCATTGTATAGCAGATACTCTGCCAGGACCAAGCAAATATAAGAAAAAAAAAAACTTTTAAATGGCCAATTTTCAATATAAAGGAGGGAGTCCAGTGGTTAAAGAAAAGGGCTTGTACCAGGAGGTCCTCGGTTCAAATCTCGGCTCACTTACTGACTCATCGTGTGGCCCTGATCAAGTCACTTAACTACCTTGTGCTCGCTTTCGGGTGAGATGCTGTTGTAAGTGACTCTGCAGCTGATGCACACCCTAGTCTCTGTAAGTCGCCTTGAATAAAGGTGTCTGCTAAATAAACACATAATAATAATAATAATAATAATAATAATAATAATAATAAATAAATAATAATAATGTATTTAATTAATTAATATATAAAATATGGTGTTTCCTCCATGTTATAATATTGAGACATAAAGCCCTACAATTGGGTGATACGATACAATAAGATACAATATAGAGAACTTTACTGGTTTATACTACTGGTATTCAAATACTAATGATTGCAAACTGCTAAGTGGTGTAGTTCTTAATTATCCTACAATTTCTTCATCTTCTGTGACTGGAATTAGCCTCTTCATTGTGAGGGAGAGCGTTGGTAGCAAGCCATAAACCTCTACCCACATGCTGTATATAATGAAATCTAAAAGCCTGCAGTACATAGGGGATTGTGAACAAGTGGTTTGAAGTGCACAGGTGTAGATGTGATGCAGTGTTCCATCAACAAACAAACAGAGTTCACGGTCCAAACAGTTCTTTTTATTTTGTTTGCACGATTTGGTATAACGCTGGCAACTACATTTATAAATAAACAGTTACAAAAACACAAATACATAACACTCACGGTTTATACTTTTGTTCCATCCTTTACAGGTCTGTTTGCAACCATAACAAAAGGAACATCCCTTGAAATACTCTTAGTGATGCCCCCCCCCCCCCCCCCCCCCCCCCCCCCCCCCCCCCCCCATAGCTAGTTCAATCATGTCTCCTCCAATCCATGACTGGTACATCGCTTACTGTACTGGGGTGATGACTTCTACTATTGTAACTCCGCCCCCTTCCAGGATGGCCGGCTTCCGACTGATCCTGGAATGAACTGCCGAACCATCCAGTACGGGGCACACTGTTACTGTTTACAGCACCTTCACAGGTCGGGAGAGAGATTTTTGACTAGGATTCATTCGTTCTCTGTCACAGGTATCCATATCGAATCACAGCAATCAGTCACATGAGACCATCTACAACCAGTCATATGTGTGCTATCCCAGCCTATAAACTAGAACAGTGTTCTATTGTCCTATGAGCATCTCACTGCATACATTTTTACCTGTTTTTAAAATAAGTGCCACCATGTCAACTTAAAAAAATAAATAAATAAATTCTGCTTTACAAAGTTCCTGCTTTACAAAGTGTTAGCAGAGCTATTATTGTAGACTTGACTAGATCCTGTGTTGGAGGGTAGCTCTTTAGTTGATGGGTAAGACATTCTGTGCGGTTCATGGGTTGTGTCAATCCACTGCATCTCCAGTTATAAAATTAATTTTTTTAAACAAAACGTTATTTAATCCTCCTGTAGTTTCTACTGGCTTTACAGGTACAAAAAAAGCAGATTGCAAGTATGAGCCAAATGGTGACTTTGGTGGAATTAAAATGCAGTGTCTGCTATCATAGAGGAGGATTTTAAAACAGAAAATTGTAACATTGTTAAGATAAGCCCTAGAGGATAACACAGTGGGAAGGATACTGCAGTTACTTACCACGCTTTGGCATATGGTTGATGTCTCTCTTTTACTAAAAAGTAGGCCATATGAGACAAATTCAAGTTATTAAAAACAACACACTGAAATTCTTTATTAGTCATGCAGCAAACCGAAAAAGTCCATTAAGATTGAATGACAGGGGAATTAATTAACCATCTTCTGCTTCCATTATGCCTTATGACTGAAACGTACTAATATTCCAGAGTATTTATCTTATTAACTCTCATTTTTTGCAACTGCTTATGTTTAGCATGTACCCGTGTCATCCTAAAGCAAGAAAACCAGGTCAAGCCAAGTCAATTTGTGTATTCGTGACTAACAGCAGCTTAAAGAGTAAGTAGCAGGGTTCCATAAAATATAACATTATAGTCCCCACATGTAAAGTCTGTTTCAAAGCTCTTTTCAAAATGTCAGCTGAAGTACACTGGGGTTTGAGATCTGTCCTCTAAATCACTGCAGGAAGAGCAATAAAAAAAAAAAAAACACAACAAAAATTGTTCTGGCTTTTCTGTTCTATACCACATCACGGATTGTTATTGCTGTGTTATTGTTTGACAATGTGGGCAATAATCCTTACACCATCAGTTCACTAGTGCAGACATTTTGAAAAGAGCTTTGAAACAGACTTTAGAAAGCCATAAGCGTAAAAAGTTGTCAGGATGTTAACAGAAAATAAAAATTACAGCTACGTTATTTAAACAGTTGTAGAAAAGCATGGGGCCATGTAATGCTATATTTTTCGGAACCACAATGCTTACTCTAAGTTAACGGAGTGTAATGAGTTCCCCACAGCCAACCGGTTAGTATTTTGTTTAGTGGGAGCAGCACTATATACTTAACATTATTGAAAGAGAGAGAAGACCAATAGGCAAATATATTCAAATAAAATGACATATTTATTTCTCATAATTAATAGTACTTTCCTTTAAAAGATCAAAACAAATAAAATAAAAGGCCAGCAATACAATACAATAAAAGTCCACAAATGTTTAAAATAGCTGCTTCTTTGCTAAAACCGTATTACCTTACCATCTATGCTAGTCCCACCTTGCAAGATACTGGCTACTCTTAACCTAATTCTATACAGCATATTAAGTTATAATGATGTCTAAGCATGGACAAACTTTTTAGATATTTGCAGCAGTTGATTTTAACCAAACTTATATTCCAAACAAACAACTGAAGTATATTATATATTATACATTGTAATTAGTACACATTTGCAATGGCATCATTTGGCTGTCAATTGGGGATGATGAGGTTGATAACCCAACTGTCTGATGGTCGGAGTTAACACCATCATAGGACTATGTTCACTATTCTACGCCAGCAATATTGTGTTAACTTGACCACAGAATTAATGGCGTTACAATTATCTGCTGTTGTTGACTCTATGTCTCAGTGATGTAACATGGAGGAAATACCACAATCAATGTATTCAATAAAAAACATACCAGAATAAATATAACACAAAGCTGCTTTAAATTAAAAAAGGACAACATATTTGAAAAAGTATTTCACTATTTATTCCCACTTGTCTATGTACATTGCTATTTTATTTAACCTTGATGGTTAATAGACAGAAACTGAAAAAAAAAAAAAAAAAATTGGATACTAATCCTGAGGAAGAACCATTAATCTCAAATTGAAAAAGCTTTTTTTTTGTGTAACTAGCATTGCAAAGAAACTCATTAATCAACCACTGTGACAGAGAGCAAATTAATCCAAGTCAACAATCTCTTTCCCGACCTGTGAGGACATTGTGTAACAGGAACAGTGTGCCCGGACTGAATGGTTGGGCAGTTCAATCCAGGGTCAGTCAGAAGCCGGCCATCCAGGAAGGGGGCGGAGTCATGGTACCAGAAGTCATCGCCCTAGTACGGTAAGCAATGTGTCAGTCATGGATTGAAGTAGTCGTGATTGAACTAGTTATCAGAGGGGGCATGTGGCAGGCTGGCGAGTGGATAGAGGCCCAGAGACAGACTGCAGTTCAAAAAAATAACTATTTTATTATAAATAAACACAAAAATAAAAGGGCACAAGGGCCAAAACAAAGCAATTTAAACACAAAAAGACAAAAAAACAAACTTACAAAAATAACAATTTCCAGGCTGGGCAATGCCTTCACTTGATTCAAACTTTCAAAACAACCAAAAAACCAACTTGCTTCCTTAGCTCCCTCCTCCTTAATGGGAAGCAGAGGCCTCCTTTTATGTCAGGTGGCTGGGTGCTGATTGATCGTTAATTAAACTAATCATCTAATCAACCCCAGCCACCTGAGCACAATGAACCCAGGCAGGTAGGGGAATTTAACCCCATCCCTGCCAATTTCTAAAGAGCAGAGCTGTGCTCTGCCACAGGGCGTGACTAAGGGTATTTTAGGAGAAGTGACGCCGTCATCTGTTCCTTTGATGTGGTTATTGAAGGACCCATTTAGGAAACAGACGTAATTAATTATTGTGAGTGTTTCATATTTTGTTTGTTTGATGTGCTAACTGTTTGTCATTTGTCTTTCTTAGATGGCTAAGCACTAGCCGGGACCTGTCGCTACAAGCCAGCACTATACCACTGTTACACAAACTGTTCGTCTTTCACTACACATGCACAAGAGCACTCACTATCTGGAGAAGTGACCGTGTCTGTGTTGTGTGTTAGTTATTAGTGTCTGATTGTTTCAAGACTGAAACCCTTGTTTTCCATTGCTGTGTAGCGCCCATGCTTACTACTTAAGTATTGTTGACACAGAACCCAGTCAAATAAAGGAGCTGTTTAATTGAACTTTCACTGTCTTGTGTGTGTTATTCCTGAGCACTGCACCAATTACACCTGTGCAGGGAAAGTGACTTTACCACAAACACCCACAATGCTTTTTTTCTAATTCAAATTCAGAGGGTTACATCACCATACAACTATTACTAACATATTAGTATTAAGTGGCATGAGGGAAGGAGTGCTGGATCAAACAAAAATAATATTCTTCCATGTGCCTTCTCAGTCTTTTGTGGATCGGCCACCGTACATAAAAAAAGACAAAAAGTACAACAAGACACAAAACAATGCCGCACCTTCTCGCTGTGGCACGAGCTCTCCTTGCTTTCTCCCTCCAGCCTAGTAACGCCACATGTATGTCAAAGACCAACCTGGAACACAGTAGCACATACCCTAGTATGCAAAGCTCCGCCCCTGTAGTCAGTGGAACATCAATCATATAATTATATCCCATAAAATATAAAGGTGACTTCTGTCATGGTCACGTGATCTTGCTAAGGGAAGTTCCGAGTTAGCTTGATGCCTTCTACTGTCGGGAGGCTGAACTACAGACCGAAACCCCTTTGACTTATCACATACCTGTGCAGAGTTTTGATGTTTTACTATATTGCTGTCTTTAATGATTATTTAGAATTACTATCACTTGTTCTTCTACTGGAGGTGTACTGTCCTTCTATAGTTACTATAGCTGCTACCCCTCAGGCTCTTTCTAACTATACCTGAAACTGCAACAATAATACCCGTAGAGGCTTGAAAGCGAAATAACCCACAGCACTGTCCTTTGCCACAGTGCCATCACATGAAAGAACACAAATTACAAACAGTTTGCCCTTAGGTAAACAGGAAATAACTGTAAAAGATGACCATCCAGGAGACTTTTTACTGTAGTAGCAATATAAAAGACTTGTAGAGTACAGTATATACAATGGTGCTTCTTAATTTTACAGAATGCTCTTAGAGAATCCATTAACTACCTATATATAATTAACTTTTCAATAACTTCTAGGCAAAAAAGACATAAAATAGCTATCAATGAGGGAGATTATTTATAAGACACTGCAACTCACTGTGTGATCTTCTTATTTTCCTGGAGAATATAATTCTATGTTGCATATGGTTTACTAATATACTTTTTTTGGTCTGATTCTGTGGCAACACAAGGACTTCTGTATTGAACTGAGTGCCTACATTTGTTTCTATAAAAACTTCAGCCATTTTACTACTGTAAAACAACATTACATTTAAAAAATTTAAAAAATTACTCGAAACAAAATTGCACTTTTCATAATCATTTTAGAAAACAATGGGGGCAAATTGCATTTCTACTTAAACAGACTCATTGATATGCATGTTATTTACTCAACATGCGTGGAAACTATTAATTTGAATTGCTGGCTCAACGATCATGGTGCTTAACAAGAATACATTTGAGCAATTGACAGTAGAAACCTAAATATCTGCTCTAATCCTCACAATTTCCATTATTAGATAGCACACAGAAACAAATGAAGCAAGCAAATTAGATTTTTAATTTCTAATGAACAAAAAGATAATTGTTTTTATTGCTGTTGTTTTTTTAGCTTAGATAAATTGGATTGAACCTGCAAGGTCGTAACTATCTGCTGGCAGGATCGCAGACAGGATGGCAGTCTACATTAATACTATTAGGCTGTGTCCCTCCAAGGCCCCTACTGTCATCAGGCAATTAGGTACCAATGGCTTTCTAATGGGTTTACTGCAAGGTTTTAGCTGACTAAATCTGCAGCCTGAGCTCCTTATCCTCCAAATACTAATCACAGTAAATTAAATGGACCTGTTACAGAATATTCTTTGGAAAACTTATAGCATTTTCTTTACAAGACAAACCTTCAAACTGAACAACCGTATTCATAAAACATGTTTATCTACACATGCGTTTAAGTCAGTTCTAAATTTTACCTGTGGCAAACCAAATGTACTAATAAATAATTAAAATTACAAGAAATTTCAAGCCATGTGCTAATCAAATACACAAGGGGCTACATAAATAAAAAGGCAATACATACAATGTAGAGCCACGTTAGAATAACAGTAATGAAAGCAAGGTACCTGTTTCACACATAAACAAGCATTCCCTTACTCCACAAGGTTTAGTTCAGTAAGATACGCTGGGTGGGGTAGATCCGCAGTAGGGATGGACCGGTATAAAATTTGCATGGTATGATAACTGTAAAACCACGGTATACGGTACATCATGCAAGTTATAAAATGAAGTCTTTAAAATTTATTTAGAAATACTACTGTAAATTACTTAAATTACTGTAATTCACAAAAAGCACAACAAACCACATTTCCTTTCACAGAATGATTTAAACTTTGGCATTTTATATTTTACTTCTCCAAAAATCTGAAAATAGACAAAGAAATGTTACGACAGCATTTTTAAAGACAATCACAATTTTTTAACTTTAAAAGAACAATCTAAAGTTGTACACTATGGGGTAGATGTACTAAAGTGTTGTGCCTATCACAATAGTCACAAACAAGTCGAAAGTCTATAGTGAAATGTACTAAACAAGCGTAATGCTGTAGCGACTTTTTAGAGAATGCTTTGCGGCATCAGTTTTTCTTTGCAGTTCAACCTTAGATGTATTATGGGCGTTCCTGCATAAATTTGCAAAAATGGGGTGGAGATCAGTGCAAACCAGAGTTCTTAAATATTATAATAAGATGTACTAAAGCTGCCGGCAATTGCGACACTTACAATCGCATCAATTTGTTAAGATCTTTTGAAAGCACATTTTTAAACAGCTGCAATTGTTGCTGGCATGTCCACTTTTGTGCTCAATGCGTTTTTAAGGGGAACACCCAAGTACCTAATTTTCACTAACCCCTCCAGCTCATTCTATATCAATATAGGACAATGATCAATTTTGTGTTAATTGTCTAGGCCAGTGGTTCCCAACCTTTTCTCTGCTACAGCACACCTTGATACTTTTTTTTTTTTTGAGGCACACCATTCTATTTTCTTCAACTGAACTTGCCCTCTAACAAAAGCATCTACGTTTAAACCTCCTAAAACAATTCAAGCCACACTCCAATATAATTCCTCATCAGTTTAAGCTGTTTACAGTGTCACAGGCTACAAGTCAGAGCAATAGGCAATATTGTCCATAGATACCTACGTAACACAATTTTCAAATGTATCCCAGATGCAAGATTTTATGTGTTTCAAATTCCAATGGCCCAGCATTTCAGACTTTTAATTTTAAATTGCTATTCATATAACAATTTTTCATTTCTCAGTGTAAAAGTCAGTATTATTGCACAAAAGAAGTTAACATTTAAAGTTTAAACTGTTTGTTATTAATTAATAAAAAAGAAGGGAAAATTAAAATTGACAAAAAGTTCAATATTCATAAAAAACAAGTTAGAACGAGTAAAAACATTAAGCCTAATTTTGAGTATTTGCTAGTAAAAGCAGAGATGGCAGAGCAAAACACAAGAGTGGGCAACAACTTAGCATTGATTTGAAACCTGGGCCTGCCTGAGTGTGCTGAAGTCACTTGATCCGAGGTGGAACTGATGTTAAGGCAACTCTTAAGTCCGGCTCCCCCGACAGGTGCTCCCTTCTGTTGTTCTTTATATAGCAGTATTGAAAAGCCCAACTTGCACAATTAGGTTGCGGTGAAAGGTAATATAATTGAGATAGCATGCTCTGAAATAGGTGGATATTCTTTTTCCGCAAGCAACCAAAATGTGTCAGTGGAATATCTGAAAATTTCTTTTTTAATGAGCGACCAATTCTTAGCTCTGCAAATTCCTCTTGCACCTTCAATGGCAACTTCTTTGAAGATTCCAAAGAAGATAAACTAAACGGATCACACACCCAATCAAAATCTTCCAACTCGCGAATGGAAAGTAGCTTTTTACTTTGTCTTGTAGTGTTTTAAGATGCAGAGATTAGATTGAACAAGCTGTTGCTGGCAGGGTCCGTAGATGCTAACAGGAACACTCGCAATTTTTTCCTGCCAGAGGGCTAATTTTGATCTGAATCCTTCCCATTTGTCTGTGCCTGTCAGGATGTTCTTATTTCTTCCTTGCATTTTTTTATTCAGCTCGTTGAGATGGATGAATATATCCACAAGATAGGCCAGCTAGGCCTAACAAGAATCATTGGAGACCAGATCTTTGTAGAGCAATTTCTGCAAAGTTGAAAAAAATGTAAGCTTATTCTGGAGCTCACATACATGAGACAGGACCTTCCCACGAGAGAGCCATCTCACCACAGTGTGCAGGAGTAAGCATTTGGTATTCTGCACCCATCTCGTCACATAAAATAGAAAACAGACAAGACTTCAAAGGCTATGATTTTATATAATTTATTATTTTCACGGTTTGGTCTAGTATTGCATTAACTGGCGGCAATGTTTTTGCGACAAGAGCTTCGCGGTGCAGGATGCAGTGGCTGGCCAGGATCTCGGAGTTCTGTTTGCTCACATTTCTCACAAATCCTTTAACTTTACCTGTCAAGAAAGCCGCTCCATCAGTGCAGATGATGCAGAAATTGTCCACTTAACCATTTGCCACCCAAGCAGAATTCCAATATTTAGACATAAATATGATAATTTGTGTTTTACTGCTTGTAGTTTGGCAACCTTTTTAAAACAAAATATATCAATAGAAAGGTCTGAAGTAGCTTTTTACAATGACATAATTTATTATGCATGGAATATATATAATATATATATATATATATATATATATATATATATATATATATATATATATATATATATATATATATATATATGTGGTATGGAGGGTACCTTTTTTGTCTTTATAAAAAGAAATTTGTTTTTTAAATTTATTATTATTGACCGTTATTACTGGTGAAAGGTTCCATCTATCTTTTTTTACTAGTCCCATAACGTCTAGGCTTTGCAATACTAAATAAAGTCTATTTTTTTTATATATATATATATATATATATTTTACCATTGAGGCGCTACAAGATTTTGTCCAAGGTCGTGGTCTACATGCCAAAATGCCCAAAAACTGCCCTATTTTCAGCATGGTCAGCTCTCTAATGGAAGTATTGTTTGTAGTTTTTTTGTAGTTATTTCTACATAGTTCCGCAGAATAACTGGAAAGTTTACACTATTGGTATTGCATGTGACGCAGGAATTACAACCAATCGTTTTAGCTCTTTTAGTAAAGTTGTCGATGTATAAAAATTGTCAAACTATACATTATACCCCTGATGAACTAGTGGCAGGACCAATTCAAACACTATTTTATGTGCCAAACCAATTACCCTACTGCCACGACTGCTGGTGTAGATATCAAAATCTATTGTGTAACCACTATCTGACGCTGCTAGAACCCATAATTTAAACCTGTCGGTTTATCTTTCATAAACTGTCTAAAACCTGATCATAGCTTATCGACAGCTACATTTTGGTTTGGCTGATAGTTTAAAGCATGTTGCTTTTAGATGATCAAGGAGGTAGCACAGTTTGTATAAACGATCGTTATTATTAACAGCGGAGGGATCAACGATATGTAGCATAGCCATTATCGCTTTGAAATGATTATGTGTTAAGAATGCCCTAGCCCATAAACCGTGGTGTAAAGAAGCCGTGCTCCAGTAAGAATAAACGTCGGGTAACCGCACAAACCCCATATAAATTATGAGGCCAATGAAGTGCATTAGTTCCTCTGGGCTGGAAGTGCTGGGCTGGGGCTTATCTGGAACAGTTTCCTCCTCTTCATCTCTACTCTCCTCCATCATCAGCTCCCCATCCAGCTCGTCCTCCTCCAGTGGATCCATCCCCTCGTGGTCCTCAAGGAAAAGGGTGCTGATATCCTTGATTGAATCTTCAACATGCCTGATATTGGCTATGAGCTTGCATTGTC
This sequence comes from Polyodon spathula, assembly GCF_017654505.1. NCBI lineage: Eukaryota > Metazoa > Chordata > Actinopteri > Acipenseriformes > Polyodontidae > Polyodon > Polyodon spathula. The sequence goes on along the minus strand of NC_054537.1, from coordinate 32,277,917 downwards.
TGTTAATATCTGTAGAATCTGTAGAACACTGGCTGATTGTATTATCTGGGAAAGGAACTTTGGTTATTTCTTTGGCTGCATCAGCTCCTAACATGACTGACAATTTCTTTGTATGTGGGCAGAATGGCAATGGTATGTGGCTTCTTTGATTTCGCTATGAGCTCTGCAACTACATAACTTGCTTCCTGTGCCTTATCTGAGACTTTCAAAGAGTCCATCATAGGTGGATTTTGTTTCAAGTTCAGTTCTTTCAGGCGCTTGAAGTAATTTATGTTTTTGATGGCAAGTGACGGTTTTTTGATCGTGAAATGGCACTTTAACTTGCTTGGCAACATTGCATTGTTCGACAGCTTTTCCCTACAAACAAGACATTCTGGCAGAGGGCAAGCAGCATCACCAGTCCACGAAAATACATACAAGTAACTGTCACTGAACTGCCTGTTTACCAGCATCGGTTTCTTCTGCTGAGTTTTCGTTAATCCAGCAGCACTCGAAGCAGAAGTAGATTCTTCAAGGTCTCTTCAGAAATGTATCCATATTTACAGAGTATATGTAAATCATAGTACAACAGAGTTTTTTGTGGTTTTTGCGTTAAAGTCGTTTTTCTTCACAGTCAAAATGCACTCGCAACGCGCTGGTTGCCATGGGTGACGACACAAATCGTAATACAGTTGGTCCTGCATTTGCAGCAATGCTACTATTGCATGTTGTGTTGATGAGTATAGAGTTTTTTGCTAGAAACAGGTACTTTTTATGATATTTTAACAGGTTTTAATATATATATATATATATATATATATATATATATATATATATATATATATATATATATATATTCGTTTTTTTTTATTAGAATCTCCAATTATTTTGCCCCCAATTTTCTCCCAATTTGGAATGCCCAATTATTATTATTGTTTCTCCTTCACTGCAGCGAATCCCCAGTTCAGGGACCTGAGGCTCAGTGGGCATCTTCCGATACCATGGGCCAATCGGTGTCTTTTTACACCCAGGAATTCAAGAGCGGATGTCTGCAGGCTACCGGCCTCTGGAGGACAAAGACCAGCCCAGCAAATCTCCGCTGGAAACCTCTGGTCTAGGCTACTAAGTAGGCCAAGTAAAAAATTATTAAATAAAAAATAAACCTCAAATCATTTAGTTTCAATTTAAAATAATCTTTTACTCGCATTGAACACCAATGTGTACAATGCAGGAACATGATTTTGTGTTACTGGTAGCCTACAGGCTAAAGTAAAAAGAAAGCGCTAGGTATTCATTTGATTTTACTACTGTATTGTACACTGTATAGGTCTACTGTACAGATTTATATTTTTACATAATGCAATGTGTAGCCTACTGTGACAGAGCTTTCAATCTCCCTCCCGATCAGAAAGGGCATTCTAAAAGGTTGGTGGTAAGCTTCCTCCTAGATGGACCACTTTGACGATAAGCAGAAACCGGAATGTGACCATATTAGGGGGAGCGTGTAGTTGCATGTACCTGAAAGGACTTTATTGCAAACAGCTGTGGGGCGGCCCTGCAGTGCAGAAACCATGGTGATGGGCTGGGAGTTTCTGGGTACAAAGGGGAAGCAGCTACATCAGTACTGCCCCTTGCGCTGAATTGAGAGCCAGAGTGAATGAACACGTGTTATTGTCTGTCTCCTGTTTTTGTGTCTTTTCTAGAAGAGTGAGAATTGGGAGCTGCAGCCATAGAGCCAGCACAAACCCTGGAGCACATCCCTTACAGCACAACACCGAACACGCACCATGATACCTGGATGAAAGGAGCACAGTTTCGTGCACAGAGGATTGTGGTTAAGGAGTGCTTTATTATTTTATCAGGACTGAAACCTGTCGTGTTTTCTCCCCTATACCGTAGTTGGTAGAGGGGTGGATTGTTTATTATTTTTGTGGTTTTTGTAAATAAACACAGATATTTTAGGGAGAATCCTGTCTCGGCATTGAATTTATTACCGCAACACTCACATCCTGTTCACACCTACCCAAAACACAATAGTGTTATTTCAGCGCATGATTTACATTTAAAATGCATTGAGCACTATAAATGTATGTGTGCGAGATTTTATTGTATTGTTTTTAAACCTTTAAACATGTCCGGTTTAGCGAGGGGCTACTGTATGATTATGAAAAGCTTTTTGGGGGTACATTTCTGCTTTTTTTCTATTATGCAATGACTTACAGTCACACCCTGTTATACTTTATAACGCTCAATCTTTCTACAATTATACATTTATTACATTCCCACATATGATTCTGTCAATCTCTACAGCTCTTTTTAGTTGAACTGAGAATACTCCATTTTTATCTTGCAGTTGATGCAGAGTATGATTAAGTTGTCGTCTCTGGTGCACTTCCATCAGAGGGTTCAATTTGTCTGTAGTCCTAGACAGACAAACCCAGTCTCGCTCAGTATCTGGTGGGAATCTCTTGCAGTAAATTTGACCGGTGTCAGTAGGCCAAATAAGTTCATTTATTTATTGGTTCAACATTTGTTAACCTTGCCTCTTTCTTGGATGGTGATCCAGTTGGTCGAGTTTCTCTTTATGTCCTTTTGTATTATTTAAGTTTCTTACAATTTAACCAAATGATTTGGGGTGTTACGGTTGAATACAGTGACAAGCTCTTGGTTAGGTTGTTATCCATATCTCTCCCTTCTTCTGACTGTAAAACTAGAACAAAGGATATCTACCAGCACAAATAGCTATTCTCATGCAGCATCCAACCTTGGTAACCAGGTACAACCAGGCTCTCCTGTATCTTATTAATTCAGGGCCCCCTGAGCTAAGGAATTTGGGAGAGTCGATCTCCCCAGTACTTATCGGTTGTTACTATGGTGACCAAGCCATTTCATTAATTTATCACCTCAAGTTGCTATGGCTACCAGGGGCCTATTTCTGGTCACCTCTATAATGTTACAAATTTCTGAACTCCCTTGTATATTTCCAGATGCTCCACAATTATAGCAAAGTTTAGCCTTTTAACTACTATTATGGTTCTACATTCCTATCACTATTCAACTATTTAGCAAGTTTATTATAAAAGGCACTTTGCATACAAATATATGAGGTAGGCTAACTTTATAGTTACTTATCAAGGTTTACTTAAAGTTATTACACACTGAAAGCGTGTTCCTAAATACTCAATTGAGCAATTGTGAATGTATTTTGCAATAAAATGATATAGTTCCATGAGGGGAAATACAGAATGGTACTTCAATGGTACTTTTTTACATACCATTAAGTCTCAGTAATATTCAAATGGTATAAATGGTAAATGTACACAATGAATGGAGAACAGTTGTGAATGATGTTAGAATAATAATAACCATTAGTTATTTGTTGTATACAATGCTTTGAGTAAATCTATATTATTTTATAGAAGTTTTGGGCAAATACATTTTAAGTGATCAACAGTATATTTGTATTTTCCTGAAAAAAATATTTTATACCGTGTAACTTGCATTACAATGTAATTGTTGCCTGGGCCGATCAATTAGTCAATTAGCACCAAACGCTAGCCCTGCCAAACAAACAGTACAGCAGTCCTTAAAGACTCCAGCACCCAGCCACATTGCCTCTTAAAGTATTTACTAAATATGTTATTATGGATGTTTGCTTTAGTTAATATTACTTACTCCGAAGGTGTGGAAAAGATTGTGTTAATGATTTATAAGAAAGTCACAATAGTGTTACATGTTTTCACTATTTATGAGAAAATGCACTCAGCTATCTGTATACTTATAAACAAATAAACGTATTCATCATATTATTATTCATGTTTAACTTTTATTGACTAATACACTTCAGACACTGAGCATATGTATGGGGATATATTTTGTAAGTGAAAATAATAAAAATTATATTTTTATGAATACTCAAGAAGTAGCATCATTTCTAAACGTGATGTGTGAAATGGCCCGGGAAGGACAAAACATATCCGCAAAGGATATGAAATTTGCTGGTATCCTTTGTGTTTAATACAGAAAATGTATTATTTATTATGCTTTTGCATTCTTACATTCATTCTTACTGTACAGAATTTTAACAACCTAACATTCAGTAGTGTCTGGTTGCAACATCGCACAGTACATCAAAACTAGTATTCAATTGTATTCAAGGATTACAGATAATACTGCATATATTTGCTTTTTAATACAGAGTTTTAATGGGTATTGTCAATAGTGTGCAGCCGTGGTAATAAAAAAAAAAAACGTCAAAGTATGAGTATTGTGATGACTATTTATGTTTACCAGAGCATTTATACTTCTAAAAAACGCAGAAACATTGCACTTCATTGATGCTCTGAAGTTGAAAACAGCAACGATCATGAACGATCCGAGCACTCTCCAGGCACCTATATATCAGAGTGGAAATCCACTCAATCAAAATCGCACAGGCATACAGGTGGAAAATGTGGACGTGGTAGTTTTGTTTTCATTAGTGGTTAACTTTGAGCTGCAAAACAAAGATTAAACAAAGATTAAATAAGTATACATGTTGGTTTGGAGAATATATAATACCATTAAAAAAAATTAAAGATCATTATTTTCTCTTACTTTCATGTTTTCTTGTGCATTTCTGAGTCATCCTGCGTAACCCCTAGACAATTATAAGTAACCCCTGGTTGAAAACCGCTGTACAGTATACCTCCCAATGTACCTAGATTACTATTTAAAATACTACTGAGTTTGCCACTGAAATATGCACAGTGTTCCAAAACACCATTTAAATTACCATTTGAAATCCAATGGTATAAAATGATAATATTTCATGGTAAAGTCCTATGATAATGAATTGTAAATTTGTGTAAAGTTGATCTTCTGGTCTAAAACTATATTTGTTGAATTATCCAAGCAAATGTCCTCCACAACAAAGCTCTTGCATCGTATGGCTCGCAGGAGACTCTGAAATGATTTGTCTGAAATAGTCTCTGTTGTGTTATGACAAGGGACAGTTTGTATCATTTTTATCTATTATTATTTATATATTTTTACCTCCTCTGTGGTCTGAATTTGAGCCGCTGACCCTCGGCACTAAAGGAAAACATGCAACATTTTTGCTAAAGGGGAATCCTCCCCTAGTGGATTTGTAGTCATGTCCTTTCTTAATACATACAATGTGCCTATCTGGCCAGCAGGGGTTATTCATTGCAAGTTTCTTATTCCAAACTGAGCCCTTGGTTGCTTAACTTTTCTTGGCTGACTTGCTGATGCTCTATCTTCCCTGGACCTGGCCTCATGGCAGTCTCTTAGTGGAGGAGCTGTAGGCTTCGTCTAGCAGTTTGGCAGTTTCCAGTTTAGCAATTGATGTTGAAAGCAAAAAGTAGGTTTTTACGTTAGTTTTTAGTATTTTTCTCTGCTAATTTTGCAAGCCACTTCCCACACTAGGTCAGATTCCAAATACAAGATTTGTCACTTGCAAGATTTAACGGCCTGTTCTCAGCATTCAACTATTCTTTTTTTTTCTCCCCAATTTAGCATTGCCAATTGTGTTATTATTAATCCCGGTTCACCGCTGCAACCCCTCGGCAAATCGAGAAACAGCGGCTGACACACGTCCTCCGAAACGTGTTCCTGCCAAGCCGTCTTTTTTCTCACTGCAGATCCACAGTGAAGCCATCAGACCTATAGTGTCAGAGTACAACACAGATCTGAATGGCTCCACAGCAGACCTGCAGATGCCCTATCAGCCACAGGAGTCGCTGGTGCGCAGTGAACCACGGATTGCCCTGTTATAGCCCCTGATTTGAACCTGCGATCTCCAGGAGCCGGTTTTTCAAAATTTTGGTGATCGGATTTCCGCATTTGAACTGGATTATATTGTGCAATTGGGTTTTTCAAAAAATCGAAATGCGATCGGGTTTACTGTGATCCAGGTTTCATTGTGGCAATCCGATCACACGTTTAATCACGATTTAATGTTGCAATTGGGTATTTCAGAATTTAAAGAGGAGATCAGGATTACTTTGATCCAAAATACCAGGATTATTATGATCCTACTGCACAGGTGGATTTAGCTTTTAAATTATCATAGGACATCGATCTTTTGTTTGAAATGTCATAACACACACACACTCTATATGTCCAAATAGAGTGTTAGAATATTATATTTACATATTTATTTAAGTTTTGTATCCATGCAAACAAAAAGGAAAACACGTATTTAGTGGTATAGCTTTAATACAAAAAGCATACGCATACGCCTTCACATATGCCTCCTTTAAGCTCGTCTGAGAGACTCCCGACCGAGGAGGAAGACGATGAAGAGGTCTAAAAACACAGATCCCTTTTTCAAAGTTTTATTTCTATTCAATTTAGATTTAGTTATTTAATTTCTGTTAAGTAGGCATAAATAAAATAACCATTATTTACATGTGATATATGTGCACTAACATTATAAGTGATTTCGATTTTGTTAAAAATAAATAAATAAATAAATAAAGTTGTGTATTAATCAGTATTACCGCAATCTTAGTTATTTTGTTAAATTAGGTTATATCATAAATAAGGCGTCTTAAAAAAATAAATTAAAAAATAACTCGCCTACTTCAAAAAACTGGATTTCATAATCGTGATTATTTGTTATCTGGATAAATGCAATCCAGCAGTGACATTTTTTAAAAAACCGGATCAAAATGATCCAGATAAAAGTAATATCAATCACAAATTATAGGATTACAAGATCCAGATTAAAGGTTTTGAAAATCCTGCACTCCACGCACTTCCTTTACTGGATGCACCACTCGGGAGCCCCCAGCATTCAACTATTCTTTTGCAAGTTCACCTTTTCCATAATATCTATTGTCAGCTGATATCGTGTAGTCTGAAGTTGGTATTCCTGTTTAGGGACCTTTTTCCTGGAACATTGTAATTATAAGTAACAAACCTTCGAAATAGTTCCCACAAAATACATCAGATAAAAAGACACAAAAAGGCTTTGCCTTTATGTGCTTTCTTCTGATTGTTACTGTGAAACAAAAAATACAATCTACAATGTAACAACGCTATTCTAAATATGAGATATATTTTCGAAATCTGTATTGGGGAATTATCTCTGTTTTAAAAACAAGCATTTATAACAGACCAATTTCAAGAGAAGTTCAAATGATTTTCTTTAGGATAATTTATCACCTCCGTTTTTTTCTATATATTAAAAAAAAAAAAAAAAAAAAAAACATAGGATGGAGATTGGTATTCATGAAATAAGCTAATTGCTCACCTTTGGAGAACTTCATTAAAATTCTAAGACATCAGATTCCAAATTAACATGTGAAAATGTCAACTGTTAAGTTCACCACAGGGATTCAACCATACTTAATTTGAAGATGATTTGGATATCCTCATCTCCTGAATTAAAGTAGTTTGATAGTACCTGACTTGTTTTTAAATTTAAACACAACCCAGTTGGACATTTAGCTGGTAGTTACCATGGAAATAGAAAGGTTAGGTCCCACCCAAGGTGGACCTTAGCACTAATGATGATTTCAGAGAAGCTTGTATATAATAAATAAAATGACATAACAAACCACCTTTATCGTATTCTACTTTTCTTGGCCTCTCTAATCAGTCTCATTCTTGCTTGGTTATCCAGTTTGGAGGGGACGGCCTGATTTAGGCAGTGTCTTGGTGGTGCCATACACCTTCCACTTCTTAATAATTGTCTTGACCATGCTCCTAGGGATATTCAAGGCCTTTGATATTTTTTTATACCCATCCGTTGATCTGTGCCTTTGTCCCAGAGTTCTTTTGAAAGCGCCTTGGTGCTCATGGTTGAGTGAAATTCGTTACACCTGCGCTAAATTTGGGGTTGCTATTACAAGGGGGGTTGACACTGATCCAACCAAGCTATTTCAGTTTTTTTTTAATTAATTTTCTACAAATTTCTAGAATATTTTTTTCAGTTGGAAGTTGTGGGGTAGGATGTGTAGATAAATGAAAAAAAACAAGCACTATTTTAATGCATTTTAATTAAAGGCTATAAGGCAACAAAAGGTGAAAAATTTGAAAGGGGGTGTAGACTTTCTTTAGGCACTGTATATGCCAATGCGTACTCACTATGAGGTCTAAAATACTCGATTCATAAGCTTTTGGAATGACGAGGGGCTCCATGTAGATCAAAGGGCATTACTTTGTACTAGAAGAGACCTCGAGGTGTTGATAAGGCTGTTTTCTCTTTGACCTCTGGCGTCAGAGAAATTCGCCAATACCCTTTTGTCAAGTCATGGGTAGTCAAGAATTCTGATTTTCACAATCATTCTATTAGCTCATCTACCTGAGTCATGGGGTAGGAGTCAAAATTAGACACAAGATTTAACTGTCGGAAGTCATTGCAGAATCTACAGCTCGTGTTTTGTTTCGCTACCATTGCTATGGGACTGTTTCGGGGGCTGACAGATTCCTCAATGGCATCTAGTTTAAACATGGTTTCTAACTCTTTCACCACATCTGCCTTCTTTGCCTCTGGTAAACGATACAGTCGCATTCCCACTCGTATCTCTGGAGGAGTGATGATCTCATGCTGTATTACTGTTGTGCAACCAGGAATATCAGAGAAGACATCCTGGTTATTATTTAACAATTGCTCCACCTCATCTCTCTGTTGCACATCTAGCTGCAGGCCTACATTCCCAGATTTATTTCTGCCTTTTGTGAGGAAGATCTGATTAGATTAGAAATTAGAATTGGAAAAGCTAATTAGAGTAGTTGGAATATTAACACATCTGAAGTGAGACAAGTTATGTACTGTGCACTTTTCCCAAGTATAGAAATATGTACAATTGTCAATACCATTCAAGCATTCATTTCTCAATTCAGCCATGAGACAGTCAGTTTTAGTTTCAAATTAATCTAGCCAATTGTAAACCTTATTTACCAAATTAAGAGTATTGGAGTATTGAGAAACTGTAAAACGAACTATTGGAAAAGGTATTATGGTGTTATTGAGCCATTATAATAAAAGTATTTGATTAATGTTGATTTATTTTCTGTGTAATGCATTTTTTTACTCACTTTTAATTAGAGGCTGATACCAAATTGGCTACCAATAATTTTAATCAAGTAATCAATTTTTTAGGTAACCAAGGAAGACTATACAGCTATTACAGTACAAAAGATTTCAATAATCCATACAACTACTAAACAACATAATTGTAGTTGTACCTCAGTGTTATCCTTCTGACCTTCAGCCTAATTATTAGGGGGTTTAACTTGTTTAAGCTTTCACATGTCAAGTTTTTACCTGCATCATCTGTACATTTTTGGGATGAGTGAACTATCAGCTTTTCACACAATCCTCAGCACTTTCAGGGGGTCCAGTGTAGTGTTCTCAGAAAAATGTGTATGGCTAGTTCCAAACACCCTTGTGCTAGGATAGTGATAATTAGGTTGCTCTTATCAATCCCTTTATAAGCACTGTTTAATCAATGTTCACAAATGTCAATGTTCTTCTCAAGATTAAACACGTCCACTGTAAACAGGAAATGTGATACAGAAAGTTTTATAAAGGCCATAATGAAATTTAACCAGACAGTGCTAAGAATGACAGTAGTTATTTACAATTATAAATACCATTATGTGATCTATTCTTTTTAATGCATTTATTTTTTGGGTGGGCAAACCCAAAGTTGCAACATAAATTTATTATACTGTATAACCATTGTAAGACTACATGACAGACACAGTTTGTTTTTTGAGACCACAGCAACAGCAAGATAATTGAATGCCAACAGCTAATATCAGCCTGGTATTTCCTCTGTTTCTATTCATTAGATTAGAACTCTTTTCACAACTGGTACTTCTAATATTGGTTACCATTTATCGTGATTAATCTGCCAACGTAACTGTATTAGGAAGCTGGAGATAACAACCTTGTAAACCTCTTTCGATTATTTTAAGGTACTCTAAAACTATAATGGTTGTGTTATTACCTTGGGGAGGTGAGCAGGACAGTTAGGGGAATTAGCTATGTTACTTAAACTGTATTGTTTTGAATGTCTATTTGCAATAAACTAACAGGACTTTCTAAGTTATGCAATAAAGAAGTTGCTCCTGGCAAACCATTTAAATGTGAATTAATATTCTAGCTAGCTGCATTTACCCACGAGGTAGGACAGGCTGAGTAGTGCCATCCGGGGTTATTTCCAGTGTTTCACAAGTGTTTCAACTGCTTAACAGAGTTAGTTCCGCACTGATGGAAATTACCTGAAGCCCTCGAATAGAGAGATATTGGGGGAGATTTTCAAAAGTTCATAATTGATAACTGCAGTGTTAATTAACAAATCATTATGTAGCATTGATTTTGGCATTTTCAAGTGATCGTTATGCCCATTTCATCGTTAAATAATTGTGCTAATGTGATTTATGAAATTATGTTGATTTACTAAATGTTAATATCTTAACAAGCAGTGCTAATTATCATAATTTATCAGGAGTTATTTTGCACTTGGAAAAAGAGGGTTTTAATTAATGAAAAAATACATAGCTCACCTTGCAACAGTATTTAAGTTTTTTGGTGTTAAAAACAAATAGAATAAACACCAATGATAATTTCTACATACATATTTTCACCACAGCACATAAAACCCTCACCTTCACCACAAACACCGACATTAACACTAAACCTCATTCATGAACACCTATTTTATACACCTGTGACTGGAGCCTAATTATTCATTTAATCACTTTATTCAATTGTCGACTCCAGCCACATTTCCACACGTTTTTACAGGGAGAAATGTAACCATATTGTAGCTAATTGCTGCAAGAGATCTCTGGAAAGTCAAGACTGAAATGTGGCTATTGTATCGAAGAGTTAGAACTGGGCTTAGTATAAACATTGTTGGGAACCCCTGATCTGAAGATTCTGGTTTAGACAGACTTGTACGCAGGCAACTACGTTTCATTCCAGGTGCACATGTTTATTGAATAATTAATCCTGTTAAGAGCAGATGGGGCTGGGGCTTAATTAATGGCGGGTCTGTAAACTGCATGAAGGATTCTTCCAGTGTGAAAATAAAAATGTATATCTGTGAACACTAGCGAGTTACTGTTTCTGAGTACAATGTGATTAAGGGTGGGGGTAAGCTTGGCCCATCACCTCGTTATAGAATGTGTAAATAATAGATGATCTGAAAGATTAGCGTATCCTTTATTTTTTGGCACTAGTTTCTGATATTGTCAAGAAAGATAGAAAAAAAAATATTGAATGTTATGATTTAAAGAGAAGGAAGAACCCAACTGTCAAGGAACTTGTTAGCTGATACAGCAGTCCATTGCTAAACCAGACATGTCTGGAGACAGACAGTTGTCTGAAATAATGAGGTGTCTGGTTTAAAAATAAATAAATAAATAAATCTCACACACAGTGATAGTGCTCAGTTTACATTCAATGTATAAATCATTGCACTGAAATAAAATGAATGTGTTCTCTGTACACCTTACGTTATGTAAAAATATACATCTTTTGGCCTGTACAATATACAGTCAGTAGTAAAATCAAGTACTACCGGTAACATAAAATAAACCATGCTGATGCATTGTGCACATAACTGTAGAATGTGAAAATAATAAAATATTTTAATTTGAAAAGAAAAAGATTTTAGTGCATTTTCTATTTTACCATAGTCTACTTAGTATATAATTAATACAAAATAGAACATGTTCTGATACTTATGATACAGTACCTTATATATTCTGCACATACTTTACAGAAATAAATAATTTTAAAATGTACATAGCATTTTAGTTCACAAATCTTGTGTTTTGAACCACAGTATTTCTGCTTCTTGACCCTTTTCAACCAGTCGATCTCAGTTAGTTTAAACTCTGTAGAGTATGATTTGACATGCCCTGTGTGACGGAGCACCCTGTCTCTGGTTCTTGAGTGCATGTGTGCCTTTATGGAAGCAGCTGGGATGCTCAACAGGAGATGTGTTGCTAAACATCTAATTAAGTAGGCTCGCCTGGTGCTGAGCTGACCCAAAAGGTGACCCAGACGGGCGCTGAGCAAAAGATTGCTGCGTTTACATAGAGGAGGAGAGCGTCTGCTCCATGGACAGAACTACTACAGAATATCCTTCCACTCCAAGACGGTGCACATGAAGGCACTACCCAGCAGAATCCATTTGAAATTGCCATTTGAAACGGCCGGAGTCACCGTGAGGATGTTGTAATATTAGATTAGCTGGGCACCCTTTTTATTCTTTAATAAAATCTCGTCTTATATTTCTGATACGTTGTGTGACGGTTGATTATTGTGAATGGAATTTGGGTTCTACATGATGACCAAGATGTACTACACCTATATATATATATATATATATTATATTATATATATATTATATATATATATATATTACTTACATTTTGGCGTCCCTGGGTGGACGACTAGACTTATTTATTTTTAAATAAATTGTATCCCTAACACACGAATGCCTATAGTAGGTCTATCCACGGAGTGGATGCTCCCCTCCTTGATATCAACACAGCAAGCTTTTGCTTAGCAACCGGTATGGCTATGGCTGTGCAGTAGCCTCGAGCTGTGGCGCAGACGCCTCTGTATCTCATCTTCTGTTTATTTTAGTTCTGTCTTTGCTGTCAGTATAACAGCTATGTCTTTTATCAGTGTGTCTCTTTGGATTATGCAATTCACAGTGACCTAGCATCACACTTAATTGGATATCATTGGGGGACATACATTGTGTTCGGCATATCTGAATGTACGGCAAAACAGTGTCTATTCGTGAGACACTACTGAAAGAACTAAAATGAGGTAATAAAATATCATGCTTGCGGTCTGTTTTGTTGGCTGTATGACACAACTACAAAATTGCCAGAGACAAGGACCAGAATATCTGTAGTCAGAACATGTGGGATACAAAGGGACTTTATCCAACACATGTGGGAATTACAGAGCTTTTGCATTTTCCATAAATTGATGGTTCATGCATAAACTGATGGTCACAAAATATAACTGAAGTAGTGTAAGGCACATTAATTAATACAGTAGTCTCTGTGTATACAAACACCTCCTTAGAGAACACTTCTCCTAAGGGAACACCCTTGTGGTGAAACAGATTTTTCCATTGTAAATGCTTCATTTAAAGGAACAGGAACGTCACTTAAAAGAACACCTTCTTGGCAGCAATAGCGTTTCGTTCACAATTGATACAGTACTGTTTTGTAAAAAACAACCTGTCATCTCAAGAGTGTCTTGAGGGACACTGATTAGTTTATTAAATCTCCCCAGAACCACCATCAAGTCATTGAAACATTTTGTATTCTGATTTCCATGAGTGCATCTCATTGCTACAAAATGGCATGTAAACAAACAGCAAAATGCACCACTGTTTCTCAGTTGGAAATTGTTCATTCTCTTAAAAAAAAACCTGAATCGGAATCAAGTCGGCGAGCAATTTGGTGTTTCCCGTTCTGGTGAGTTGCTTCACCATTTTTTTTAAATAATGTGGATATCTTGTATAATGCTGCTGCATTTTGTAACGCATGTAGGGGTGCTGCGTCACTTTAGTTTGACAGTTTGTTTATTAACATTAAGTTAGCCCTAGGAATCACAATTATTCTTGCCTCTGCTATTGTGATAGACCAAAACACACCTGCCAGCTAATTTTATAATATACAGCGATTTAAACTTTTTGACCGTGTTGTTTTGCTTTGTTTTATTAACATTAGTTTGTCTATTACATTATTATCATAGTTTATTAACATACACTTGCCTATTGTTTTTCTTTTACTTATTCAGTTCATTTCATATGTGGCTGCACATGCGTCATGACAAGTAATACATATGTATTTATTTATTGATTGATTCATATTGTGTCTGGTGGCTAACTCCGTCTTAGAGAACACTTCGGCTGTAAAAACACTTTGCTTGCTTTCCGAGGGGTGTCTTAGCTGGAGAATACTGTATTTATAACCTTTTTGTGTTTCAGTTCTACCTTCTGATTTAAAAACCTTGTTATTTCTAATGCGCTGCACAGAATATGAGCGAGAGACTCAGGTAGAGTCAAAATACCTGCTTCAAATTTATGTTTTATCATGTGTTCAGTAGAAACGCAGATGCAAAGAGAAATGTCTGTCATGTCTCATTTTTGTCTAAACATCTATAAACTGGTCGAGAGTTTGGGTCACAGATAGGGATTTTGACATATTTGGTAGAGTATATTTCTGTGCATTACTTTATGATTTATACATCTTACAAAAGTGTTAACAAGTTAACATTCGTACTTAATTCAACCTTGTTAAAACTCACCTTTAGTTTAAATGCACTGTTGTTTACTTCTGTATTATCAAGTTGAAACTACATTATTTTTTTTTCACTGTCTCCTATTTTTCAGCAGCTGATTTATTAACTTCTAAAGCTTTTACAAGTACAACTTTGTAAGATTTATTCTTTCTATTGCAAACACTGGAGTGGAAATGAGGGCAAGTGGGTTGGAATGTGTGGGAATTCTGATATCATAGTTAAAGGTTATTTTTTATCTTTTTTTTTTTTAATTTGAAGCTTCTAAGGCACAGCAGTTATCACGTCAAATTAACTTTACATTTCCAGCATATTAGCTAATATGACCAATGTGAAAGCTAATGCAAAACTTGATTAAATGTTTATACAGTATATGCTTCAATATTCATGAAATGTGGCTATTGGAAAACAATATTGGATTTCTCTTTTTCACCACTATTTGAACAGGCTATGTTTAATTAAATTGACTTTTCTGGTCACATAACAAATTAAAATGGCACCCATTTATTGTACCCCATACAATATTATTGAAATACTGATTTGATTTCTAGTCAAAACATTGTTGGGACAGTACATTTTAACAGCGTATAGATGCTATTGTATATATATATTATATATGAATAAGTATACACCGTTATATATATATATATATATATATATACTATATATATATATATCTATCATATATATATATATTATATATATATTATATATCATATATATATATATAGACCATAACATAACAACACGCCTACCTGCTTTCGGTAGACTGCAACAAACTGACGTTGTTGTTGTGACCGACTTTTCGAAAAGAGCTATTCACAATAATTACCCCCCGACCCCTGGGGCTTTATAATTAAGCCGTACTGGAAGTGCTCATTAAGGTTAATAAGGTAATTGTTTTAAATAGGTAATTAAGGCTCTGGACACAATATAAAAGACCCTCTCTGGGCTTAGAGGGGGAGGAGAGTTAGAGGAGAAACTATAGAGCAAGAGAGCGAATGCAGCGAACAAAGTTACTTGTGTTTTATTATAATTGTTAGTGTTTATAGTATTCATTAAGGCAACTTTGAGTTGTTCCAGACTCTCTTGGCATTCCACAGTCCAATTCCATTGGACTCCCTTCTTTTTCAGGTAGTTCAAGAGTGCAGTAATGTCCGCTAGCCTTGGAACAAACTTATCGTAGCAGCCCACAAGCCCTAAACACCTTTGGATATCTTTGAAGTTTCGAGGAATGGGATACTCTTTGATTGCTTCCCTTGACAGGATCATTCTCCACTCAGCTGCTAGAAATGATATGCCCTAGAAACTTAAATTTTGATTTGAAAAAGTGGCATGTCTTGAAATTAAGAGTAAGGTTAGCCTTTTGGAACTTTCGGAAGATGTCATTGAGCTCTTTCAGGTAGGTTTTCTCGTTTTGAGAATAGACAATAATGTTGTCAATGTACACAAAATAGGTTATCCCTCATAGTTCCATTAAAACCTTCTCCATCAGCCGCTGGAAGGTGGAATAATTGCTGGAATGAGTTTTCTCCTTGCTGTTATCTTCCATGGCCACCTGCCAATAGCCAGACTCTAAATCAAGAGTATTAAACACTGCACCCCCATGGAGAGATTCTAGTATATCATGTAAGTGAGGCATCGGGTATGCATCAAGCTGGGTTTTGGAGTTGATTCCCCAATAACTGATGCAGAAACGATAGGTTCCATCCATCTTCTTGGTTAGTACCACCAGAGTCGACCACGATGAGTGGGATGAGACGAAGCTGCGTGATGGAGATTTGTAAATTGAATTAAAAATATAATAATAATAAAAAAATCACCATAGGTGACACTTGTTTTAACTGTAGAATACAGAACCTAGTTTGCCAGTGACCCTTCAATGACATAGGTATGTAATCATATAGTACAAATCACTTGAAATAAGTCCCTTGTTTGTTTAGAGCATACTTATTTTTATTATCCCTTGAGTTTGTTAAAAGTGCAGTGCACCCGTATTACTCTCTGGATCGACTCACTCAGGCAAATGGACAATATATCAGCCTAAACTAGGGTGACCATACGTCTCTGTTTTCCAGGGACAGTGCCCGGATGAGGTTCTGCGTCCCCGGCCAAACAATATCCCCGGGAACGGACCCGGTTCACGAAATTCATCCCTGAACAAACTTACTTTTAATTTCTTGCTGCTTAATATGTCTCTATGCCTAACTGCATTAGAGAGATATATCCACAACGTTTCTATTATTATTACAATAACAAATGATACTAGGCTAAAGCACTATTTTAGTTGCCATAGTTATGACGCTGACTGAATGCCGTGTGACGTAGTATACACATGAGACTCGAGAAGCGGTGTGAAAATGGTGTCAAAAAAGCGTAAGTGCTGCTTCAACAATCAGTTTCAAAAGGATTTCCCATATTTACAACCAACCGGGAAAGAAATGACTGCATTATGTTCATTATGCCAGGCAGTGTTCTCCATTTCAAGTGGTGGCAGGACATCTATAAAAGAACACTACCGCTAAACATAAAGCACGGGCTAGTTCAAGTTCTGTTACTGATTTTTTTCATAAAGTTGAGCCAACACAGAGTGAGTATGACCTTGCTTTGCAAGAAGGAATATATGCATACCATACCGTTAGACAATCACAGTTTCAGGTCAATGGACTGTACTTCCAATTTAAATAAGAAATTCAGCAACCCAAAATTCTCATGAGCTCGGACAAAGTGTGAAGCAATAGTTACAAATATATTTGCTCCATGGGCAAACGATGAACTAATTGACGACCTGAAAGATGTTGAATATGTGTCCATGTCTGTTGATGCATCGAATCATGGACATGTAAAATTGTTTCCTGTTTTGGTTCTCTATTTCAAGGCTTATGATGGCAGTTCGTTTGTGCAAACTTAACTTGTGGATTTTGATTTCCAATTTCCGTCTCCTTGACTATTTGGGGAATTTCTTTTTTTTACTCTACCATATACAAACTATATAAAATAATTTTGTATTTTATAGTTTTATAATGCGCCAATAGTTGGCGAACGTTATTTTATGCTGTTATTGCACAATGTATATCCACAGATACTATTGTTGACTGCATAGCTGATGATGGTTGATGGGGGGTTAATCCGAGGCGGATTCCATTAGCAGAAGCAACAAAGTTGTCATGCCGGTTACTGCTTGTTTTGTTTGTTATCCATTTTGTTTGTAACCCTGGGCCTACAGTAGTAACTTGTTAGTTTTGGCTTGAAGGCAGCAGGGCAGTAGGCTCTGTTATTGCCTGTTTTGTGTAGTTTGTGGAGTTTGTATTTTTTATTTTTTTGTAAAATTAAGAGATTTTTTGCAATTATTGTGCATAGTTTGTGTTTGTTTCTGTAGGTTGTTTTGTATTTGTAGATTATAACTGCTACACCGCAACTTACATTTCAGCGTTGGCTACTTGCTGTGCTCGCATCCCTGCGTGTCCCCAGATTTGGTTTACAACATACGGTCATTCTAATTTAACTTAAATTTTCTTTCAAAGCCAAGGCAAACAAGAGGGGCCCATACAAGAGTTTGAAGTGCCTGAAACATCACAAAGTGATGATGATAGGTCTAGTACTAGTCCTAAAAACAATGTCGATGACGACTTGCATTTCAACTCAAATTGTGATGATAAACGCAAAAATGATCACAGGATGATGGAGGACATCTTTGTGGAGGAAGCTGACAACAACGAAGTTCATGCAGATGCTGAAGAGATGATGGTATGTATTACAAAGCCAAGTAATGTATTCTTCCGTTTTCCACTTGATTTAGGGGGGAATTAAATCAAAACTTTGACACACCCGCTAGAAGACAAATAGTACAGGGAGGGGGAATAAATTTGAGGGGTATTTCTCAGATTAAATCAGTAAAATTATCCCTTGGTCATTTCATTTGAGGAGAGATGTTTCAGAAAATGGTGGAAATACGTAATTTATATGGATGTAAAAGGCTTGTTTTATTATTGGCAAATAGGCTATATATATCCGAATATCAATAATATAATATATATATATATATATATATATATATATATATATATATATTATATATATATAATCTATATATATATATTTAAGTCATACAGATCCATTTCCTGCCTGTCCTGGAGTAAATATAATTAATTTGACACATGTTTCAATAGTGACATGAAGGTCAGTCAGACCTAGTAATATAAATTAATCATCTGTAGATGATGATGACGATGATGCTGATGATGTAGCAGTGGCTCAGGTATGTAGCCAGATGATATCTGTTTATTAATTAAGTTATTGTTAGTTAAGATACTTATATTATGAATGTTTATTTGCCTGAATTTTGTGTACGTTATTAAATGACATAAAGGAACGCCAACCAGAAAAAAAAAAGGAAAATCTTATCTTGGGGAAAATATTCCACCCATGGCGACCAGACAATTCATACCATTGACAATGGCTGCCAAGAAAAAATAGCTTGGCTGTAACATTACCGTTTACATGTGGCTTTCTTTTAGTATATTGTAAGGTAAAGTTTAGATAAGACTTTCAGTTTGAAGGTTGTTGCACATCTTAAAATAAAAAATAAATACAAATAAATGTATTATTATTCCTATTTTATGTCCAGTAGGGGGACTACACCAGCTGCCCACTGACAGAAAATTTCGTACCCCCTAAACAAAAGAGGGTGCTAACAAAAACTGGCCATTAGCTAATTAAAAGAAAAACAGGTCAAAAAGACTGTAAATTAAATGTTCATAACAAAGGGGGGAGGGGGGTGGTACACAGCACGTCACCCAGAGCCCACTGTCGACAAAGGCCGTCATGTCGCCAGCGGACTCAGCGTGGGCGTGCTCTAAAGAAACCTGGGACCGGAACAGGGCCGTGAAGATGGCTCAGCAGTCAAAGAGACAATCCCCAATAATCTTGCACTTCCTGGTCTTGTAGATGGCCAGTCTAGCGAGAGCCAGAAGCAGATTCAACAGGAGGTCTCTCGCCTTGGTGGAGCCACAAACAGGGTGCCCAAAAATGAGGAGGGTTGGTGAAAAATGCAGCCAGAATTGCAGCAGGAGGTTCTTTAGGAACAAAAAGAATGGCTGCAGTCTGGTGCAAAGAAAATAAATGTGAGCTACCGACTCAGACTGACCGCAGAAAGGGCATGCCGCATTTGAGTCGGTAAAGTGACGCAGGATCTCTCCTGACGTGAGCGCTCCAATATATTATTATTAGTCTTCATCATAGTAGTATTATAAATTAGTCATATATAATATCGTGTGGCTGCCTGTTGTCACCTAATGTTAACATATTAAAATATTAATCACGTTAGTTTTGAAATTCAGACATTTAAATGTGATAATGACAATATATCAATATGTCATAGCAGAATGAAAAATAAACCTTTTTTTTATCCTGTTGTTGTTATTATAAATAACCTGTTTCATACTCATCATGTTCAGGAAAATAATATAACCTTTAAAATGTGAAATATAACCTTTAAAATGGTCTACTGTAAATAAGTCTAAAATGAAGATGACCTAATCCTAATAATTTAATGAAAACATATTATGTGTTAATGATGAGGCACATTTAGCGTAAAAATGACATTTCTATCTTTCAGGAACCCTTTCACTTAAATGATGGTAATAGACTAATATACCCAAGAATAATAATAATCTTTATTTTTATATAGAGCCTTTCATAGTGGATCACCATCACAAAGCCCTTTACAAGATATCAGACTAGGGTGTGTGAACTATGCATCAGCTGCAGAGTCACCTACAACAACGTCTCACCAGAAAGATGGAGCACAAAGAGGTTAAATGACTTGCTCATAGTCACACAATGAGTCAGTGGCAGAGTTAAGACTTGAACCGGTGACCTCCTGGTTACAAGTCTGTTTCTGGACCACACAGCCTCCTGTAGTGATGTGACAAAAGCCCAAACAATCCACATGGTGATGACTTTCATCTTGAGCCACAGAATAACTGGAACACAGAACACCTGCTACAAAGTATATTTTTGGTAAACATTTCATTGCCATAAAAGACAGTTTTGAGATGCACATTTCTGATTGAAATGTTTCTGCCAAAGCACTGTGGCTAGCTTCAAGATGAAATCTCTCCTACTGATATTTTCCCTGGTGCATTCCTTGTACAAAACAGGAATTGATGGCTGCCAGGTCCAATAGAGATAACAGGCTTGTATGTGTGTGTGTGTGTGTGTGTGTGTGTATATATATATAAATGGAATATTATAGGTTATATTCAAAATATAACTAATATTGTACAAGGCAGTCAAAATGACTACTTTGGCAGTTCTAGGTGGGCGTGATTATATCTCACTTATTTTCATTATCCTGCCTTTCAGACACCGTCAGGGTATTTAATACATGTATTTAGGAAAAGTCATATGGATGGTATGACCAAGTTCAAAACACTTGTGATTGGGGGGTTTGTATGGTTTTACCCCTCTGGACCTAACCCACCCGCCACCCAAACACCCCAACACTACCCCCCGCAGGGGGAGGTGGAGGAAGGTGGGTAGACGGCCCCTCTCAGCTTTCTGGGCGCTGGGGCCGGCACTGGGCGGCGATGGCGTACGAAAACCCTGGTTTCATTGGTGACATAGTGTGTTCACGGACCATATTCACACCACACAGAAGGGTCACTGTCCTCCCTCTGTGATTATGTTCCCAACAATGAGTCGGGTTGCTAATAGAAAAAGGATGGTTAAATGTTTGGCACTTAAGTTTCCAGCTTCTGGAGGTGAAGCCCACCAGTGCACCGAAGGACAGGAAGGGCACAAACCTTTCAAAATGTAAATTACTAGGTTAATTTTTTTTATTATTATTTGTTGTGATTGTAATTGATTATTGTGTGAAATTAATGATGATCATTTTTATTTTACTTAACTTTTCAATGACAGTAAGGCACTGTTTGCCACACATAATATATCAGCGATGACAATCCGAAGGGAATTCCCTTTCGATTATACTACGCCACAGATTTTCAGAATCTGCTGTGGTCTATTTTATTAAGGGGAATTTGGAGGAAGTGAGCCCCAAGGGGATGCATAACAAATGTTTGCACACCAAATGCTACTGTACTTGCACCAATATATCTATCAACAAATTGTTACTGCAGTTTATACTGTAACAGATGGTAAAGTATTGTCTACCACATAATACAACAGATTATTGTAAAAATCTAAAATCTTTTTTTTTTTTTTTTTTCCATACACATTGTTTTTATTGTATTGTTTTTTAAACATAAGAAGGTTTGTATTGATTTTGTGTGTGTGTGTGTGTGTGTGTGTGTGTGTGTGTGTGTATGTGTAAAGATTCCCTACTCTCAAGAGAAGCTGTAGGAAAGTCAACGCTGGAGCAGCTGCAGACTCCCCTTCAGGTCAGTATGTGATTATTCCTGTGCTTCAGGATTTTAACACCCTGACTCATTGTTGGGAAGCCAGTGACATCATCACAAAGGACAGTGACCCTTCTGTGTGGGGTGGTTGTAGTCCATGAACACACTATATTACTAACATGGTTAATATCTGACCCTGAGCAGAGGATAAAGCAAGTCAATATCCTGGAACAGTGGTCATGGCCAATACATGATATACAGTCAAAACAATTATAGATGCCAATGATACTGTAGTTTGGGGGTTAAATACTAGGAGTAAATTCTAACAGTGGGTAAATTCATAATAGTCTGAAATGGGGGATGTTACATAAAATGTTCCTACTGTGTTATTTTTATAATGAATCTTCACGCAGAGTTAGAGTCTTGTGTGGTTT
Organism: Polyodon spathula; assembly: GCF_017654505.1. NCBI lineage: Eukaryota > Metazoa > Chordata > Actinopteri > Acipenseriformes > Polyodontidae > Polyodon > Polyodon spathula. The sequence continues at coordinate 32,255,847 of NC_054537.1, read as the reverse complement.
TAAAAACTTTTTTGGGAGAATTGTGGAATAATGTAATTTTAATATATTGTATGTCATAATTCACATTTTAGCAGGTCTTTAGTAGTTTTGAGCCCCAGGTTTTGGACATTGAATGTGTGTTGGATGTATTGAAACTCCTCCAACACTGATTCTATTCATCCTGTGATGTTTTTTTTTTTTTTTTTTTTTTTTTTTTTTTAACTCCATTGCTCTATTTTTAAAGTCTTCTGCCTTTTGCACATATGTAAATGCACTGAACCATATTTAAATGAGGTCAGAGTGATTTTTTAAAAACCAAAACACTGCTTGGGTTTTATCCACTCCTTAAGCTGTCATGTACTTTTCCAGTTTGTTTAACTGGGGGTGCAAATCATGAGATGTGTGTTAGCCTTGAAAAAAAAAACAATATAGAAAGCCCTATGTTGTTTGATGATGTATATAAATAATGTAATTCTAGAGATTAACGTTTAACTGTTTTGACTTGACCAATCAGAGCAATATGTATATTCTGTTGTGGAATATTTTATAAATTATTTTAAATGTTTATAACCAGATGCTGAATTTACTTTAAAAAATTTACTAAGTTTGTATATTCATTATTATTTACAAATGTGTTCAATTTCAGGCCTCATTTACCTGTATTTTACCTAAGGGAGTCTAGTTTGAACAAATCAGTTGAAAAAATAAAATACATGTTGAAAAAAGGTTTCAAATGGGATAGTGTATTTCAGACATTTGCTACTCGTGAGTAATAAGGTTTTTCTTACTCTTGGAGATTGCATATAATAACTAGCAAATCAACCCACCACTGTCTTATTTTATTATTATTTTTTTTAATGCAAATTCATAACGACAGACTGAATCAAAACCTTTTAATGCTTGCCACGCATCTTTGTGTGGGAGTAACTTGTTGGACTGCTGGAACTGCGTATGATTTATACAAAAAGCCTTGTCAGTTTAAAGATAAGCCTACACATGCCTAGAAGCTGGTGGTACAAGGATGAATACTAATCTGGTGTAACAATATGTGATGAGATTAAGAATGTGATCTACAATGTGTTGTCTGTAGATCTGGAGAGAAAATAAGTGTTCTAAATTGTGTTTCTTAGGCAAAAATAAACAAAAGCACATTTAAACAAGTGAGCAATTGTGTTGTGAATGATGTACCAGCACAAATGTTTCTGAATACAGACACTGCCTTCCTGTTTACTGGGAAACACTTTCATGAATTGTAAAACATCAATGTTTTACAATTCCAGACCCTCACAATTCTCAATTACACAGAGAATTGTGAGGGTCTGGAATCAACTCCCCAGTAATGTTGTTGAAGCTGACACCCTGGGATCCTTCAAGAAGCTGCTTGATGAGATTTTGGGATCAATAAGCTACTAACAACGAAACGAGCAAGATGGGCCGAATGGCCTCCTCTCGTTTGTAAACTTTCTTATGTTCTTATGTTCTTATGTTCTTAATGTACCGTAAATTTATACCATTATTTTGTTAAAAAGGAAAAGAACAATTGATGTTACAAACCTTTACACAAATCACAGCAAAAACTTCCTTTATGCATTTTAGTTCTGTAACATTTGCAACTGTGTTTAAACAAAAAAAAAAAGGACTCTTGGCACTGGGAAGTAATGCTTCGTGAATATGAGTGTTTCTTCCCTGGGCATTTCTTAGCTATCACATTGTAACTGGTGGTCTGATTACATCCGAATAGAAATACCATTACATGTACTCCACTGGGAAAATTTAGAACAGGTGATACAGACATACACATAATTGGGACCTGAGACGCTAACATTTTTTATCATTTTCAGCTGCATGATTTGTTTGTATTTTGAGAGACACTGTTTTGAAGCAATATGTAGGTTTCAGAAATTAATAGAACATCAAGGGAATTCAAAGCAGATGGTGGCTGTGAAGGGATCTCTGTTAGTAACAGCTGTCATGTGTTAATACATTTTAATAAGTGTTCTTTCTTTTAGTTTGTAAATGTAGTTGCATCTATTACAAAAATTACAGTAGATAACTAACCAATTTTTTGAAGATGTTGAGTGCCACAGGCAATAGTTTTGCAGTCATCCTGTGACTAGGAGGAAATGCAAAGATGAAGTGTCTCATATCATCCGTGCATTTAGTGGTCTGTTGACTCAAATCCCATTATTTTGTTAAAAAAAGAGATGTGGCTGGCAGCCCGAACCAGTCTGTTCCAACAAACTGACTCCAGCAGTTCCACTATGGTGAAGAGATTTTATATTCAAACCTTCCCCACTCCAGGCACAATTCCCAGGACATAAACAGTATTCATACAAGCAACAGCTTTTCAACAAGTGTTAGAGAATATAATATTTGGAAAGAAAAAATATCAGTAAGTGTCATGTTTTTTTTTTTGTTTTTTAACCAACTATATTCTCTTAACTTTGACCATTTAAAAATATAGACAACCTCCAGGTTAATTTGATCATATGGCCACATCTTAAATCAGACCCTTTAAAGGTATACTAATGGGGCATATTTAGATGATCAATACAATTGCTGGTATGTCATGCTTAAGTGGCCTGACCACTTTAAAGGACCCTGTATAATTTGCAATTTTAAAACTATTCAACGCAGTCACAAACTAAAAAATAGATTTCTCTACAAATGTTTGTTTACTTGACTGTAATATTACTTTATTATAACACAATCTGTGCCAATACTTAAATATTTCATACTCTGTATCTTTCATATGATTAACAGCATGGACAAGTTTTATACATACCTGGTATGTTCACCCTAGGTCATCGCTAGGGTTTTGTTTGCCATGGGCATCTTGCACCAGGCTTGCTCTAAGTAAGCTTCTACACACTGTCTCAACAGTGTAAACAACAATGTCCCCCAGTCTGCTGCTGGTTTTCACACGTACTGTAACATTTTAGGAACAATTATGTAGAGTCTGGTTCAGCAGGCTACAGGCTGTGCCATATTTTGATTCAGAATGCCCTTTAGCTCGGGGCTCCCAAATTGTGGTCGGCGGTCCAAAGGGGATCAATGACATTTATGTATTTTTTTTCTATTAATAGTGAAAAGCAGGCGCCGATGGCAGCTGTAACTGTAGAAAAATAATGTGTAGCAAGAAAGTACTGGCAGACTGTCAATCAAAGCAGAGATTCACAATTCAGAACTAACAGACTGTGTACCTGTAGGTAGGATGTAGAGCGAGAGCTTTGACAGTAGGGCAGTGTTAAGGATATGTGATCGCATGTGAGACGAATGATCCTGCTTTTAGCTCAGTTTTGGTGCAAATGGCTTACATCGCGTTTTGCATCTAAACTCTATATATATATATATATATATATATATATATATATATATATATATATATATATATATATATATATATATATGAGAAACGTTTAATTGTGTGTGTGTCCCCATCTGCTGCAGTTCTTGTTCTTATACAGTTCTACGGTTATGCACCATACAGCGCTATAAACACGGTTTATATTTTCTGCACCCTTAAGGATAGTTCATACACTAGTACAGGGGTGGTCCATCAGCCTCATCGACTCACTCATATGTGTTTGTGGGTTGCTTCGAGCACCCTATGAGATATTCAGATACAAACTCCCTGTATAAAATTCATTTGATACGAATCATATGCAAAGTTTTAAATGTACGCATTTTTTCAGTACCAAACAATAATAATGAGAAAGCGTCTTCAAATTCAATTAAATAACTTCTCTGAGCACTTTATGTCAGTGTTTTTCTTTACTGGTCACAGTTTTTTTTTTTTTTTTTTTTTTTTTTTTTTACTTGGATCAAGGTATGCGATCAATAAGGGCAATTAAATGGTATTTGTTTCTTTACATTTTTTCATCTGCAATCGGCAACACGATGGGGGAAAAACAGCTAGTTTATTTACTATATATATATATATATATATACCATTTTGTCTGGAGAGGGGGAGCGGAGTGGAATATATACCATTTTGTCTGGAGAGGGGGAGCGGAGTGGAATGAAAGAAAGAGCCGAGCGGAGCAAAGAAAGAGCGGATGATATTATTATGAGCGGTGAGCGGAATTGTCACCACTTCGCTCCGCTCACATTCTCTGAACACAACACAGATGCTCAACGCTAAAACATCACAGGAGAGTAGAAGCGAGTAAACTCTGTATCCCTTACATGAGAAATGGGTAAACGATATATTGCCCAAATTCAAAGTGGGTAAACACCGTTTACCTGCATATACCCTCGACGTACACCACTGAGTAAAACTCCAAAGAAAATTTTAAAGTACCTGGTATTGCCAAGAAATCTCCCATAAAAGTACCAACCAGGCCTGAAAATTATAATTGTATTTCTTAGCAGACACCCTTATCCAGGCCAGTTAACAATTGTGATTGTTATTTATTCATTTTGTACATACAATTGCTCATTTATACAGTTGGGTTTTTTACTGGACCAATCTAGGTAAAGCAGCAGTGTGACCCCTACCTGAGATGGAACTGGTGACCTTCCAGTCAAGAGCAAAGTGCTCTAACCACTGCTCCACATATGCTACAAATGAAGAAGCACTAATGTCTTGTTGTATAACAATTTATTTATTTAGTTATATTTTTTACAAATGTCAATTGCTCTGGATAAAAGCATCAGCCAAATCAATTAATATGATATATTTTTTCTGGCTTGCTATTTATTAATTTATTTATACATTTATAATATAAACATTAGTTTCTACATTTATTTAAAAATATTTATTTCTAAATATATTTAGTCCTTTTGTAAACCATTTATTTATTTCTACCTAATAAATCATCCCTTTATTTATTTTTAATTAAACAAGGAACTACAATTTATCAGAGTATTAGACAAGGGAGCTACATGCCACTGTTGTGTAATTCCATTCTATGGTATCTACCAAACAGGAAACTAGATATTTTCAAACACTTTCACAAAGGTATGTGATAGCGAATGGAAGGAGGACTCGCAGAGCGCGGTTAGCCAGTTCGGGAAATTCACCAGACACGTGAAACCAGAACTCAGCAACAGGCATGGTTCCATGGGCACGTTTCATATCAGTGTCATTTCTCGGCTCAATAAACTCATCCTCTTCTTTAGAAATCAATTCCAGCAATTCCACATCAGTAGATAAAAAGGGATTTGTGAGCCACATCATTTCAATACTGCTTACCATGTCAAGTACTTTCTGAACTGGTGAAGAAGGGAATCCATGTGATCTGTCATAGTAGCACAAAGTCTGGCGGTCGGCAACAACGTAGTCAAAGTTAAAAAAAATCCTGAAGGAGTGGAAACATACTTACGTTTCCTTTGTGCACTCGTTTCTGCAAAAGATCCAGTTTTTCAATGAAAGCAGTCACTTTGTTTGATAGTGTGACAAGAGTTGATTGAGGTGATCAAATATATCAGTTAGATAAGCAAGTCGAGCATGCAATGGGTTACTTTTGCGAACGGTGCAAGGTCTGTAATTTTTTTTTGCAACCCTGTTATGCCTCCCTGTTATTAGAGCAGCATCATCTGTGCACACACCATAATATTGCCCCTGGGTTGCTGCTCGTCATGAAATTATCCATACACTTAAAAATCTCATCACTTGTTGTTCTTGTTGGTAGTGATTTGCAAAATAACAGTTAAAATAACTTCTTCTATTTTCCCATCACAACTGTATCGCACATAAACCAACAGCTGGGCCTCACTTGACACATCCAAAGATTCGACGAGTTGTAAGCTGTATTTCCCACTTGCTCGAATCTTGTCTAACAACTGGTCTTTCACGTCAGCGGCAACATCTGTGATTGGCCTTTTAATGGTGTCATTTGATACTGGCACATTCTTCAATTTATTAGCAGCTTCGTCCCCTAACATTTCATGGCACATATCAATTGCAGCCGGCATCAGTAAAGTTTCAGCGATTGTATGTTGCTTTCTGTTTTTAGCAATTAGAATTGTAACCTTGTAGGATACTTTCAGAGCCTTCTTTTGTATGGTTGTCACAGTTTGTATAGTCTTTTTTTGTTTTAGCAAGCAATTGCTCTTCCTTTCAAAATACTCCACTGGCTTGGCAACGCTTTTCACATGCAAAGTCCTCAGATGTCTTGTTAGTTTTGCCGGCTTAAGTGCTTCATTTGAAAGTACTTCTCCATAAACGACACACTGGGGTCTTGAGTCTCCTCCAGCATATACACACATAAATCCTAGTTTAATAAAGCTATCATCATATTTCCTCAGTTTTTGTTTTTTTGAAGGTGGTTCGGTTCTTTCTTTCTCGATCTTATCTGAGACATTTTCTGCTCCATGAACTGCCGAAGTAGACAGAGTCATTTTACGAATAACATACTTATCCATCATAGAAATTAAATTAATTTATTACATTTCACAGTTGCAGCTTAATTGATAATTACCGTTTTTTCTTCTCTGAATAACAAGGCCCTAGTCAAACCAACGTAATAATGCACCGGCGTAAATCAGATGCGCAATTGTCACGTGATAAAACAAAATAAAAATGGAATTCCAGTTTTTACTTAAGTAATGTAAAAACATCTGACTTGTGTTCTTGTTCATCATTCTCAAACAAATCATTATCACAAACTAAAGGTGAATTAAATTATAAATGACAGCATGACTAGATGGACTTGGAATGTGCAAAATTAATTTTCAGAACACAGTGTGTCATTATTATTTTGAATTTGCTGGCACGTTCGCGGAACCCCTTGATTATACTGGCGGACCCCTAGGGGCCCGCAGACCACAGGTTGAGAACCGTGGAAATACAGCATTTCTAGAATCGAGCAGAACCTTCATGTTTTCAACAAAAGCTGGTCAGGCATGGATGTAAGCTTAAAAAATTAACACATTTCAACAACTGTGCAGTGGTGCAGTGAGCTAAGACTGTGTGCTCTTCAAGGATGTCATGTTGCAAGTTCAAACAGTGACAATAATTTTTTTCCTACGATATGGGCTGTTTTAAAACATAATTAAATTGTTTAATATAAATGTTGGGGATATCAAACTGCTTGCGAGCCCTGTTTTTTTTTTTTTTTTTTTTATGTTGACCAACATGTGGAATCACATGATTGGTAGATTTCCAGTTATTTAGCTTTTTTGTTTGAAAAGTCGCTACAAAAAGAAAACGGAAGAGGAGGAAGAAGAAGAAGAAGATGGGAGAAACTGTCCATGTGTCAACAATAGCTCAGGTACTCCACAAATCTGGCCTGTATGGAAGAGTGGCGAGAAGGAAGCCATTTCTGAAAAAAAGCCTATGTAAAAGGGCATTTGGGAGACACCGAAAAGATGTGGCAAAAGATTCTGTGGTCCGATGATGTCTGGCTTCATGCCAACATAGCACATCACCCAGGTAACACTATCCCTACTGTGAAGCATGGTGGTGGCAGCATCACGCTATGGGGATGATTTTCATCAGAAGGGACTGGGAACCTTGTCAGGGTAGAGGGCAAAATGTCCACCAACGATCCCCATCCAACTTGACAGAGCTTGAACAATGTTGCCAAGAAGAATGGGTGAATATTGTATGACCCAGATGTGCAAACCTGGTAGAGACTTACCCCAAAAGACTCACAGCTGTAATTGCTGCCAAAGGTGATTCTACCAAGTATTGACTAAAAATTCTCTTGCCTCTGTTGAGTAAGTTGTGCAAATCAAAGGAAAAAAAATCCCATTTAAATGCATCAAGATTTCAGGTTGTAACACAACAAACTGTGAAAACATCCAAGGGGGGTAAATACTTACTATAGGCACTGTAAATCTTGTTACATACCGGTAATGGATTTATTAAAATGTTTGGCTATACTACTATTTTATTGATTACTGGCTCATTCACAGTCATCTTAAAATAATGCTAGAATATGTTTTAAAACCGATATGCTGATAAAATAACTAATAATGACCGAGTAAGGTCATAGAATTTTATATACTAAAATAAATGCTAGAATATGTTTTGTTTGATATATTAATAATACAGTGCATAATAATAATAATAATAATAATAATTTCTCTGCAGACTGATTTATTTATATATTTTTTTTGGTTAAGTGGCACAGCTTGGCTCCGCGATTTTTTATTTTTTGGGTGAGGGGGGATGTTGCAAGTCGACTGAATGTGATTTAGCAAGTTGTATTTCATTGTACAGAGTGGTGGCGAAAAAAGTAACTTATGCAAGGCTCTTGATCCTTCTGTATTGTGCGCATTCGTCTTTTTTGTCTATGATAGTTCAACGTGAGAGATAACGGTTGGACGTTTTAGTTACAGTGTTCAGAAATTTAAGAATTATGTTTTTGTGCATGTTGTACTGGTTTTACTCAAAAGTGATTCCTGTTTGGGTATTTATGAATGGGAAGATTAAGAGACATGCACTTCTTTCTTGTTTGATCATGAAAAATAACGACATTTCAAAAAATGTCAATAATACAAAGGTACCTAATTTAAAGGTTTGATCAAAATGTCTGTTTAGTTTTTGCAATTTATTTTATTTACTAAAATTAAAGTGTTTAAAAATATTTTTGCTTAGTGCATATTCTATGTGATTTCCATCTTTCACAATATTTATTCAAAATAGTTTAGATTAGGTTTATTTATAATGTTACAGGTAAAAACGTATTGCAATCATCTTACAATGTTGCTTAGATTAAAGCAGCTTTTTAGGAAACAGTCCCCAGATCAATATCATAACCAGCCACCTTAGAACTTAAACTATTTACCAAAACATAATTTTGTCTTTGGGTCTGTTAAGACTGTCATGTTTACATTTATTTTGTTGTTGTTGTTATAAACCACATGCAGTAAACAGAATTTCAATGTTTAAGCAATGGAAGGGGCCTTGTCACACAAAACAATAAGTAAAAAAAAAAAAAAAAAAACATTAAAGCAAACTCGCTAATCCGAACCAATTGAAGACCACAACCCATTCATATTAGGGGTTTGCTCCGATTGTTTTGTGTATAGTATGTGTGCCTTGTGTAATCTTTGTTTTGTCTTTATGATAGTTTCATTTCATTAAAAACCAGAAAAAAATTAGAATAAAAATACAGAGACAGCTGGACATTTTTCACACTTATCACACAACTCTGCTATTGAAGTTTGCTTTCTATGATTGCTATCAGCATGCTATAGTAGACTATTGACTGAAATGATTCTGGAAATGGTATTTCTTATCTGTGGCTCCTATGTTCAAGACTACCTGTCTGACAAGCAAACCCTTTAAATGCATTTGAAACAACTGGTATTTTGCCAGAAATAAACACCTGACTGTTGAGGAATGGTATAACTCACTCCTAGCTAAATATGAATGAATGTTGGTCTGAAGCTTGTCGTCAAACAAACTGAAATACCCTGTCTGAATGAGTTAAGGCTTTTAATACTTAATATTGAATTCAATAACAACGGTTTAAAAACGCCCTTAAAGCAAAGTGAGTTGAAGAGCCTGGGTTAAGCCAAAGACTGGTGACTTAAGAAGAATACCTTTCAGAAGTTCTGATACATGGAGCTAACTTAATCAAACAGGATTTGTGAATCAATCGCATCACAAGCACAACAAACAGAAAGAAAGGTTTGTACCGCAAACATTTTTAGTTCAATCACTTCTCAACAACAATCTTGTTTTCAATTTTGGCATTCACTATATATACATTTTCTTTATCTCTGCTTTCTGCATTTTAATATTTGAGTGGCTTTGAAACTTCAGAATGCCTAAAAATAATATTGTAAATGTAAAACATGACTTACACCTAAAGTTAAACAGGCTTCTCATCAGAGAGGCTTTGGACAGTCTTCCAAGGTTGCACCTTTTCTATATTTATTGCAATGAATCAATACTGTTTTGAGTTTTTTTTTTTTTTTTGCCTCCTCCACCCTAGATCTAAGACACGAGGAAAGGCAGCTTGAAAAAACAGACAAGATGGGGCGTGACCTCTCCTTGAACCTGCCTGTTGAACCATTTAGATGAACTCTCACTTTTTTCAGATTGCTATGCCTTTTATTGCAAGTGTGGTATGATTCAGTAGAGCCAACATTGTGAAGGGATACTTGAGCTGGAACCTACAGACAGAAAGGGTACAGGTTTTTTCAAAAACAAAATTTGAAAACGACTGCCTTAAGGGAATGAAATGAGCGAAACAACCAACACTGTAATGTTTAGACTAGACAGAGCAGACTCAAGGTGCAAAACCTTGAAATGACCTAGAAACCAACACTTACTCTTTAGCTCCCCTTACCTTTGCCAGATAAAACTACTTTGAGCTATCACATACTAAGAAAATTCAAGACGATTGCCAGTGCCATTAAAATGTCATAATAAAAACTTGAAAGAGCCTTCCATTTCTTTGCCCATTCCGTGACTTGCTCTAGGGTAGCTCCTAGCTAAAAGGATCAGTATGTTATTAGCATACACAGTCAGTAAAGCAAAGTCAGAATCATTGTCATGTTTATAATTAAAGTACAGCAAATAAAACAGTTAACAAATCCCAATGATATGACCCCCAGTGTCAAATATTTGACTTCTGCAGAATTGTCTTTGTTTCATTTACTTTTTGTGTTATTGTTGCTACAAATACTTTTTTTTTTTTTTGCAGATGAAAGAATTGTTAAACATCTGGCAAGCAGACATTGGCAGGTTTAGGTAAGTATAAATTCCTTTTATGAGTGTACTCTCTACCCTCCACAGCTTCAGAGGTATTGCATGGACTATCTTCAAAGGCTTAAGGACTGCACATCTTGTTTGAATTGATCACGGAATGGAGCTGCCTGTTACTATCGGGCAATATATTACTACACAGAGGGAGATCAAAATTCTTTCTGTGAATGGCCTTCTGAAACAAAGGACTGGAGTCTATTCTTAAGCAACATGCAGGATCAATTTTGAGGTCCATGGAGCAAAGATAGTTTTTTTTTTTTTCTTCTTAATATAACACTTTACTCACATATTGCCACACATTGTTGCCAGTAAATGGGGTTCTTTGTGTTACAGCATTTTTCATGAAGTTGAGAAATAATAAAAAAGAAGTCCCTGGTACTTGAGAAGCCAGTGAAGTAGGGTGGGGCGTAACATTCCAGAACATGTTTGAAGAACTGTTGGCTAGCAGCTCTCCACAGGACTCCGAGAGATTTAACACTGACTGAAGATAATCATTCCAACACTTACCTTTGAGACCTAAAAAAAGGACTGCACTTAAGAAATAATGGTAGTAAAGCACTTTACCCTTAGTCACATTAGTATTGTAGTTACCTTTAAACAAGACCTTCAGTTGAATATTGTTTTAAAAGGTATTACTATTATGTTTTATGTACAGACAAACCATAAAAACTGAATAAAATTGTAATCTGGCTTTATAGACATATAGGGCCCAATTTTGGAAAGAGGTTTCATTTTCGGTGGAAACGGTAAAGTCAGCAGAATTTTTCCGCATGTCAATCCATTAAAAAATATTCCCCTATATTCTCAAGCAATCCTGTGTTTTACCTGATGGCAAATCACATTTCATGCACAATTTGCTGTCGTTTTTAGGAGCTTTAAATAAAATTGGGAAGCATATACCTACATTAAGATAACTTTTGTCTGCTACCCGTCTGTCCTAAAAAATTTAAGTATGTTTGTGTAGTTTTATGTTTAACAGAGCTCTAAACTTGCTACAAACTGTAAAATACAACAAAACCCGATATTTTAATAGTATAATAAATTCTCAAAATATAATATCAATCTCACAAAATATCCCAGTGTGTTTTTCGCAGCTTTCGCAGCTTTAGAAAATATTCAAATCTGTGGAAAAACAGAGGTGCAGAAAAAAAAGTTCAAAATAATAACCTATAGTGCTATCCTCTAGCAGATTCCCTTTAAAAATAAACCCTATAATGTACATTATGGTTTTTAACACTTCATACAGGTATTTCAAGCAAACTAACATAGATTTTAAATATGTAGATAATAAGCTTTAATGACTTTAATAAAATTGTTGATGGCATAAACAGTACAGCACTGAACTGTAAATGGTTAATATATGTACTATATGTTTTTACACTGGGATATGAAAAGATTAATTTCAGTTTTACATACCAAAATGCTATATATCGATTTTCATTGTTTTTAGTAAAATAATTTATATATATTTTTATTTCAGATACTTTGGACAAGGTTGCTTTTTCTCTTTTAAAGTTATGTGAGTAAGAAAAATAAAACATATACAAACATTTTAAATCTACCTAAAAAAAGTAAAAAAAAAAAAAAATGAAGACATTTATTTTTTATGCAAAATCCTACATATCCCAGATTCCGTTCTTTTAGCGCAAAATTCAACAAATCCATATCACTACCTCCAGCTTCACAAGTCCCTTTGTTTCCATCACATCAAGCATTCGTTAATATGAATTTATTTTAATACAGAATATACAGCATGTAAATTATTATCCAAACATCACCTTCAGAGCCAGTTCACATCTGTGCAAATTCAGAATGTGCAGATACAAGAAACAATGCATCAACAACAAGAAAAACAAATCAATCTATCTACCAGCTTGTCTGATAACTACAACAACACAGAGTAAGTTCATGAGCATGATCAACACGCTTCCTTTTCCTGTTGCACAATGTGAGCAGACAAAGAAGAGAGTCATCCTGAGTAACTTTGTCTGCCTTCTCATAAAATGTATTATGAATGTATCAGTGTTCTTATCGGCAGAATGAGTGCAGACCTTTCAGAATGGTGCTCTCGTTTCTTCTGCTCTCGCTTGTGAGCATCCTTGGATGTATTACATTTTCTACTGACAAGCGATGTTATCACTGGCTCTCATATTTTATCAAATTTGTTCATTTTGACTGATTTATTCAGCCCGGTCATGATCCAACTTTCACTCTCTGAGATAATGTGCATTGCCTGTTGTGATGCAAGCGTGGTGCTGACTGGCTGATGGGATACTGTAAAGGCATACATATTTGCAAGCTTTTTAATATGCATTTTTTGTGTATGAAATCAAATATTTTGGGCACAAATATTACATTTCCACTAACAATATATACAGTACTTCGTATATGGCAACAGGTTGCTAATATTTTAATAGTGTGATTCGCCAAATATTTTTGTTCACAAATATTTATGGCTTTACAGTATATTGCGGTTTGATGAAAACCGGAAATGTCAGGTGTCGTGAAGTTTTTAGCATTTGGATTACATATAGCGCATTTTGACTGAAAATGTGTACGCTAAGGGTACCCTTCAGGAGTAAATTGACAGCTATAGTTGGAAATGTGTGGGATTGGCGTTTATCGTGTTCTGGTATGCACCTCTTCATATGTAACTTGCCTTGAAACATGCAAAGAAAATTTTAATGAGGAAAATGATACATTCCTACCAGACAACTGTTTCAAAACCACACAATTATATACTAATAGCTTCACTAAAAGTCCCTGCCAAATCCTGTAGGAAATGTTCTACGAATAATAAATGTGAGTCATTCTACTGGGAATCTAAAGAGAAACACAATAATGTCTACAGGCCATTACAAGATACCTAACAAAATTAGAAAAACCTATGTGTACTATCAGGCAGCATTTCATATCATATAATCATGTCTGTTTTCTGTCTCTGCACCTACGCACAATGTAAAGCTTTCGTTATACCAGCTGCCCTTAAGAAACAATTTCCTTAGCTGAAGCTACTTCATCCTTTGGCATTTTGCCACCACCATTACTTCTTTAGTCTTTCCCACAGCCCTCTGTCTGACACAACTTCAAATTCCATCTGGTCAATTTACACCAGCAGTCATATTGTCTCATTTCTAAATGAACAAGGTGACCTCTAAAGCAAACAAACAAACTCTATCAAAGTAAATATGTTTCTACAAAAAAAAAAAAAAAAAAACATTGCATACTGATTTAATTTTAACATTGGAATTTAACCCCCCACTCGAATATATAGCGCTAATTATAATTAGGGATCTACTTAAATTGCGCAGAATTTACATATTTTTCGAGGGTAGGTTATGGAATAAAATTAGGATTTTGATTACCTATTTAAATATTAAATAAGCCTAAGTAGATAATATTTCAGAGCACTATAAAAGCCTAAAAATAGTGATATGCTTCCTGAGTAAAGTGGAGTGCTAAAGGCAAGCATGCAGCATCTTCAGTTGCTGCCGACATTCTGTCTGTGTTCTGAACACTTGCCCATACATAGAGACTGCATGTTCTGCATCCACCGAACTGATTGGAAGTGTAAGGTAATGCTTTGCCAAGTTATACAGATGTGGAAATCGATTAGAAACCGTCCTAAAACCCAGTTACCCAAGGGCATCTGGCATTGTTTAATAAAGGCCATATATGCAGCACGTTCATTGTCATGTTGTTTTTCCCATCCAGGCATTTATTTTATTAGTACCAAGTCAAAGAAAAAAGAAAACATGCCTATTCTGGTGTAAAATTGTAGCTGCATTTAAAAAGTAAGCAGCAGATTGTTTGAACTGATGGGGGCTGTCCTCGATTGTTCCTGTAGTACTGATTTAACTTGGCTACAACCCAGTGGCTTAACTTTGGTTTCAAAAGTGTGTGCGTGGGGGGAGAGGGCAGTTTCTGTAGCTGGGACATGAAGGTTATTGTATCTAAAATAATAAAATATGTTACAAACAAGTATGACAAAACATTGCATTCCTTTTATGTCTAATTAAAAGATCCTGTGGCAGTGTGACAGAAATGGAAAGATTCTTGGTGGTAAATCTCCCTCCCGACCTGTGAGGACACTAAGTAATGGGAACAGAGTGCCTTGGACTAGTTGGCCTGACAATTCATTCCGAGGGTTAAAAGGAAGTCGGTCATCTAGAAAGGGGACGGAGCTTTGGTGCACTAACTCATCGACCTGGAAGGGAAACGATGTGGCAGCCGTGGATACCAAGGGGTCCTGCGTGATGATACAAATAAAGGATGGGACAACGTGATCTGTTCCTTCATTTATGGTAAAGGAACAACCCGGAACGACCCGTATTGTGATTATCAAACCGTGAGTGTTTTGTTTGTTTGTCACTAATTGTTGCTGTTTGTTATTAATAGTATGACGGCTAACATGTTCCAGAGCTGTCGCCAGAGGCCAGCACTAACCCAGATATCACTGCACCTGTATCTCGACAAACTGTATTTACACCTTCAGCACTATAGCACTCACCCAGGACTGGTCACTGTGTTTGTATATTATATGTGTACTCTGAGTGTGTTTATTATTTGGGACTGCAAACCCTGTATTTACAACAGTACAATACACATTGGGATTTATTGTTTGGTCACCAGACCTAGATTACAAAATTAAATCACTTTCTGATTGGATTATCACTTTTCACTGAGCACCGCATCACTCCTGTACTCTGCTAACCACTCATTCAAAACAATAAATTGTTGGCACTGTTGTCATGAGTGATGAGTGTGACAAATAGCTATATTATTCAGTCACTTCTGAGTCATGAAATTACGAAGCCATGGCTTCAGTCTTCGAAGAGCAATGAAGCTCTGCTCAGATCAAAGCCTGGATCCAGGATCAGATCACTTTAGTACAACCGGCCCCTGCTCTACGCTGTGTTCGCCAGAGCGAGTGTGGTATAATGCAGATTTAATGAGAGGGAAGAGAATTGTCCTTGAAATATATTTCTAGAAAAGTGGAGGTTTCCCCACAATTTAATTAATTAAGATAAATACAGCTGTGCTATTAAAATGATGCTTGTACTGCATTGGTATAAGAAACAGGTGTTTTTCAAAAGTATTTTCAGCTTCCATCCACTTAAAATATGCAGATGTAGCATGAAACGCAAACTGCAGTGTATCGATGATAATGTAAATAATAGCTAAATAGCGATCGATCGTATTTTCTCCAAAGTCACAACCCCAGGTCTACCCCTCAACCTAGTGTCCCCTTAGTCCCTTCTTGTCGCGCCTCTCCAGAAGAATTAGTAGAGATTGCAGAGATGATGAATTTAAAATCAGAAGCGCTTTGAAGGGAAATGAGAACATTTGATTGTAAATGACAAAAATGCCTCCTACTTTATTGTATCTTGTGGTTACAGATAAGTCTACCACCACTTTGCAGCGATCTTTATCTCAGAGGGTGGCCTGTGAGTTGACCACCTGTTCTGCCTTCTGGTTTGTGTTTTTTTTTTTTTTTTTTTTTTTATGGTATGTGCAGTATATGGCTATGAGCCAACTTGAATCCAATACATTGTAAGGAATGTTATTGCCAGTCAAATTTGATTAATCCTAGTCATATTTTCTTGAGGTTGTCTCATTTATAAAAATACAATTGTACTCATTAATTAACTTCTAATTATTTTTTAATTATAATTAATTCTATTCATTAATAATACATTTTATAGCTGAATAGCCAATTAGTTATGATGAGTTTTTTTTTTTTTGACTGCCTCTCAAATAGAACAGTTTTTATGCCAGTCCAGTAAAAATTGCACTTTACATTGCTCTTCATTTTTTTCAAGAACAGTTTGTTCTTCAAGTGTGAGAGAAACCACTGTGGTGCAGTGATAACATAGACAAGTAATCATAAATCCTGTCTTGTCATTTTCAGAAACAGTGCTGTGAAATCCCAATCGCTTGTATATATAGAAAATCCACAATGAGTGTTTCCAAATCATATGTTTAGCCATGGCAGTTACCAATTAAACTTGATTATCCTCGACATCTCAGCAAGTTCAAAATGGGATCCCACATGGACAAGTACAGGTAATGTTTTTTTTAAAGATTCCATACATTTTTGTAGGTTGCACATAGTAACTTATAACATGGAATTTAATTATTCCTCTCCATGGTTTAAATAATGTATTTGCTTTTTTGTATTCTAACCAATCTCTTCAAGACACCACATGGCTAATGTAAACTTTGGAAATTTTTTCTTAATCATAACTTCAGTTCTCAAGTATCTCAGCAACATTGTTTTCTAGGTTGAGGTGGCCATCTCCACTCTATGACAGCCAGACTGGCTTCCATGCTGATATTATCTATTCAAGTATGGTTTAATTTTCTTCCCGACAGGCAGCCAGTCTGTCACGGAATACTCATTGGGGAAATTCGGGTTTTAACTCTGTTTGCTAAAGCGAGAAAGGCAGAAATGCACACATTACAGTCTACCACAGCGGTGATCATTGTAATCTGATAAAGGCCTGGAAATATATTAGATATTTTTACTGAAGTGCTGGGCATTGTTTTATTTAAAGCAGTACATTAGAAAATGATTCAGTATTATTAGCCAATCAGCTTCCAGCTCTAGTTGGTGTCTAGTAGACAGTAGATGCCAGCTGGAATGTTGTCGCATCAACTGTGAATTAGTCTGCATAAGTGCTGGGTTTTTCATTTTGACTTGCCATAATAAAAGATCAGATCACATCTGTTGGCCAGCAAATACTAAATAAAGACCCAATTGGTTTTATTATCCATGAAAATCAGCTAATCAATACTCTGCTAGGACAAATTCAACCAGTCCTGTACCTGCCACTGTCAATTATTGTTAACTTATAATGTGAGTTTCAGGGGGAGGAGCTAGGTCCCTACCCTCGCCTTTCATCAATTAAATCAACTCTATTTAACCATCAGTCACCCCTATGTAGTTGTCTTGTGTTTTGTCATTTGGTGTAAACCAAAGCGGATTGCAAGACACTCATTTTTTCACATATTAAAAAAG
Organism: Polyodon spathula; assembly: GCF_017654505.1. NCBI lineage: Eukaryota > Metazoa > Chordata > Actinopteri > Acipenseriformes > Polyodontidae > Polyodon > Polyodon spathula. Next base: position 32,238,178 of record NC_054537.1, on the reverse strand, counting down.
CTAAAAGCATTTAAATATGGAGTACTCACAGCACCTCTCCTTGGATTCAGATGATTCTCAAATTTAGTGTCTACAGACCGTTCCCCTGCAGCTTCAAACCAAGGCACGATCAGCCCACCTTTCTTTTCTCCATCCAGCGGCTCTGTAACATGTAAACAGGTGACTCCCGACCAAGATTCTCTTTGTATACCTACCACCCAAGGAGCTAATCTTTGCTGAACCAAGCGACTCTGGCCTTAGGACACACCTCCAGAGTGACTATACTGGAAGGGCTGGACTGAACAAACTTATAAAGACCCTTCTAAAAAATGTCAGCTCGATCCCCACAGGGAGTGATCGAGAATCGCTGTTTATCCTCTACTGCAACTCCATCTCGGCAGAACCAGTCTTTCCACCCAAAAAAGCTCCCTATCTGTGCCCAGAAGTTCACAGTTTCCAACCAGACAACAGGCAGTCCGTGTAAAAGCAAGACATCCCCACAGCCAGCAAAGTTCAGCAACAGTACTCTGTAATATTTCATGAAATAAAAACATTCATTCAGCCATTTGCCATCACTTTATCTTCAGTCAGTTCCAAACTGAGTGATTTGAATAAAAGGATGTCTAATATCGAGCAATAAGAGAAACAAACTTCAGCTCTATCAGTAATTCCTGCAGTAAACACTGTAGCGGTCACTTCAGTTACTTCTTCTTCCGCTCTAACTTTGCTCATTATAACAGATTACAACCTTGCTACTGCAACAGCATCCTCCTTTTCAACATCAGCTAGACATCACTCAATATCCCCTCAACTTTGGCGCAACACAATTGAAGGTAAGGACATCAATCTAGTTTCATTATTGATGATCACATCAGAGCTCCTGGATCACAGAGTGGTGGATTGTAGATATCTATCAGTAACACTGAATTTAAGATCCCCCAGATTATTGAAAAATCTAACATTGGGGGAATTTGACCTTGCCTTTGCCATATTCAGATGTGCTATGCTCAGTATATCCTAACCGCAGAGCTGAACTAGACTCCTATGAATTCTACATAGAGGAACTGTCTGTCAGATATGGAGGGACTATGTTTTTCAAATATCATAAAGCCTTCTCAGCAAAAGCAGCAGCTATATTGGTATCTGAAAACCACATCATTGATTGGGCACAACCCGATCCAGATCTGTTTAATAGGATTTTCGGTCATCTCAGAGCTAATGCATGTGGGGTCTGTGCTTCTACAGGACATTCAACACTCCTCTGCCCTAAGGCAGCTACAGCATCAACTTCCAAAGCACCACCTGGTATCACCTCTCACTACTCAAACAAATCCTCCTTTCCCAATCCTATACATTCTTCAGCTCCTCTTGAACAATCCACAAGATAAATATGGGTGTAGAGCCAGATTCGCAGGTGGAAGGCAAATCTGCAATAATTTCAACATTGGTTTTTGCTCAAAAAGGCAATATCATTTTATCTACATGTGCACTATTTGCAGGTATGCTCACGTCAACACACTCTGCCCTCTATCTCTCAAGTGACTTTCTCCAATGCTCACAGTTTCCACTCCACAGAATCATACTGACATAATTTTCACCAGTTAATTGACGGACTGGAAAACGGTTTTTCAACAGGACTCACTCAAATTCCTTTTTCCTCCTTTTAAACCAAAAACCTTAATTCTGCCATTCAAAAACCAGAGACAGTTCAATCTTATCGAAAAAAAAAAATTAAAAAAGGATTTATAGTTGGCCCATTTTTAGCTCCTCCATTTCCAGCCTACAGAATTAATCCTAGTGGCATTGCCACTCAGAAAATGTCAGGAAAAAAACGTCTCATCATTGATTTATCAGCACCACTGGGGTCAAGCACCAGCAGCATCAACTCGCTTATTCCTCAAGATCAATTTTCTATTTCAAATGCAATTCACTCAATTAAATTAGCATGTCATGGTTCCTGGTTAGTAAAAACAGTTAGATCAAATGCTTAAAGTAATGCCAATCCATCTTTTTCTTTGCCACCTGTTTGGTATATGCTGGGAAGGAAAGGTTTATTTCGCTACTCAGTTAACTTTTGGCTGCCACAGCAGCCCAAAGATATTCAACACTCTTTCAGAAATGCTATGTTGGATACTTCTCAATCCTTACCGTGTTCCATTTCTGCTCCACCTCCTTGATGATTATCTTCTGATCTCCCCTCCATCAGATCCGACAGCAGTAGCGATCTCTAATCTTAAGAGTTTATTTTCAGAAGATGGCATTCTGTTTTCTAGGGAAAAAAACAAGGGCCCCTGCATCCTTTGGAATTTCTTGGAATCACACTGGATACACAAAAGTTTGAAGCCAGCCTACCTGAGTCCAAACTCAACCATATTCGTTTTCTTATCCAGAAGTTTCAGATCAGTAAAACAATCAGAAAACTTGCACTGATTTCCTTGTTGGGTCATTTCAACTTTGCAATTCGCATTATCCCTCAGGGGAGGACGTTTATAGCTAGACTAGCACTCGATCGACAGCAAAAAAATTGCACTCATACATTAATATTTCCTCAGAAGCTAGGAAAGACATTAAAATGTGGTCTGCTGTTATTCAGCACTGGAATGGCCTGTCTGTTTTATGACAATTTCATTTCAGCACCATACGACCTGGCTTTGTTTACAGACGTCTCATCTCTGGGATTTCAGGTCTCTTTAACAATCAATGGTTTTGCAATATAAGGCCTTAGGAAATTTTAAATCTATCTCCACATCTAAAATCCACAGCTCTTCTCAAAATTTACAAAATAGTTGCAGCAGCCCACCAATGCAGTCATCTCTGGTCTAACAAATTGTTATTATTCTACCGTGATAATATAGCAACAGTGCACATTATAAATAAAGGCATTTTATTTTTGTATAGATCATCATTTTGTTAAGCATCATTTCATGGTTCTCTATGAGTCGTAAGGGACCCCCTTGTCGTCTTCTCTTTCAGGTTCTGATGCCTGTTTTTATGTGAGGGCCCCCAAGCGGTGGAACCCCTCTTCGTTTGTCTGATCTCCTCAGAGATGGTGACCCCTCTATTGTTTTGTTAGGCCTTTGAAGAGGCGAAACATCCCACTATGTATGTTGTAATAACTACTAACTCCATGCTTTTCTTTCCAGTTTGCAAGCCTCTTTCTATGTTGGGTCACCTCAGAGACAATGTCCCCTTTTTGTAAGTCGGGTCATCTCAAAGATGGTGGCCACCCTCCTGTTTTTCAAGTTCAGGATCTATCTAGTGTTTTTTTTTTTTTTTTTTTTTTTAAATAATGAGCAAAATTTTTATTTATTTATTTATTTATTTATTATAGCAATAGTGCACTATCGATGATGGCTCTACTGTGTGGTAGTTGACACTGACTTTGCAAAAAGCCATTTTTAGCTAATGACTCAACACACCTTAAACTGGTATGAGAAAGGTATTTTGTTAAATATGCAATTACCTAGTTTAAAGTCATCTTAAAAGTTGTGGAAGCTTGTTACAAAATACTTTTAATTATCCCTCCAATGTTCTGGTTCTTTAACAAATCCCAGATGTTGACTACCTGGACAAACTGTAAATCTGCATTTTTACCCCCCAAGTATAATAAAACCTTTCAAATACAGGAGCCACACATGCATTCTGTTAAACAGTTACAAAACACCTGTAACAACTTAACAACTTACCATAGACCTGAGATAAAAGTTTTCTTTTTTTTTCCCATAACTCCCTCAAAAACAAAGCCATGCTATAAACTAAATCGCTTAACCCAACAAGTTATCAAACTATGTAGATGGAATCTGTCAAAACTTTTAAAGAGAGTAGAGATCATTATGTTACATTGAGGTGATACAGAACCTGCAGTACTGGACAGTATATAAGATAAAGCAGTTGTCAGGAATTGGCTGTAAAATGGCCAACAAAACAGATTCAAAGAAACTTGGAACAATTGTATGTTATTTGACATTTTATACATTGTCAAATGGAAATATTGTACCGTATGTTTTGCACCTGGTAAAAGCTGAAGATGCAGGTTCAATTTTAAATAATAACTCATAATTAACTGAATGAAAAGCACAAGATAACACTAATTGCAAAAGAAGAAACTTTTGATTGGCTGAAGGGAACTTAATGATTTCTATTGTTCTGTATTCTACAGATAACCTATAAGCCAGAGATAATCACAGCTTTCCTCATCCCTTTAAAAACATAACTGTATATGAACAGGTTTTATCAAGATAATAGATATGCTTTTGATATAGAAAAACTATATAAAGTATAGAAAACTATGCTTTTAAAACATCTATCTATCATGGTCTAGTCTTCTATCCCTTGTGATGATTACTGTAATAAAACAAACTCAGACAATGTAAAAACAACTGCAAATGATTACCAAGAATACAAGATATTGTACAGCACAATTAAGAGTAGATTTAAAGTTATATATCTTTACTGGACAACAATGCATAACTAATGCCTAAAAACTAACAACTTCTGAAACATTTTAGTTTTAATCACTGCTATTTTCTTGGCTTTGTATTTTGTCCCAGTCCTTTTCTGACAGCATTTGAAATGTTAAAAACATTTTCTGTCAGGGAGTGCACCACGTTTAGTGACAATTTAGATTACCTCTTTATGATAGGTTGAGGAATGATAGTTTTTACCTATATATTAAAAATACATACATACATAATCACGGAAAAGCTAGCCACTGTCTGACTGACACAAATTAAAACTTGAAAGTCACTTTTTGAGTGTATGCATTTACAAAATCGCACAAAATATGACTTAATAATCTCATAATGTCTCTGCCAATGATACATTTCAATAAATTTGCCTTGGCAGGATCTGCAAAAGATAAAAACTGACCTCTTCTGTCTAAACCTGTGGTTTGATATTCTCCACTTTAAAATAATGTATTATAAGAATAGAACATTCAGAATGTTGCCAGAGCTGATTCCCCATTAGCCTCCTCTCAGCTAGTTTTAATAAGGCGATACATTCTGAGGAAATAGGTCTGTATCTGTACACAGTGCATGAGTCAACAAGAATTTCTGCGGTGACTCTTCTACTGTACATTGAGGTCTGTGAAAGCAAGATTATTACTATTCTGGTCCTATGTGTCAAGTTTAAGGCTTTATTGGGTAGTCAAAACAAAAAAAAACCTGTCTATGCCCACTGGTGACAGCATAAATAAAACTAGGTAACTGGAAAACAATATTTATCACAATAATCACTTCCAAAGGAAGAAAAGTGAATGAGATGGTGCATCTAATATATATGAGATACCACTCCATCACAGTGGTGCATTGATTCTTTCAGCTTCTTATGCCTCATCACTCTGAAGCATCTATGAGCACGCAATGTCCTTAAAATCCCATTTGTAGCATTTGGGCCAGGTCAGAATGAATAATAGCTCTCATCTTGCTGGAGTGGAATTATGAGCTCAGGCAGGTGAGCACCAAGCTGGTGTCACTGAACAGTCTGAGAGTGCATCAGGAGTGGAAAAGGATAAAGCAAGTTGACTGGAAGATTACATTGCTATTTCAGCCAGACTTAAAGCGTGTGTAGCAAACTAAATAAGAAAATTAGAAGTTAAGTCTGGAGATTAGAAGTTTTCCAGCAGCTATGACAATTGCACAAAAAATAGTTAATTTCAGAAATAACAGATTTTGACTAGACTAGACTAGATTTTGTTGTCAGTAAAATAATTATATAGCTAAAATATTGTACTTAAGAGGGTTTAACCACTATTAAAAGTAGGTAAATATTTGTCTGCACTAATCATGGCTTATACAGTTGGCTGAACATGTATTATGGCCAGTAATTGAAAAGAAGTCAGCATGGGTAGAAAATGCAGAACCGGGTACCTTCTGTGAAAAATATCCAGATACCCAGGTCTTTATCGGGTAATGATTAAAAAAACAAAAACCAAAACATGTATATTAATGTTTTAAGTGCATTTACATATTTAAATACTAGTCAGTACACATACATTTAGTCCTGTGGCAGAGCAGAAGCAAGCTTTGCACATAATGAAACGGGGAAGGGCAAAGCCCTGCATGTAAAATAAATGTATTATTGGGTCAAAAACATGAGTGAGTGTTAAGATTTAAAATCTATTGTTTGTTTATTTTGAACGGTGTATTTAATTAATGGTTGGTGGTGTATTGTGTTATTATTTAAAATTGTATAATATGATTTAAAAATGTATGTTTTTGTGTTTAAAAAAACAAGTGTTTTGCTTGCCATTGGTTGGATGTGGTCTGGCAGATGCGGTGGTAACAGCTTGTATCTGCCAGATAGCTCATGAGAATGTGGCTAGAGCCATTATTGAATGCATATAAACGTGTATGTTTGTATGCTGGGGGGGGGGGGGGGTACTACTCGTGCTGGTCTGCCCAGCACGATACTTGTTTATGTGGTGTCAGTGTTTGTGGTTTATTTTTGCTCAACCGTTTTGTTTTGCTCTGTGAGCATTGTTTTTGTCAAAATGTTTTTTTTTTTTTTTTTTTTTTTTTTTTTTTTAAAAATGGCTCCACAGTGTTCTTTTCACCCGTGTCAGCTATCTGGTCTGGGGACGTCATCTACTCAGCTACCCTGTCACAAGTCCCTTCAGATCTGTTGACTTATGTAGCCTTTTTAAGTACTAGAAACATTGAAATAATAATAATAATAATAATAATAATAATAATAATAATAATAATAATAAATAATAATAATAATAAACAATGTTAAATGCGCTTCATGCTGTGGGATTCTTTGCAACATCTATTGATCATACTATTCTGGTTATTGTTATCTTACAGCCTGTTAATCAAAATGTCTAGAGTGAGGCATTCAAGGCTGGAATGTGGATACTGCTTGCAGCCTCCTACCCATCATTACAAAGTCTCGCTCAACCATCCCTTAGCAAACATTGATCACTAATAGGCGACAGCCTTAACCAAATTGCTCATTAACGCAGGTAAAAAGGCCTGCCAAAACATAACAAATCATTAATTAAGCAGTTGCACAGTTTGCTTGGCTGTCATGTATTTTGAATGAATGTGGTTTTTCATAGCCATTTGGGTTTACAAAGAGCCTTATTGACTAATGAACAAAAACTCACTATACTGCTCAGTGGAATGAGGATCAAAGTTGGTGAATCTTTAAAACACAGTACAGTATATATGTAACTAATGTACATAGCCAGTATGGTTTTACTTTTTAGTGAATGTTTAACCTATTTTTTTATCCAATGGCTTAATGGGGCATCAGCTGTTAATTGAAATTATTCTCATTAGTTATTTTGACACACTTAAAATTTGTAAGACAGGTCATATGTTATCTATAATTTTATGCAATTACAATCAATAAATTTAGGATTCATCCCAATTATAGTTCCCCTGCTCTAACATAGATATTTAGTAACACAGATCCAGGTCAATAAATCACCCCTGGTGGAAAACACCAGCAGAATAACTATAGGGTAAAATGGCAGCAGCCTTGCTGCTGATTAATCATTAAAATGACCCCACTTTTTTAATACTTCAACATCATTTCTGTATTTATTGATCTATACAACAGACCGATTGATATACTTTAAATGGTCTAATGTACATACAAGCATTTATATTTAATAGTGAAGTGTCCTTGGCAATGAGCACACTCAGAAGTTTATGGCTCAATTACTTTGATATAGTTTATTAAAATAAATTTTTATTGTACTGAGATCCCGCAGATATCTTAAGTGGTCACCAAGGGAGTCATTTTTTTTTTTTTTTTTTGTATATCTTTAGGGCTTGCTACATTCTGGTGCTCAAACATCCATTTACAATATCGACCCTCTAACCACAGTGTGTGGTCTAAACACCAACTAATAATAAAGACACATTTCAACGTTTGCATCTACTTTTCTATTAAAAGCTAGTATACCAACTCCCTTATAGTATGTCTGAACACCAGTTGGAAAGTCACTGTCACAGTATTATATAATAATGTGTTACTGGTATTTTTAATCAGTAATTACAGTTTATCAATTAATGTTTGTTTTTTTTTTCTTTTTTTTCTTTTTTTAAAGATGTTGTATAAATTAGATGTGCAGTTGACATTGTCAGCTATACACAATATACTATTTTAGCCATAATTGAGAAATGTCACTGTTAAAAAAATTAAGGCATCAATTTCAGTATTGCATGAAAAAAAACATGGTATAACAAAAAAAATAAATAAATAAAGAACTATTTCATTTTTATCATAACATTCCAATTTACAATAAACTGCTTGGCTGCATGATTTTAAAGCTACCTGAATTATAACTGGGCTTCTGATTTTCGGTTTTAACCGATAAAAAACGGCGAAACACCCCAAATAGAAATAAAATTAAATCAGTGTATAGCCAATAAACACAGGAAAACACCAGAAACAATTACTCAATTCACATTGACTTCACCAAAAACCTACTACAATAACTACAAAAAAAAAGCTACTTTTCCCAGAGCAGCTGAGCGATGTTCCTCCTTCCTGCCTTCTATCTACCACTGATTCATTCTGAATACTTTAAACTCGCCCCAACTACCGAGTGGCAGCAAATTCCTACATTACTATTGGAGACAGACTTTAAAACACGATTACAATTAGGAATGGAGGCTTCTTCGTGGGATTTAAAGCTGTGTTACACTTAAGATAGAGAGGATTTAAAACAGAATTGCAGGCAAAATGTAAAAAAGTGCCTACATACAAAAACCCCAGAAGAATGTGCCTGTGGCCATGAGGATTTTGTTGTGGAAGACAGCAAAGGAAAGAAGGTACAACGTTGAGTTACTACTATACATATTTTGACAGAAAAAAAACAAAAACTTTTTGGAAAGTAACCGAAAACAATAATTTAATACATTACATAAAAAGCAAAAGCCCCCCCCCCCCAAAAAAAAAAGATTTTACATACAATTACATACAATTTGAAAGTAGCTAAAAATAAGCACTGAAAAATGAAATTAATAAAAACCAAAACAAGAGAAGCCCTGATTCTAACAGATGATTAACAAAATTGCATTAACAGTTGGAATAACACACAGGACTGTTTATTAATACAACATAAGCAGGATAATACAATCTGCTTCAAGATAAATTTATATATCTATTGTAAAATAAGATGTAGTGAAATGTTTTGAAATCTACTGTTTTAATTGGCTGAGAATTTATAATTAAATATACAAACAAAAAATATCTCATTAATTTGGGGTGATCTGAAGCATTATCTTTTTAGAATTATATTGTATAAATATGATAATGTATCTTTTAAATTATGTAACATTAAACACAAAGCATACTGAATGATTTCAACTCTTCTAGCCCTTCCTACTCTATGAATGTCTATATAAATGTAATAGATGGGGTTGCCAGAGTTAAAAGGTCACTCTATCACATGATTCGAATGGAATGGGGTAGGCTGTTCAGTATCAGCACTTTAGATTTTCCAGACAATCTCAAGACAGCTCAAAGCTGGTAAATGCATATCTAGGAATGCACGATGTCTCAGTTTTGGAGAAACAGAACCCAGAACTACTCAGAATGACTGCAAGCATCATAATATAAATGTCAAAAAAAAAAACACATATACACCCAAATAGTCTGTTCTCACCAACATAACAACCAACTAAGACGTACCTTTACAGTATTTACAGTAAGCTAATGTGATCCATCTGCATCTCCATCCAGTTGCATTTTTTTCCATCTGATGATGTAAGTGTTCTTCTGTCTGGTGTTGATGGCTGAAGTGTAATGCTGGCTATTTCGCCTTCACAGCGCATCAGCACACATAACGGCTGTGATGCTGGCTCCAGGGATCAACCACAGTGTGGTCTCCCCAGAGCATCAGCATGACAAGCGTCTGGATTGAGCTAAGTAGGGTACATCTCTGCAGTCTTCAAGTGGGCACCTTCCATCCTTGGCGTTTCGTCAACTATCCCACACCACCTCAAGGGGGCTCGACAGTGATTCTGGCGAAGCCAACATCACCCCCCTCCGTCCCCCACTCAACTCAGCCAAGCTTACCTGTACATCAGCGTTGCTTTCTTTCTATTGTGTTTGAGATACCCAGCCAGAATCTTTCTATTGTGCTTGAGATACACAGACAGTTGCTGCGCCTTTCTGCTGCTTCAGATAAGTTCTTCATTCTGCAATGCAACTCTTGGCCACTGAACCTGACATCTCTGAAAAACCGGTTTGTAGAGTGTGCCACAAATCCTCGAAAACCCACCTCCACTGGGTAAACCCAGACTATCCATCGTCGCAAGTTAGTAGAAGATACCTAAGTTTCTTCATCTCATAACCCTCATCCACAGCATGCTCCCATGGCACTGTTAACTATACCAGATGAATAAGGCATGCTGATCCAGACCATAAGGCAATGTCTGGTTGAAGCTTAGTGGTGGTAAAAATAAGCCGTTGACCAACATCTGCCAGCATTTTCCAATCTCTAGCACCTTCCAGTTGTCCTGGGCGAGGCTTGGTTTTAACACTTTTTTGGTGGTTGCTCTCATGGACGGAGGAATATTGTCTTTTGTGTGTAATGCTTTGATGGAACTGGTGGCAACTTATTTGTCATGTTATGCCTGTCTTCCAATGCTAAGGCCAAACCTCACAGCACCTGGTCATGGCGCCAAGTAAACTGTTCTTGGTTAAGGCCCACCTTACATCCTGGTAAAATGTGCCTTAATGTTGCAGGTGGTGTGTACATTTTGTCATTTGTAAAGATTTGTATCTGATTTTTTCATCCGAATACATGTCAACAAATATTTGTTTGAATATTGTGATATTTGTCCCAGCACTAATATATATATATATAGTAAATATGGACTGGAAAGGAGGACTATAGTTGAAAATTATTGACCAAAGGGAAAACTATTGTTACATTGCACCCTGGAGGTAACTTTAATTTTTGAAGACACATATTTAATATATATATAAATGAGTCAAAAAAATAAGTGAAGCAAGGTTGGATAGCAAATATGACTTTATATATGTGTTTTTAAATATGCAGCTGATACAGCACACGTAAATAGCTATTGACATATATTTTGTTTGAATATCGCTGATACAGCATAAGTAAATAAATAAATACCATAAATAAATAACAGAACATGTTTGTGAAGTTCATACCGCATAGTTATTAAAGTTATTTTGTTGTACAGCTCTCCGTCTGGTTTGCTGACTGCTGCATAATCCAATTTATATCCCGCCCGTCAGCTAGGGTGCCCCAGGAGAAAGCCTGCGCCTGCCAATGGGGCACCGGCAGGACACCCTCCACTCACAGCAGCAGCAGTGACAATGGCAAGCAAGTGACAAGCAAGGGAAAGCAAGAAGCAGCTCTGACAGAGTTAAGCACGCTGCCAGACTCCACGACTATATATATATATATATATATATATATATATATATATATATATATATATATATATACATACACACATATATATATATATATATATATATATATATATATATGTGTGTGTGTGTGTGTGTGTGTGTGTGTATATATATTAAAATCTCACACAGCTAATATATATATTGCCTTAGAATACATGTAAAAAGTGTTTGTTTGGATATTGGGGCATTGGTCCTAGCAATACTTATTACACTATGGGCCTCATTTTCGAAAGGGCACTAAATGTAGCTGTTATGTTTGTTTGGTCCAGTGTTTTATTTAACCACTATATTATCTGTACCAATGTAATTATAAAACTATAAAATAAAATCTGAGAAATTATAACATTAATTCATGTTTATTCACGCTTAATTTAACCTGTTATTTGCAGGTATTTTCCACTGCTCTTTATGAACACATTCATGTAAGTAATGCCTCTATGATGCCAGACAGATTTAAGCCCAGAAAAATAGGTTTAAATAGTGAGCCTATGAGTGACTAAAGGCTGACCAAACAAATTAATTATCGCTCACTTTAAGATGCACATTACGATTATTAGTAAATACGGTGTGAATAAAGCTCACCTCATTATTCAGAGCAGGGTGCCTCATTTAAAGACATTATCATGCATTACTATACACATCACATATTCATTCTAATTACCATACTGTGGCACAATAAAATCAGTGTGTGCCATAATATTCCCACTATTTCACATAATAATGAATATAATTGCAATAGTAAATACAAAAATCATGAACACGCACACTAATTGCAATTATGGTGCCCCATAATGTTTAGTGCCCTTTCGTAAATAAGGCCCTATGTGTTTTGTTCTTTGTTATGTTAATTACGCATAAGGGAATTATCTGGGAATGTAACTAGACAAGGGGACACACAATTGGGTAATGCACGACACTACTAAAAAAAAAAAAAAGAATGTTCATGAAGATCAGTCTAAAGACTGCACCATAAATCTATATGTGGTCTTAGAGTTTCACATTAAGATGTATCTACCCAAAACCAAAACATTATAGAATTGTGAAAATGCATTACATTATCTTATGGAAATATAGTGAATATAGTACATGGAAGGAATACAGTATTTTATATTTTTTATTTACCAATAGTATCCCTAATATCCATTCTTGGATGGTTTTGCATGGATCAGATCAGGTAAAATTGAATATATAAAATGAAAGGTTTTAGTCCTAATATACCAATTAAAAAATGCAGGGTAGTTGTGTAATGTAACTAATCACTATATTAGTTTGCCATGTTGCACTTTGGTACTTGTACTTATACATTCAATATACTTGAAATATATGTTTGCATTTCAAAAAAAAAAAAAAAAAATAGACAGGATTTGGATCCAAACTCAATCATTTGACTTTTCTGAACTTTAACACAACCCCCGTTGTGAGTGTAGCAGGGGGCCAAAAGTCAAAACTAGATAACAGTCTTGACTGTTCATGAATATGCATGACTTTCACACTTTGGCGATAAAGATCGCTGTCAGGCCAGGTGAAGACATTGATCATAGAAATAATAACACCTATGTATTAAAGAGGGGTGTCTCTAAATAAATTTAGCTGAATCGTGTTTAAAAATGCAATTGTTTTAAAAAGAGAAGGCTTGTAATAGGAAATGAGGCAGATTTTACATTATACAGATAGGGGATAAGTCGCTATTGGGACTCTTCCATGCAAACAATGCTTACGTAAGCTGAAATGGGCGGAACCTATTTGCATGTTAACTCTGGCTAAATCTGCTTGCTCTTCAGATCAAATGACCTAGTGCAGCACCAGCTATCATGTTGTAAAATGTTTATGGGAACGGGTTTCATTCAAAACTGCACATTTGTGGTGGAATTATTGAATTATCTTATTATCTAGAATCAGATTAAGAGGCTAAATTTGTCGAGCATCAAGGTTTTAAAAAAACAAATTAAGATATCAAATTTGATTAAAAGTTCTTCCATTGGATTCAGCAGGGTGTCTGGTTTCAGTACATTCAGCTCTATAATTACAAAGTGCTTTGCATCCTGGGCAACCTTCATCCCTTTCACTTGTTGTGATGTCATTAACACATGATGCTCATTGGCAGTTTCCAAGGTTATCAATACGTATTATTTCTAGAATTTCAATTCAACAACTAAAAACAAATCCTTGATTGTGATATTTATCATACTACATCTTAAGCCCTGTTCACACTTGTATCAGTACAATACTAGTACAGTTTGTTTCAGTATAGAATATACTGGTACAAAACCACTTTTTGTCCTAACTCACTTTTCAATACTGGTACAGTACCGATACACTTGCGATATACCTGTCCACATCATTTTCCACAAAAAACGTGTACATTTTCTATATTAACAGGTTTTTAGATATCCCGTAGACTTGATTACAATGTCAAAAACATTATTCTCTACATGAAGAAAAGTGTTTGTACCCACTTTCCCACTCAATTTATTGAAAAGGTTCAAAGTCAGCATGAAAATAATATAACTGTTAAAGTGAGCTTACATAAACACTTATTAAACATTTATTTGCTTACCCCACAGTATATGACATGTCCACAAATGACATTTTTTAAAGGAAATACACATTTGGCAAGTAGTGTATTTAACTATGTTTAGACATAAATTATACTGACAAAATAATGTTTTTTAAATATTTATTCATGTTAAAAAAAAAAAAAATACAGCAAGCAATTTCCTGAAGATAAAATGTATTTGTAATACAAATTAAAAGTAAATATATATTACAATATCACCTTTAAAAAAATTAAAAAAAACAGCTGTCCATAAAATAAGATGACAACATATTTAAACAAAAATTACTGTCTGCAATGCAAAACTTGTTTTCGTTTCTCAAAAAAATACAAATGGCGCCCTGTAATTTTCGATGAACCTCCAGAGAACCTTGCCTTTAAGTTCTAAAATTCGCGCATGCGTAGAAAGGCTCAAAAAGGCAAACGCTAACTTATTTCCCGTGACACTAGTACGAAACCTGATCTTTTTTTTAAATAACAGTATCGGTACGACACTGATATGAACTCCAGTCTGGATAGATGTTTCGGTACGATTCCGCAACAATACCGGTATAAAAATGCTGGTATGAACAGGGCATTACAGTCTGCAATTAGCAGAATACTGTATGTACTAGGAGAAATGTTCATCAAACAGAACAGGAAGCACAGACTAGATAAGGTGAACAGACATCCCAGTTCAGCTGGGACAGTCTCGGTTTTTCATCAAAGGTCCCGGTCTCCAGACATTTTTCTCAAAATCTTAGTCATGTTTTCAGCCACAACCTTTTGTCAAAATAACGTAATCATCCGTTTCCTATATAACTTTGTGTATGGCAGTGACATTTTTTTTTAGTCAGTTTATGTTCAATATGAATCTAAAATTATGTGTAATACAGGAATTTCATAACAGTTCAGTTCTGACTGGATTTAGCACAGACACTAAGCAGAGCAGCAAGAGGTTGCAAACATTCGAATCCACCAGGTTAAACCACATCAAAAACTTTAATAAATACAACCATCCTGATGCAGTATGAAAAAGGAAGAAAGAAAAATGAGAAAACGCAAATGTATTTTTAAAGATGATCTACAGAATTAAATATTTAATATATTTTATTAATAATAATAATAATAATAATAATAATAATAATAATAATAATAATAATAATAATAATAATAGTGAACTCAATAAAATAATAACAATATGTAATTAGCCACAAATTATACAGCCAAAAGAGAAATTCTGAAAAAAAAACTAAGAGTGAGAGAATGGCTATTTAAATAACCATTCAATATAGTGTCCCAATTTTTTTCTGATATAATCCCTTTTTGTACAATAAGCCACAAGTCTTTAAAAAAAAATACTTTCTGTGTATATATTTGTTTGTGCAGTTGTATCCCCATTTTCAGTGCCAAACAAAATAACCTGCTCTTGTTTTAAACTTAACTGTCTGGCTATTTTAAAAATATAAATCTCAAGAAAGAACATCTTGTGGTGGACCCCTCATTTTAACTAATTCACTGCTCTATGCCAGTGGAAACCTTTGCAGCCGCCACATTTTATTAGCTGCTGGTCAGAAGCAAAGGAAAAATAGGAAATTATCACATTATGTAGCACAACGCCAGCAACACTATGTTCATTATGTTTTAATGAAGAAGAACTAAACCAGGGATTTTTAATTGCTGGGTTCCCTAATACGATCAGTGCTATAGACAGTACTCATGAAGCAATTAAAGCACCAAGAGTGACTTAATTTAATTTCATAAACAGAAAAAGTACCATTCAATTTATGCCCATCTCCATCTACTAACTGTTGTTGCTAAATGGACAGGCAGAACCCATAATTAATTTATTCTTCAGAACAACAGTGTGGGCACTCGCCTAGAAAACAGAACAGTGACAGATGGCTACAGTTATGGTATATGGCTATATAAGGACGTTTTAAATGCAACCTGCGAACAACTTCAGTGACATTGAGATTTATTAACACAGAATATTTAGAAACGTGTGTACAAGTGAAAAATTTTAAACTTTACGCATATGAATACATTTATAGTAATTTCTTGGAGGGGAATGGTGCCAATATCCATCCTTCTTTCTACAATTGAAATGTAGCCTGTACAATGGTTCGTCAGGGATGTTGCACTGTTACAGTAACCTTCAGCCATTTAGAATTTTGAATCCAAGCGTATTACAAAAGCCCTTTTAAAATGGTCATTCTTATAATCTGGCACTTGTCCCACGATCTCATAGGCAGTGTATTTCCTGTTGCCATACAAAATGGGGTGCTCGCCTGGCTTCTACTTAATGGAAGTGAATCGTGTCATAATGTCATCTCCCTACATCCCTAGCAACCCAGCTACTGCATGCATTAAATTGGTGATGTGTGCATTCCTCCCCCCCCCCCCGCCTATTATAGCACACCAGTCGGTTTTATTTCATATGAGCTTTCTTGGCAATATTGGCTTTAGTCTGTGTGCTTAGCAGTTTGTGTTTGATAAACTACTGTTTCACTGTGCATTGTGTTGAAAAGCAAAACATTAGTACATCATCCTGTAAGAAGACAGCCTTTATTATCTCTAACAAAGGTAAGATATTTCTTGTGCTGTTAAAAAAGGAATGGCTTTTTTTGTACAGTATTTACATTCAACACCTCCTTTTCTTGTTTTAATTATAAAATAATCTCATCATACGACACATTAGGAGTTAACAATACAAATCCTTGCTACATAAACATTAAAACATTAATCTGAGTCACTTTCTGAGTGAAAATCATGGCCATTTTTTTTTCTTTATACAGCACTTGTAGTGTTATCACTGTTCACTTCTGGTGACAGCATCCAAATACTAGTATCCATATGAATATTGGTTTCTGATTCCAATTTATATTTTATATTTTAATTCACTATCGCTATAAACACTGTAAAGACAATGCCAGCAATTTGATACCCAGCTTTAAAGGACAATGACACACAGCTGCTGTAATAGGGTTCCTAGCCCTCGTTAATCATCAGGGATATTTTAATAAACTTGATTAATCCATTTGAATTTACTGTCCAGGAAATATTCAAACTGGCAGGTATTTCAGATCCTGATTTATGCCAGTGAGAAAATTAAAATCACTGCCGTAACAATTAATTGACGGAGTCACAAGAAGCATTCATATCTCTGTCTATCCTGTCAGAATGTGACTGTTAACTGCTTTATAGAGTATATGAGAATTTGTAGACTAAGGTCTATTACATAAATTATTGATATAACACTTTCTTTTTTCTTAGTACTTTTTCTATAATTAAAATCTCCTGGGTTTGCTGGCTACAAATGAGATTAATCTCAAGTGGCTCAAGCCCTCTCCAGCAGCAGTGAAATTGTCATCTATTCTTCATTAGCTCCAAGAACGTATATGTTTTTGCTTGAGTTGTCAGCTCCAAAAGGGATGGAGGATGGTTGAGGAGGAGAGTAGCGTGGGCTAGAGCTGTAATTATATCTTACATTACTTTCAGAACAGATTTTCACTTAATTTTCCTTCTATTGTAAAGAGTTTATTCATGCTTGACCCACTGGTCCTAATAACTGCTCGGTGCTATTACTTCAGAGAATAAGTATTTTAAAGCCGTGAAGCTGTTTTTCAGATGTTAGGGTGACTGATAATCAGCAGATTCATCATTTTGCCAGCTTTCAAGTATGGTGACTCATCCAATTTTATTTGCTTTAGCTCTGGATGCTGTAGATCTAATATACTTGACAGCAGTTAAACCACCGTTGATAAAAACTCTGCTTTTCAGCAGGCAGTTTGTGGCTGAACATTTTTTAAACACACCTTTTTACATATCTAATGAAAACAAACAACAATGCCTGTATTCGTAAGCATCAGGACTGGTGGAGGTGTCTTGACATTGTACTAGCATATTCCTGAGCTCAGAGTAGTTAGTGTAAAAAGTAGAGCAGATTAAAATACATTTTATTTTTCACTTGGTTATTCTATTGGATATACATACAGATTATATTTCTTAGGACAAAAAAACTACAGTTGGATTCTTAGAAAACGGTGAGTATTAAAATGAATGATGAGGATAGCTTGCTGGGAAAATATGGCCTGCTCATTATTTTAAAATGACTTCTGGAGCTTCTAGTAAGACAATGAAGCTAATGAATGTTACACAACCATTTATCAAAAAATAAAAATGAAATAATGTATGTTACAGGTGCAAACAGCAACCAGTTTCCAAATCAAGTATCAGAAAAAAAAGAAAAAAAACTTTAATATTCAAAAGCGACCAGAAAAATAATTGCTTGTGTAATGTGTATGGTCTTCATAAATTACAATTTAAAACACATGTGTGCATTTTATTATACATAGTAATATAATACATTCATATTTTGGGAGATTCTTTCGTTTCTTATCACAAACAAGTGAAGCAAGTTATGTGAGACTCCCCAAAGAGCGCCAAGGTGTTTAATTGATTTAATTGATTAGATTTTATTTCAGGTTTGCAAAATCAAAGCCATGGTGATCAATAATTGATTCAAATTTGCATCTCTAAAATGTATTGTTGCCATTTAAGTCCCCTATAGGTCTTCTTCTGACGGTGACTAATAAAATTACTAAATACTATATATATATATATATATATATAGATATATCTATATAGATAATATATATATATATATATACCTATACACACACACACACAGTTCTGGAAAAAATTAAGAGACCACTGCAAAATTATCAGTTTCTCTGGTTTTACTATTTATAGGTATGTGTTTGGGTAAAATGAACATTTCTGTTTTATTATATAAACTACTGACAACATTTCTCCCAAATTCCAAATAAAAATATTGTCATTTAGAGCATTTATTTGCAGAAAATGACAACTGGTCAAAATAACAAAAAAGATGCAGTGTTGTCAGACCTCGAATAATGCAAAGAAAATAAGTTCATATTCATTTTTAAACAACACAATACTAATGTTTTAACTTAGGAAGAGTTCAGAAATCAATATTTGGTGGAATAACCCTGATTTTCAAGTACAGCTTTCATGCGTCTTGGCATGCTCTCCACCAGTCTTTCACATTGATGTTAGGTGACTTTATGCCACTCCTGGTGCAAAAATTCAAGAAGCTTGGGTTTGTTTGATGGCTTGTGACCATCCATCTTCCTCTTGATCACATTCCAGAGGTTTTCAATGGGGTTCAGGTCTGGAGATTGGGCTGACCATGACAGGGTCTTGATCTGGTGGTCCTCCATCCACACCTTGATTGACCTGGTTGTGTGGCATGGAGCATTGTCCTGCTGGAAAAACCAATCCTCAGAGTTGGGGAACATTGTCAGAGCAGAAGGAAGCAAGTTTTCTTCCAGGACAACCTTGTACTTGGCTTTGGCGAATGCACATTTGTTTGTTTTAGTTGTTTAATTATTAGTTATCCCCTGCACCTGCTGTGTATTGTAAATTAGAGCCAGGTGCAGGGTATTTAAAGAGAGCAGCCAGTCTATTCGGGGCTGTAGTGTGAGGAGCCCGGTTGTGAGTGGGTGCAACCGTCAATAAGGTACTGTGAATAAACCTTTGCGTGTTTGCTTTTTGTTAGTTTTAAAATAGGTAAACAGCCTAGATGTTCTGCATTATAGTAAGGTTCCTGTGTGTGTAGTTAGTGCTCATAAAAGAGCTAGGTGTTGGTTTTGTTTATTTGTTTTTTGTTTATTAAAAGTGCGCGCAAGCGCTATAAAATTCAATTTCCATGTTCTGGGTCCTGTCTTAATGGGGTAACGAACCATGAGAGTTGCAGAGTCTTATACTATATATATATATATATATATATATATATATATATATATATATATATATATATATATATATATTGTAACAAGGTGGCCCTGTGGTGCAGTATATCTTTGTAATAAACACAGGCAGAATACTTCAATTGCAGTACAACAACACTTGTGGTGTTCTTTATTCAGTCCGCAGCTGTCGTATAACAGATAATAAACAAATCAAACAGCCTACCTTCTTTAGAAGGTGTTATCTATACTTGATCACTTGGTCCTAGCTAAACACAGGACGGCTAAGCCATTTACCTGTAACAAAACATCAAATCATTGAAGTTCACCCAGAATAAAAACAGTTCCCCAGACTACAGGTAACTTCTTTTAGATTGTTATCTCTCTCCAGCCACATGTACTCTTCTTCTGTACCCTCTCCCAGATGGGTTCATCGTGTCCCTCACAATCACCCCTATTGTAGACACCTGTCAAATCAGTTAAGCAATTAGACCATTTAAGCTGGTCACGAAACCCAAGGCCTTCTGGGCAATGGAGTTCTCTTTTTGACCCCTGTAGTAAGAGTGACTCCTCTAGAGGAAGGAAGGTGAAGTACAAAGCATCAAGCTCTCTGCATTCTCAGGCTTACATAGCACCCTGACTGACTGACTTTATTACATACCCCTCCCCGCAGCTCAAACCCAAAGGTTGGAGCTTCAGATTTTCCCCAACAATGCACCCTGGAAAGACCATTAGCATTTTCATTTTTACTGCCTCTACGATGTTCAATGGTGAATTTGTATGGCTGTAGGGACATATTAGTTATTAGTTTTCATCCACTTGAGTGGACCGTGGTCGATGACTAATGTAAACTCACGGCCCAGCAGGTAATACCGCAGGGTCTCAATAGCCCACTTCACTGCCAGACATTCTTTTTCAACCACAGCATAACTTACTTCCCTAGGTAGCAAATTTCTGCTTAAAACAAACATAGGATATTCCTCTCCCTTGATCATTTGCAGTCTTAAATGCCTGCTCAGCTTGCTTGGACCACTTGCCCATATTTGGTTTTGTTATGTTGGAGTAATTCTGTCAGGGGAGATGCTATTGTAGCAAATGCTGGGACAAATCTACAGTAATACCAACAATACCTAGGAAAGCTCTCATTTGTTTTTTGTTAACTGGTTGGGGCCAACTCTTAATGGCCTCGACCTTGTTAAGCTGGGGCTTGACTATGCCACTGCCCACCACATACCCCAGATACTGAGCCTCAGTTAAGCCGATGTGGCACTTCTCAGGGTTTGCCGTTAAACCAGCTGCCCGGAGGCTATTTAACACTGCCTCCACCTTCCATAAATGTGTTTCCAAATCTTATGAAAAAACCACTATGTCGTCTAAATAAGCAGACACATACTCTGTATGGGATCATAATACTTTATCAATCAACCTCTGAAAGGTTGCGGGTGCGCCATATAGCACAAAGGGCATCACGGTATACTGTCTTCTCAGGAGTGATGAGTGCCATTTTTTCTGTTAACAGAATCTGCCAATATCCCTTAGTGAGAGCTAAAGTGGACAAATACTTAGCCTTACCCAACCTCTCAATCAATTAGTCTACGTGGAGCATCGGCTAAGCATCGAATTTGGAGACTCAATTTTCTAAACTCGTTGCAGAAACGCCATGTACCATTAGGTTTTGGAACCTAAACTATTGGATTTGTCCATTTACTAGTTGATTCCTCTATCACTCCCAACTTCAGCTCTTACCTCGGCTCTCTTACCCTCCAGTACTCTATATGGCCGCAACTTGATTCTGATCCCAGGTACTGTCACAATTGACTGCAAACAAGTCACTATTTCTTTTAACCATCTCCCTTACCTCCTGGCTCCTGAATCTCATTTAAATTATAACCAATATTTATTTCAGAGGCTGGTGCACTGGTCTCCCCAGTTTTTGTTGCCCATACTGCCATCACCTTATCCTGCTCCTTCCATGGCTTCAGCAGATTAACATGGTTTAACTGCTTCTTTTTCCTATGATCTAGTTGGCTGACCTTGTAATTGACTGGCCCCACAGCTTTAATGACCTCGTAGGGCCCCTGCCAATGTGCAAATAGTTTGCTCATGGGGATGGAGACTAGCAGCAATACCCTAGGAAATGTTCTGATGACAGCCCGCCAGTTATAATTACGTGACTGTGCAGCCTGGGCCTTCTCTAAGTGTTCCGTAACAATAGGGGTCACCATTTTAATCCTATTCCCCAGGTCTAAGACATGCTCAACTGAATCTTTTTCTGTACTACCCTGACCCTCTCAAATCTCTTTGCAGTATCAAGAATCCTTCGGAGCTGCCGGACATATAAAAGCTCGAAAGGGGAGAATCCTGTAGAGATTTGGGGTACCTCACGGACAGCAAACATCAGGTAAGGGAGCAACAAATCCCAATATTTCCCATCCGCCCCAATTGCTTTCCTTAACATACTTTTTAAGGTTTTATGAAAACACTTGACGAGACCGTCGGTCTGTGGATGGTACTCGAAAGTACGAATGGGCTTGATTTTGAGAAGGTCCCAGAGATCCTTCATTAGCTTTATAACAAAGGGGGATCCATGATCTGTTAAGATTTCTTTTGGAATCCCCACTCTAGTAAATAGGTGCAATAATTCCTTTGCTATCGTTTTCGAAGTCATATTATGCAAAGGTATAGCTTCCGAGTACCTTGCTACAACTATTACCGATACAAATTCATGTCCCCGGGCTGACTGGTTTATCGGTCCTATCAAATCCATGGCAATGCGCTCAAATGGAATCTCAATTAGGGTGAGTGGCACTAACGGGGTTCTAAACTGGGGCCGAGGACTCATTTTCTGGCACTCAGGACAGGAACTACAAAAATGTTCAATTTCCTTATAACTCCCCAACCAAAAAAATCTCTTAAGGACACGCTGCGTGGTCTTTTCCTTGCCCAAATGCTCCCCAAACAAGTGACTATGTGCCAGACGCATCATTGTTAAGTGGTGTTGTTTAGGTACCAACAGCTACTCTATATCACAGTTCCCGAAGCAGACTACCTGGTACAAAAGTTCATTTTTTACCATATAATATGCTCCTGCACCTTTAGACAACACAACCAATCTCTTTAAATGTATTAGAGTGGGGTCAGTGGTCTGGTCTTTACCAAACTGCCTATTAGAGTCACTCCAGTGCTCACACAAACACTGGTCCTGATTCTCAATGTCTACCTGGCTGTCTCTGGTTTCATTAATTATTGTGTCTGGGTTACATTGAGTGCTGACCCCTTTCCTAGCATGTTTTTCCATTTCCCCAGTCAGCACACATTTATATAGGGCACCCCTGTGTTTATCTGTCCGTCACTGCATGTTTTCTTTGTTTCTTTTACTCTCTCAGAATATAACTCTGGATCAGTAAATGGAAAAATACTCATAAAGCTCTCTGTTGGGACACTTTTTCCTTCATTTCAACACAGGTCGCCAATTCCCCTGCCACTTTCACCAGCTCATTAAAACTGGAATAGTCTCTCCCCAGTATCACCTCATGGGGTAGTCTCTCTTACAACTCTCTCTAGCCAACTCTTACAACATTTTCAATTCCCCGAAGCTCAATTCTAACCTGGGTAGTCGGGTACAAATTAACATCTCCATGTATACATGTGATACCAGTTTGACAGCTACAGTCTACTTGTGTTTGTTTCACAAAGTGTGGGGAAACCAAAGTGATTGCACTCCCTGAATCGGCTTGAGCTAGAGCCTCTTTCCCATCTACTTTTATGGTTAACATATAACGAAGCCCACTCAGGGAAACATTAACCAGGTTTACAAGCCCACAATAACCTTTACCCCAGTTACACTGCCGGGGCTCGCTTTCATTATGGCACTGAACTGAAATGTGCCCATACTAATTGCACCTGTAACATCGGTGCTATCAATACCCATCTCAGGCCGGTTCACCTCTTTCACCCCCCCTGTAACCCCAGTCCCTTCATTGTCTTAAACCGCTCTTCAGCGACCCCTCCCCTCAGTTCAGTCTTACCAGGTTTCAGCCCGAGGTGTTGTTTTGTAGACGGGTGTCACCAGCGGCTCCTGTTGGATGGGGCCATAGGTGGTCGAACGTCTTCCACAGTGGCAAGCTGGTGTTCCACTAACATCCGGTATATCAGTTGTAGTTCAGAAAAGATAATGTTAGGGTCCTCATTCCAAAAATAAATGCCTTGATTGTGCACCAACTTTCAAGCATACACCCACTGCCTTTTTATGTTTCAAATTGCATTTGTAAATAATCAAACTCTTGATTGTCTACAAACATTGTTAACTTTTCTGGGGTGAAAAGTGATGTCCTGGTCAACGCTGGCTTGTACTCCAGCTCCGGATCGTGTTACTAAAAGACAAACAACAGCTACAGCCAACAATTTACAAACACAAAACAAACACGGTTGTCAGCAATACGTTTACTCCTTTTAGGTTAACGTCAACCATTTACAAAGGAGCAGATTACTTTGCTATGCCCCTATTTTATACCCTCGCTCATGACCCCTTGGTTAACGAGCGCATCCACAACCTCCAATGCGCTGATGCCACGCTGTTTCCCGTTCAGGTCATTGATTCCAGGTGCCATAGCTCAGTCCGTTTTCTACAACTACATGCAAATGTTGCATGCATAGATAATCACAGATTTGTATTTTCAGTGCATGACTGTGGCAAAGTGATTTGTAGTGCACAGGTGTAGAGACGATGCAGTACTCAGTAATAACAATCCAACAAAGGTCCGATGATGAAAAACAAAGCTTTATTATTTGCTTTTAAATAATAATAATAATGGCTATACACAGTGTGACACGGTCACAAATCCCAACAGTGAGTGCTCTTGGTGCAAGTGGTGAATTATACAGCAACAGTGAAACTGTAGTGCAGTGTAGTACGGGGGTGATGCTGGCTGATTTAACGACAGCTCCCAGATTTAGTCTTCTATGAATTACAAGAGTGACAATTAATAGACAGATTAGATACAAAACACTCACGGTTACTTTTGCTGGTTCTGTCCCTTACAGGTCTTTTCTCAACCATAACAAAGGATCAGATCATTTGGCCACATCCCCTGATATGCCTTCAGTCACGCCTCCTTTGGTAGTGAGTGCAATCACGTCTCCTCCAATCCATGACTGACACATCGCCTACCGCAGTAAGGTGCTGACTTCTAGTATTGTGACTTCGCCCCCTTTTCGATGGCCGACTTCTGACTGACCCTGGAATGAACTGTCAAACCATCCAGTCCAGGGCACATTGTTCCTGCTATTTCCTGCCCTCACAGGTCAGGGGGGAGATTGTTGATTTGGATTCATTCGCTCTCTGTTATAATGACATGCTGCATTTTTCTGGATACAAATAAAGGAAGCGCCAAAACAAATATGTTTTTACACCCATTCCCAATATATCACAGATTTTAATTAAATGTTGTATAATGGATGGATTTTTTCTGTGTAGAGGTTACAATTCTTTGATAATAGAAGTACATGTAGAAAAAAATACTTTATCTCTAGCGTGTCATCCAGAACATGAACGTGCACCTAAAAACTGCAAAATTCGACAGCAGAAACAGAGTTTAGGTGTTCCTTCTCAGGTGCTGGGTAAACTATTTCCAAAGGATTTTACAGAAACCCACTGGAATTAGATTGGAGATCACAAGGGGTCTTACACAGGAAAAAAAACACATTTAATGAAATAAGTACAAAAAAATATTTAAAGTCTATGCAGTTGAGTTTGTATTCATATCATAATTTTTTACATTAACAATTCTGACAAGCTTTTTCAGCTATTTTAGTTTCATGAGAAGTCAAGTTTATTACTGTTCCTTGTCTAAATGTGCATTTGGAATAAAATACAAATCTGTTTTGTTAATATTTTGCATATATATTTTACTGACCTCAGAACACTCTGCATGTATTGAGTGAATACCATTACTGTTTTATTTTTTTTCCGTGTTGCTGTGGTGATGGGGTCTGGATTGCTTTGATAAGTGGGTTATTGCTACTTCCAGTGTATGTTGAGCCTCTTACTTTTATGGTGGTTTAGCACTGTATATAAATTGGTCAAATTAACCCCAGTTATATAAATGCAGTACACTAACAGATGTGCATAATTTCTTATATTTCCTTTTGAGAGTTAACATAGGACATCTGTAGCCTGGGGCTTAATAAGTCTATCAAATATGTTTTGATAGACAGTAACTGTCACAGTGAAACCAAACCAATCCCCATGTATTTTTAAAATATCACATACATAAAAGTAATGTGGCCCATGTAGGCTTCTTGAGAACATTTACATCAATTGCTTTGCCAGATTTTCTTTGAGACGATGTTGATGTTGCATCTATTCATCACTATGCACTTTATTGTACAGAGAACATTTCCTGCCAAAGGAATGTCGTGTCATTATGTCACCTGCTCAGGTAAATGGAACTCCCTCTTGGGTTTTTAAACTTCTAAAAAATATTAGATTGCAAAAGGAGAATTAAAATGCTAACAATGTAACAATAACTTTCTAGGGATATGAGGAAATCCAAGATACTAAACTTTTTTTTTGTCAGTTTGAAATAATTCAGAAAGTCAGTATTGATACAGAGGGAAATAGTATGATTTTATATATATATATATATTATATATATATATAATATTATATATATATATATATATACTATAAAAATCATACTATTTCCCTCTGTATCAATACTGACTTTCTGAATTATTATATTATTATATATAAAGATCCAACAGCACAGTCAACATAAAGTTTAAAACTGTCAAAGTAGGCTAGCACTCAGGGGTAGATATACTAAGATGGGCCAGTTGCAGCACAAACACACCGCAATTAGCATTTCCTCTGTGACAATTCACAATGTATACATTTTGTCATATGTACTAAGAGAAAATATGTTAACAAAGAGAGCCGCAATATCCCAGTTTAAATATTTGTTGCATCATCTTTAGATCTTTAGCGTTTTTTTGGTATAAATAATGAAAGGCAGTTTAATCCCATCAGATTTCTTATCTTTTTCTATCAAAAAGTTTTTCATAGTCACACAGCAGCCCCTCGCACACATATACATTTATAATGCTCAATGTATTTTAATCATTGCGCTGAAATAACACTAACCCTTTGAGGTCCATTTATTCTGCACCTGTCAGACGTGTCAGGTCCAATTTATTTTCACATGTGCTGTTTATTTTTCAAGCGCTGTTTAAAAGGATTTTTTTCCTAAGTAAAACAGGTTTAACCCTTTGCAGTCCATTTATTCAGCATTTGCCAGGCGAGTCAGGTACAGTTTATTTTCACATGCTGTGTTTATTTTACACACACTGTTTAAAATATATTTTTTTCAGAGTAAAACAGGTTTAAAAGGCACTGCATCAAACAAGGACACTCAGTACTGCATCTCCAGCCAAGACCCACTCTTGTTCGCTGTATTTTTCACATACCTCTTCATAGTCATGCATAACTATAAATCCTC
Organism: Polyodon spathula; assembly: GCF_017654505.1. Taxonomy (NCBI): domain Eukaryota; kingdom Metazoa; phylum Chordata; class Actinopteri; order Acipenseriformes; family Polyodontidae; genus Polyodon; species Polyodon spathula. Next base: position 32,210,981 of record NC_054537.1, on the reverse strand, counting down.
TCCTGATCACTCGTTTTATCACCAAACTCCTCACTAATGCGATCCAAGTCATTATTTTATTACTGTAACATCTCAAAAAGCTCTGAAAATGTCTGATATTTTTTGAGCGCTGGATGTAGAAGCAGCTGTCTTCTTTATTTATGTCTGTGTTATCTCTGTGGTGCAGGGCTATGTGTATTTCTCAGACATGCCCCTTTTTTTCCGGCTTCTCTTGGTACCTATCGGTCTCACTCGGCCATTGAAAGGTTTTCTCTGCTTTTTCCAGAGAAAAAACGACTAGTCTGTTTGACGTCTTTTTGAAGATGTCGGACAGGGTGTGGTCATTTATTATGTGGTCCTTTCCTTGACATTTTCTCACCAATTATTCTGGTAACCATAAAATAGAGGAGCAGAGTTGTAATGACCTTTGACAGTCGACGGCAACAGTCACGGACAGTCGGAAGACGACAGCAACAACAGAGGACCCTCAGGAGACAACAGCAACAGCGGCGTTAGGTCCAGTTTATTTTCCCACGCGCTGTTTATTTTAAATGTGCTGTTTAAAATTAATTTTATTAACAGTAAAACAGGTTTAAAAGGCACTGCATATCAACAGGATGCTCAGTACTGCATCTCCAGCTCTGCCATACTCCTTGTTTGCTGTCTTTATCACATATCTCTTTATAGTAGTGCATATTGATAAATCATCTCCTGATCACTCATTTTATCAACAAACTCCTGAATAATGCTATCCAAGTTTTTATATTTTATTACTATAACATCTCAAAAAGCATGTCAAACGTCTGTGATATTCTTTGAGTGTTGGATGTGGAAGCAGCTATCTTGTTTGTTTATGTCCGTCTTATGTCTGTGGTGAAGGGACTATGCATATTACTCAGATTTAGTTTCAGCTTCTATTGGTCTCACTCAGCCATTGAACGTTTTTCTCAGCTTTTTCCAGAGAAAAAATGACTAGGGACCTGTGCTTTATGTCTTTTTGATGATAGATGATAGGGTCCAACATCAGACCGGAAAGGGAAAATTTTAATAGGACCACAAAAGTGTGTGATTTAAATGTTTTGAAATCATAAATTTGTTTAAAAATATAGCTGTGTATGTTTAAAATTTACTTACATGGAAACTGGGGGTCACGAGTTGTTCACCCTTAGAAAAAGGGTGTCCCAGACTGAAAAGTATGTTGCTAAGCATCTTTAAGATGTACGGATTTAAACTATCAAAAGGTTTTAGAGTTTCTTATAGAGTGGTCTTGAGAGTTTGTTTACAGCAGACCTGTCAGGATGTGGAGTGGTGTGGGAATAATGAAATGTCCAAACAGAAGTTGTATTACAAAACGTCTGTACTTTAATAAATAGATTCAGCCCCTATACCAGCAATGGTATGGGGTTATACGGTGGGTTTTCAGTCCCAAACAAAAAGGTTTAACAAATAAATAACAATTCTGTAATCCACTCGTGCACAGGTTGAAGGGGTCTGTAAGGAAAGGTGCTCCAGGGGTAGTGTCAAGATTGCAGTGGTGTGGAAGTGCAGGTTTTCCAGGTATATGTGCTGGTTGGTTAGTGTCAGCTCCCGATATATACAAACGCACAGCACTCCAGCTGGATCAAAGTTTCAGTGTAAGGGGACATACTCATGTAGCTGTGTCCCCTATGTACTGCTAAACTCCTACCTGTGATCAGTGCGATGTCCTGCTCTATCCACTCATTGCCCACAACACAGCTGATAGCAATGGTGTTCTGCAGTCTTACAGGTACGGCCTTTTCCTAAGATGGACGACTTCTGGTTCCGTCCTACCATCGAGTCGGCCCATCCCTGTGAAGGTGTAGCACCAACCTTAATTAGCCTCTTTCCTGTTCAGGAAGTAGATTTGCAGCTCAGATTCCTTCTCTCCCATTGACAAGATCATGAAACTATTAGAAAATGGATAGCAAAGGATTCAAAGAGACTATTACTGAAGATTTGGATGGCGATTTAACTTTTTGGTTACATTTGTAGTTAGAAAAAAAGCATGAGCAAAGATGAAATTGCATAGACTTATTTACCTTCATACTGTTTCTACTCTTATTAAAGTGCAGATGTGAGCATTCATGATCTCAAAATGGAATAAGCAAGTACAGATATGTTTGTTTTAAAATATAATAGTTTCCTTATATCCTTGCGTCATCTTTTAAACAGAATGTCAGCAAAAACAACGTTACTAAAAACTGTTTTGCTTTGATTGCCCACCATTTAAAAAAACTCTGCTACTTTATTTGCAGCTCCAAAGCACTTGACTTCAGGCCTATTTAGGGGAAAAGGCAGAAACATGTCAAACATTGAGAATTGAAATGAATAAATCATTTGTATGCTGGTTATGTTATCTCAAAGTTTTACAGGATCCATCCACATCCCCGCTATAAGCCATCTGCCACACCACATATTCTTTTCAGAACATTTTACCTATATTACTCTTAAAATTCTCCCAGAAAATACTATGTACGACACTGCAGTTGGCTACAGTAAACCGCACACAGTAAAGAGCTTTGAGAAGGTATAACAGCTATTTCTTTGTTTTTATGTGTGAACGTGTGTGTATAGTAGATTAGTAATCTAAAACTCAATAATTATTAAAACAGTTGCCTGTTGGAGCTTAAATGTAAATGTGCTAATTTCAAAAGGCTTATGCTTGAATGGAAATTAGTAAGCCTAACAGACGTGAAAAGCTTTATCATAAAATTAACATATTGCCTTCAAATGAATGAATCTCAATTACTTAATATCAGCAGTATCTAAAGAGATATCAGTTTACCTCCACGGGAATTTAGACTGGGGCATATGGTCTATTTTAAGGAGACTTATCGTTTTATATTAAATGGTATTTTAGACAGTGAAGTTAGTATTTAGATGTGCTATATTTAACAATTCATATACCAGCCAGCCTCCTTGTATTCATCTCGCACTCCAGAAGGCTGAGCAAGATTCAGAATTGTTTATTATTTAATACAAACACTGTACTGTAACATCGAGTGTGCTGTGGGTTCCAAACAGGAAGCGGGTTCAGCAGCGGCGGCAGTGGTGAAGTAATGAGGCAGACAACATTTGAGTTTGAAAGGCATTTAAAAGTACCATTTATTGCTCTTTTATAAACCCTGAAAAAAAAAAAAAAAAAAAAAACCTAATATAACCCAACTGGGCTCGGTCATTGGTCAGTTGAGGTTTCCCCTAATTAGCTTGCTAGCCACTCAACCCCAGCTGTACACAGTCTGCACCCAAGCACAAATCATACCTTACTAATATAGTCCACAATACAAAGTATCTAACTGTGTGTTTATCCCTCGCTCGCTCTCCCCCCCAGCAGTCCACATCAGTCTTTGATAGCCACCCCACCGCCACAATACCTTTAGCTACAGTATTATACTATTTCTAGCTTTCGTGAGATTTTAACTCTGTTAATGTTATATGAGAAATAAATACATACAAAGACCATTTTTCAAGTATCTTACATTGTTTGGTTATTTATTTTGGGCTTTTTGCATATTGTGGTCATCCCTTTTGGTAAATAGGCAGTTAGGCTCTAAGCAAGCATGAAAAAAATGTAAATAAATTACCGTGTTTAATTACTGTGCCCCCTGTATGCTATGATAACCTTCACTTCTTTGATCTGCCTCTAACAAACCAATCACCCTGGCTCTATCACTTGAGCATCAGATATCTGAATTGAGGATTTAAGTTACAATGACAGTTATGCAGTGTTAACATCACATTTGAAATAACTCTTGTGAGTTGTTATATATGTGAAAGTCATACCACAACATGCTCAGACGGTTACATTCATGTATAACTATGAAGCACTGAACTTTGTAAATTACACTCAAAGATTTTTAAGATAAAACTTGCAAACCAGCTTGAACAATTGATTATTTATTTAGGGTGTTAATCATTTAGAGTTTAAACATTAACAAAGTGTTAAACATTGTTAATCTTGCATAAATGTTTAAACTTTCTCAAAAATGTGCTGGTCAAATATTAAGGGCATAGTGTCTGCAAATAACGGCAATTCCAAAGTTTTTTTTGTGTTGTTTACTTCCTGCCTTTGTCACGTGGCATTGTTGTTACCTCCCAATGTCCAGCATGCTTTTGCTCACATGTCTAGCAATGTCATCTTTGAGCACTGTCTGGGCATATTGAACAAAAGGGAGACCAAAAAGTTAAATGTAGGCTGTGCCCTGCAGAGCTTAGTTACAGCAACAGTAGGAGAACAATGTTAAATCATATGAAAATAAAGCATCCTGTACATACACTTCTGCTTCTACTACTGGTGCTGGATCTAGAAAGGATGTGGGGACTAGACAAAAAACAAAGCAAGCAATTGAAAAAAAATCCAATTTAAATGCATCAAGATTTCAGGTTGTAACACAACAAACTGTGAAAACAGTCCAAGGGGGTGAATACTTCCTATAGGCACTGTATATACATTAATTTATTTAAAAAAAAAAAAAGCTATGTGTTTAAAAAATATGTAATAGCTCTCATAATGTTTGTTTATTTTTAATTGACATGTAAACACGTTTTAATAAAATAAACAGAATCTTCTCTAGCACCCCTATTATTTGTGTTAGCATGTGATATAATATGTGAGGTCCACGGTTAATCGATTATTGATTGCCATGTGTTTTTTTGTTTTGTTTTGTTTTTTTGCGAGCTGTAACAGTGGAGATCTGTGCTGACTGTCTGTTGTATGTGTAGTTCTGCAGGAGAGGGCAGCAGCCTCGTAAGATCCGCCTATCAGTCATGGCAATGACACAGAGGTGGGGAGGATGGTGTGTTGGCTTTCCCTCTCTCTGAGTGGCTGAGAGGCGGGCCTTGGGGGATTGCTCAGCCCATAAATACTGCGCTTGGTTATGCATTCGGGTGGTCATTACCAGGGAAACTGAGGAGGCGAGTGTAAACAAACACCAGGCAGGAAAGCCAGTGGTGGGAGCGGGAGAATAAAACCAGGCAAGCATGGCTGAGGAAGACAGCCAGCCTTAATTAAACTAATTATTAATATATGGTTGCGTACCCGTGGGGACGTGTGTAGTGATAGGGGAACCTTGGCCACCCCAGCGATAGTGCACAGTGAAGCGTAGGACGGAGACCCGAGCTGACAGGCATAGCGGCAGTGGGGACACTGCGGAAGCAACACTTTTGTTTTGTAGTTTTATTATTGTGTTTTATTTTCCCTTTTCATTTCACCTGTGGTTTTCATTATTATTTTTGAGCACCTGTGAGTGCGCCTGCATGAACCAGCAGATACCTGTGTTGGTAACCCTGTGGTCCTGATTACCCTTGCCAGTATACAAGCCACAGACGACAGTGCCCTCTGTGAGCTAAAATAAATCAAAAAGAAAAATAAATAAAAGTGGGCACCTGTGCGGTGTTTTCAAGTACCAACTTCTGTCTCCCGTGTCAGTGAATGCCCCCACCCTTCCACACGAGCCTATTAGGTTAGGTCAGTGGTTTTCAAACTTTTTTAGTCCCTGTACCCCTTTCCAAATAATCTAGTCTGACGCGTACCCACATCTGAGATAAGGTCATAATATGCCTATGAAAACAGGAAAAAAATAGTATTTTCAAATTATTAAATTAAGTACTGTAAATGAAAAACTGCTGTTAAAAAGTAACAAAATAAAATTAGTTAACGACGGTGCAGATGCACCAACTAAAATGCAATTTAAAATGAATTCAAAATCCTAACTCCAATACCCGGACGGGTATGGTTTCTAAGCCAGGGTAGTATATGCACTTGATCCCCTATATGCTGTACTGCCTGATATGAAATATATATATATATATATATATATATATATATATATATATATATATATATAATGTCTTTTCAGCAGTGTGATCTGCAATACCTGTTGGTCAGTTTCATTTTATACCTCCTAGTTTATTTTTAATTAATGAGTCGTAAGATAAATTTGTTGGAGCAGTAAAACTAATTATTAATCGACCAGGCACAAGGCATTTTTCTTTACTACAGCAGCTTAGATTCACCCGTGTACCAGTTCTCTGCACATGGAAACCACATTTTCACAAAATTTCACTAGTAATCTTCAAAACCAGCATGAGCACTTTATGCATAGCTAACTTACATATCAACCCCCACCTTAACCATTCATTTGCATTATGTCGGGCGAAAAGTCTGGTTTACTCCAGTAAAATAAACTGAGTGAACAGAAACCAAAAAAAGCATTTTAAACAAGACATTTTTCTCATGTAAATGTTTCAAGACCAGGTCTGACATTACAATTTTCCCTTTCTAGTCCGACATCATCAAAAAGACGTAAAGCACATTTTTCCAGTCATTTTTTCTCTGGAAAAAGCCGAGAAAACCTTTGAATGGACGCGTGAGATGGATAGGAGCCAAATAAAGCATAAAAAAGGGTGCGTATCTGAGCAATACAGATAGCGCTTGCACCAGAGATAACATGGGCACATAACAAAGGAGATAGCTGCTTCTGCATCCAGCACTCAAAGAATATCACATATATTTGCAGAGCTTTTTGAGATGTTATAGTAATAAAATAATGACTTAGATCGCATTATTGAGGAGTTTGGTGATAAAAACGAGTGATCAGGAGATGATTTATCAGTATGCATGACTATTCAGTAGCATGATGACTATTTCGCAGAAAGCAAGGTTGAAGCTTCGTCCTCCAATGCCGACGCCCCAGAAGAAAACTAATTAAACTAAACTTCAAAAAAAAAAACCTCAACATGGTCTTCAAGCCAGTAATCTGTGACACCTGCTTGATGTGGGAAATCCGAGAAAACCCAGCGGAGCTAAACCAAGTGTGCGTAAAGTGCCGCGCGATCCAGGATTTGCATAAACTAGTAAGTATGCTAGAAATGGAGCTGGAAGAAGTGAGACAGCAACAGGATCTTGAGGAACTGGCACACCCACAATTCATGGAAGTCTGCATCACCCCTAACAGACTGAAAGCCACCAGGGAGATAGAAGGTCAGAACAGCTGGGTTCAGGTAGGCAGAAGCAGGGAAAAAAAGAAACTTCGTCAAACACAACCACCAGAAATCAAAACAACCAACAGATTTGAGTCACTTCAGAATTTTGATGAGCAGAACCAACAACAAGAGAATGAAAGGAACAACATCCAGGACCCTATTGACAGTGGTGACCAGACAGCAAAAAGAAGGGAGGTCATGATTGTTGGGGACTCCATATTGAGAAACACAGCAAGTTCAGTTCGCAGTTTGGACCCCCTTACTACAACAGTGTGCTGCCTTCCAGGAGCCTCGGTCAAGCACATCACTGAGAACGTGGACAGGCTCCTAGAACGAACAGGAGACGACCCGGTAGTAGTCGTCCACATCGGTACAAACAACATTGGAAGAGACAGACCAAAATCCCTGCAAAACAAATTCAGAGAGCTAGGAAGGAAATTAAAAGAGAAAACCAAAACTGTGGTATTTTCTGGTATACTACCCGCACCTTGCAAAGGACCATATGGACAGCTGGAAATAATTAATCAAAACGAATGGCTGAAGACGTGGTGCACACGGGAAGGCTTCACCTATCTTGATCATTGGACCACATTCTACAACGAGGACTATCTGTATAGACGGGATGGACTGCACTTAAATAACAAGGGAACTAGTCTACTCGGAGAAAAGATCCTCGAGCAGGTTCGGAAGCATTTAAACTAGAAAGGAAGGGGGGAGAAATCAACAAAAAAAACAGAAGGGAGACCGCATCAAAACAAGAACAACAACTCAGGTAAGACAACCATTAAATGTATTTATCTAAATGCTAGAAGTACCAGAAACAAAATTCTAGAACTTGAAGCTACTGCACTAACAGGTAACTATGATGTGATAGGTGTTACAGAAACTTGGTTATCTGAGAGTGATGGGGACGAATATAATATTTGTGGGTATACACTGTATAGGAAAGACAGGCAGGACAGAAGAGGAGGAGGGGTAGCGCTATACATAAGAAACAGTCTTGAAGCCCAGGTGTTAAACCTGGACAAAGAAAATAAAACCGAATCAATATGGGTCAGAATAACAGACAAAAATTCAAAAGGCATAATAATAGGAGCATGCTATAGACCGCCAGATTCAGACGGTGAGCACAATAATCTGTTATACAATGACATTAGAAATGTGTGTAGCAAAGGAGAAGCCATACTAATGGGGGATTTCAACTTCCCCCAAATAAAATGGGAAAACCCGGTGGGTAGCGCGAAGGATGAAATAGAAATGGTGGAAATGACAAATGACTGCTTCCTAACACAATTTGTGAAGGCACCCACTAGAGGGGAGGCATGCCTTGATTTAGTCTTTTCAAATAACAAAGATAGAATAACTAAAACAGAGGTCAGAGAACCACTGGCAAACTCAGACCACAACATGGTCTCATTTGAAGTGTTTTTTAAATCCCCAAAAGTAAAGACTAAAGCTAAGGTTTACAATTTTAGAAAAGCAAACTATGAAGGTATGAAACAGAGACTAACAGAAGTAGATTGGAGTAAAATAGAGAAAACACCCACAGAAGAAGGATGGTTGTTCTTCAAAAATGTAGTACTAGAGGCGCAAAACAATTATATCCCTAAAGTAGACAAATCTAAATGTAAAACTAAATTGCCAAAATGGTTTAATAGATCAATTAAAAAAAATATTCAGCGAAAAAAGGCACTTTACAGAGCATTAAAAAAGGACCAAAAAGAAAGTACGCAGAAAGAGTACACAGAACTGCAAACGCAAGTCAAAAAGGAAGTTAGAAAGGCCAAGAGAGAAATAGAAATGAACATTGCTAAGGGAGCTAAAACCAATTCCAAAATGTTTTTCCAATATTACAACAGCAAGAGAACATTCAAAGAGGAGATTAAATGTTTAAGAGATACAAATGGCAAAATCGTAGAGGAAGAAAAAAAAATAGCAAATATGTTAAATGATTACTTTTCACAAGTTTTTACAAAGGAAGATACTGACAACATGCCCCACATGTCATCCAGTTCCTATCCAGTTTTAAATAACTTTAGCATAACTGAGGCAGAAGTGTTAAAGGGACTAGGAGCTCTTAAAATAAACAAATCCCCTGGGCCGGATGAGATCCTCCCAGTAGTACTCAAAGAAATGAAAGAAGTAATTTACAAACCGCTAACCAAGATCATGCAGCAGTCTCTTGACACAGGGGTGGTACCGACAGACTGGAAAATTGCAAACGTAATACCGATCCACAAAAAGGGAAACAAAACTGAACCAGGTAACTACAGACCAGTAAGCCTGACTTCTATTATATGCAAACTTATGGAAACTATAATAAGATCCAAAATGGAAAATTACCTATATGGTAACAGGGTCCTGGGAGACAGTCAACATGGTTTTAGGAAAGGGAGATCGTGTCTAACTAACTTGCTTGATTTTTTTGAGGATGCAACATCGATAATGGATAATTGCAAAGCATATGACATGGTTTATTTAGATTTCCAGAAAGCTTTTGACAAAGTCCCGCACAAAAGATTAATTCTCAAACTGAACGCAGTTGGGATTCAAGGAAACGCATGTACATGGATTAGGGAGTGGTTAACATGTAGAAAACAGAAAGTACTGATTAGAGGAAAAACCTCAGAATGGAGTGTGGTAACCAGCGGTGTACCACAGGGATCAGTATTAGGTCCTCTGCTATTCCTAATCTACATTAATGATTTAGATTCTGGTATAGTAAGCAAACTTGTTAAATTTGCAGACGACACAAAAGTAGGAGGAGTGGCAAACACTGTTGCAGCAGCAAAGGTCATTCAAAATGATCTAGACAAGATTCAGAACTGGGCAGACACATGGCAAATGACATTTAATAGAGAAAAGTGTAAGGTACTGCACGCAGGAAATAAAAATGTACATTATAAATATCATATGGGAGATATTGAAATTGGAGAAGGAATCTATGAAAAAGACCTAGGAGTTTTTGTTGACTCAGAAATGTCTTCATCTAGACAATGTGGGGAAGCTATAAAAAAGGCTAACAAGATGCTCGGATACATTGTGAAAAGTGTTGAATTTAAATCAAGGGAAGTAATGTTAAAACTGTACAATGCACTTGTAAGACCTCATCTTGAATATTGTGTGCAGTTCTGGTCACCTCGCTATAAAAAAGATATTGCTGCTCTAGAAAGAGTGCAAAGAAGAGCGACCAGAATTATTCCGGGCTTAAAAGGCATGTCATATGCAGACAGGCTAAAAGAATTGAATCTGTTCAGTCTTGAACAAAGAAGACTACGTGGCGACCTAATTCAAGCATTCAAAATTCTAAAAGGTATTGACAGTGTCGACCCAAGGGACTTTTTCAGCCTGAAAAAAGAAACAAGGACCAGGGGTCACAAATGGAGTTTAGAAAAAGGGGCATTCAGAACAGAAAATAGGAGACACTTTTTTACACAGAGAATTGTGAGGGTCTGGAATCAACTCCCCAGTAATGTTGTTGAAGCTGACACCCTGGGATCCTTCAAGAAGCTGCTTGATGAGATTTTGGGATCAATAAGCTACTAACAACCAAACGAGCAAGATGGGCCGAATGGCCTCCTCTCGTTTGTAAACTTTCTTATGTTCTTATGTTCTTATGTGATAAATACAGCGAACAAGGGGTGGGGCGGGGCTGGAGATGCAGTACTGAGTGTCTTGTTGATATGCAGTGCCTTTTAAACCTATTTTACTTTTAATAAAATTACTTTTAAACAGTGCATGTAAAATAAACAGTACATGTGAAAATAAATTGGACCTGACACGCCTGACAGGCACTGAATAAATGGACCGCAAAGGGTTAAAAGTATGTACTGTATTACAATCCACGTGTTGTCTCTTTTGGCAAGTGATATTTTCATTATCGTATCGTTCTGAATTAAAATACTTCTTCTGTTGAAAATATAGTACTGTACCAACAAAACCAATACAGTACATCTAAATGGAAGCATACTTATTTTAAAACACAGTATTTTCAGATATGTATTTTTGATACTGTACCTTTTTTGTGTTCCTTAAAAAATGGACAAGGGTTGGAATGGGTCAAAATGAAATTATCGGATATGCGTCACTGAAGTCAAAATTCTTATATGGTCGGATATGTGAGTGCTGACTGTAATCCTAGATTTATTTTTGCTACCTACATAAATTAATTAATCCTTCCCCTAATAGTCCTAACCTTGACATTGGCTCCTGTCACAGCTGCAATGACTTCTTACATTTCTTTAAAAATAAAATACTAGACATAAGATTCCACAAACACCTTCTCTTAAGGAGGACTCCGGCAGAATTTTACCAACTACACCTATTAAGGCTACTATGTTTACAATGTCTTTTTATTTGATTAACTTACAGGAACTGACAGAGCTAGTTCAACATATGAGCTACTACATGCTCTCTTGATCCTATTCCTACAAAACTATTAAAAATTGTTATTGGTGTTATTAATACCCACATTTTAAAAATGATAAATGGTTCAATTTCCTCTGGTATAGTTCCCTCAGCACTTAAGGTAGCTATGGTAAAGTCTATGCTTAAGAAACACAATTTGGACCCTAAAGTCCTCAATAACTATAGGCCAATCTCCAATTTACCATTCTTAGATAATGTTCTAGAGCGAGTTGTTGTAATTCAATTACAAACATTTCTAACTCTTAATGGTATATTCGAGAAGTTTCAGAGTGTTTTTTGTGCTGCAGATAGCATCAAGACGGCCCTTGTCAGAGTTGTCAGAACAATCTGCTGATAAACTCTGACTCTGGCTTTTCATCAGTGTTACTCTTCTTCATCCAATTGCTGCCTTTAATACTGTAGACCACTCCATCCAACTGAATCGTCTTGAAAGCATAGTAGGACTGTCTGGCCTTGTCCTATCCTGATCCAAATCTTATCATTCTGATAGGTTTCCGTTCATCTCTATTGGGGAGGTAAAATCGGCATTATCGGAAGTTGTCTGTGGTGTTCCGCAGGGCTCCATTCTAGGACCCTTGCTGTTTTCATTGTATATGCTACCGTTAGGTGACATTATCCACAAACATGGAGTAAACTTTGATTGGTATGCTGATGATATCCAGCTATACAGTGGTTTGCAGAAGTATTCACCCTTGCAAAGTTTTCACATTTTGTTGGCACCTGAGCATACTCCACGACGCTTTCAAACTAAAATCTACACAAACTACTCCACATTGATAAAGTAAAAAATGCATATATAATATAAATAAGTACGATTTACAGAGGAAAAACAGATTAAACTCAGTTGCATAAGTATTCAACCCCTTTTCTACTGCAGCCCTAAATCAGCTCAGGTGCAAATTATTTGTTTGAAAGGTCACAAAATTAGTGAAATGGTTTCAGCCTGTGTGTACTCAAAGTGGTTTAACTTGTAGATAATTTCCCTCAGGTATATAAAGACTTTCAAGCTGCAACTCACATAGTGATCCAACAAAGCAACCATGAAGACCAAGGAGCTTTCAAAACAAGTCAGGGATAAAGTGGTAGAGAGGCACAGAGCAGGAGAAGGGTACAAGAAAATTTCAAAGGCGCTGATTATCCCTCTCAGCACAGTGAAGTCCATCATTAAGAAGTGGAAGATGCATCATACCACCCAGACACTACCCAGATCAGGTTGCCCTCCCAAACTGAGCAGCCAGGCAAGCAGGAAACTGGTTCGGGAAGCCAACAATGACCTTGAGAGATCTGCAAAGTTCTGTGTCTGAGATGGGAGTCAGTGTTCACACATCAACAATAAGCCGGTCCCTACACAAAGCTGGCCTGTATGGACGGGTGGCAAGAAAGAAGCCATTACTCAAAAAGCCTCATCTTAAAGCACGTATGGAGTTTACGAAAAAGCATGTAGATGATACTGCAGACATGTGGAAAAAGGTTTTGTGGTCAGACAACAAGTCAAAATTTAAAGTTTTAAATTTCGCAATGTAAACCGCGTTCGGATAGTCGTTACTGCCCATTGGCAATAGTGAGTAAGAGCCAGAAGGACAATGAAAGTGTACTGTTACATAACAATGTATTTTTCAATGAGTGTTGTGTTTTTGTTTGTTTGTAATTGTCTCGTCTTGTACGTTACCAGACAGTTAACACAGTTCTGGTGTTGTCGCCAGGGGCCAGCATGAAACCGGACAACACTGCACCTTTGTCACAAATATAAAACTGTATCACTCATCAAGAGCACTATTGTACGCACCCAGGACTGGTGATCATACTTGTATTATTGTGGGAAGGATATTTGTTTATCTATATATATATACCCCAAGCTGTAAACATTGGTGTGTACTACTGGGGAACTACTGTTTACTCGCCAGACCTGGAAATACAATAAAAACATTTCTAAAACTGGATTACAATTATATCTGTCTGCTTCTTTCACACACTGCATCACACCTGCACCTGTCTACAATAAACCGCATTGCCACAGACCCATACTAATTTAGAAAAAAAAAGCTTATAGACATGATATACGGTAATATGGGGTTCCACATAAATGACCATTGCCAATAATATATTCTGAAACATAATTGTTAATTTAAGTACTGTAAACATGATATAATTGCCTCACTTTAAGATAAATGAAGACATTTTGTGTTTCTCTGTTATTGACCTTTATTTTGTTGTCAATGATTAAGTTGTCAGAAACTGCTTCAAATCAACTTCAAATCAAACTTCTCCAGATTGCTAAATAAACAAGCAAAAAAAAAAAAAAAACTGATACATTGTCTGCCAATTACTAAATTGCAGTGAGGTACCTTCATTTAAACCTGTACATCAAAAGCTGGGACCATTCTTGGATAAGGGCATCCTGGAACAGACTTCCGGGTTGCACTGGACAGGTTGCTATCGTCTTCTGTAGCATGTCCCAAGCATGCTCAATGCTTTCAGGTCAAGAGATCTCGTTGGACAACCCATTCTCTCTATTGCTTCCTGTTCAAGATAATCAATGATGATCCTTGCTTGATGCTACACTGTCATCAACCAAAATTAAGTATGGAATGACTGCAGCAGAATGAGGTTTCACTATCAATAGAGATCTCCGTAACTAAAAGCTATGAGGGTGGCATTGTGGATGACATGGAAGTCTGTCCTTCTCTGTGATTCAATCCCACACCATGACAGATCTTTGTCCATTATCTATTGTATTCTGCAGCACACTGTGGTAATACTGATCATGTGCAAACAAACAGGAAAACTCTTTAAAAAACTAATGAAAGTACCACAAATGGAAAAGTTAACACCTAACTTAACTTAAATGTACACAACACAAAAGCATGTGCTGTTCCTATGCAGATCTGTATATACTAAACTACACTACCTATGGAGTCTATGTTAAATTAAACTAAAAACTCAGAACAGAATGTACTGCTCGTAAAGGTAAGCATTAACAAATGGTCATTACTGTACACAGATCAAAAAGTAATGGTTTTAGAGCTAAGTATTGATAAAAATTTGTTATTACAAAATACAGAATAATATCCTGCCATTTCAATTAGGTTTTCCAAATTGTTTTGTTTATAACAAGTTACTGTAGGCTGTATTTTGTCTTCAGAAATTGTTTAAGTGCAGTTTTTATTGAAGTTACAGTAACACTGAAATTAAATTTGAATTACAGTACAATGAAAATAATTAATTGAAAATATATTTGTGAGTTAACTTTTAAAATGTGCATGTCCTATTCTAATCACAAGCATTTTTAAAGCACAAAACCAAGGTGTCCTCAACATCAGGGTATTGAGCAAACCGGAAACGCTAGTTTGCATCCACAGTTGTATTGTATTTCTATTTCTATTGTATGCTGGTTTTTCAGAATGGTTGAGAAAGTGTTCACAGGAATTTTGAAATCTGCAGCAACATCTTTCTTTTTCTTGTACAGTGGTCCAGTTTTGTCTGCAAGGATAATGGATGTTTTTTGCACTGGTCACTCATATCTCAATGCTTCATGGAAATGGCATAGGTGTGAGAGCACGATGACAACCCGAAATTCATCACTAGATCAGCTGTGTCAAAACAGCTACTAAAATAGAGTACACAGGAGCTAATTTGGATACAAGTTAATACATTTCCCAATATCCTTTACATCATCTGTTTGAACTAGGGCAATTCATTTTTATTAATGTTTTTTTTCTTTCCAGGGAGCTCCAAAATAATTTAAAAAACAGGAAATTAAAGTTAAAGTCTGCATGGGGGCCCAGGCCAGAAATGTTTTCTGATGTAGCACCCCCATACAGAAAGCAAAAACTATGTGATTTTGGTAGAAGTATCCCTTTCGTGCTTATCTAGGGTAGATGTGGTGTTGTAAAGTGGTAGCAGAGCAGGACAATGCAAGATTTATGTACCCATGTGTCACAATGATGGCTTGTGGGCAATACCAAACACAGAAATACAGACACGCACAGTACTACAGGTAAAGCACTGATGCGCAGATTTATTATAAAACAAAAGATTTAAACAATACAGAAACAAAACACTTTCCCAAAACAAAAAATCATGGTGGCCAAAAGAAACAGACAAGCAAAACCCATTAACCAAAACCTAGATAAAACAAGTAGCAATTGTTATATTTTCTTTTCAGTTTCTCCTACACTCACTTTCTCCCGGGACACTCAAACCCTGAGTGCGATATCTCTTTTATGCAGCTGTACCGGGACCCGATTGTTAATCATTCAGTCAGGCACCAGCACAGTCTGCACGTGAACTACTTTGGCGATTAATCCTTCCCTGCTGACCTAAAACCACTGTGCCCAAATACATTTATATATAGTACATAGTTGGTGAGGTCAAAAGCAAAAATAAACAGTGGTAGCATCTCTACAACCGCCTCAAGATGCAGGTCCCAGTTGCTTTAACATTCAGCTCTAATGAACCACATTAAATAAATGAATTACATTGTGTTAGCGTTTCATAAATTACACATATAGACAAAATAATAAGCAGAGAACATATTTAAAGTAAATTTGCAATAATGAAATCAATATAGGATAAAAACAATGTATAATTATACACGTAGAAGGAGAGTCATTAAGAAATTCGTGGTGGTAATTTTATAGGATTTAGAAAAACATCCATATTTCTCAAAGTTACCCTGCATAACTCCACAACTGCCCTAAAATTACTTCTCGGGTTCATACCTTCATAAAAATGTGTTAAACCTTTTCTGTAGGTGGGGTGCTAGGAATTTAAAATTTAGGAGTGGTTTTCCATTTGGGCTCCCCGGAATATTTATTGAATGTGTATTATAATAAGTAATTTACAATAAGGCCGGGCCCGGGACCCTGGAGAAAGTTTGTAGTAACAGGAACTTTGGTTTCTCAAGAATTGACTGTACTTTCATTGCATTCTTGTAACTATCTTTAATTTTTTTTGTAAAACAAAAAGAGAGAATACAACCAGCAAAGGTGTGTTGTGGAGATTACCCTCCAACTGAAGGTGCAGTGTCGGCCCCTGGCATTGGTCCATAGTTTTGTTTGATTGGGACTCTACAGGAGCTTTCCTGAAACCCCTGGGGAAATTACCACATTTCAGGCCATTGGAGGTTTTTGGATGGGACAAATTGGACTCCATCTGAGATCAAACGTGTACATTGTTTTCTCAGTCCTAAAATAGGGAGACTGAGCTAGGCCGATTTGAAAATTGATCCCTCCCAAGTGAAATAATGTATTCTCAGTCTGTTCAGGGAGCAGGGCACACTCCAGTGCCATGATGCTACAGTTCATAGTTTCCCAGATTTCAGTCCAGATCTGAGCAGAAGATGGATCACATATGGTGAGATAAAATCCCTTCTCTGCAACACTGGAGACGGATCATGGTTTTTGCACATGTCTGACAGCTAGGCCACTGACCTAGACTTAAGCGCTATGCACACAAGGAGCGAAGCAAATTACACAAATACAGCACACGTACATAAAAAAAACACAACTGTAACTAGTCATGAAATGAAAATACTGGCTGCTTTTGCTCCAGTTAAACGAGGCAGTCTTCCCAGCGACAGTGAGTGGGAGAAGTAGAGGCGTGGAAAAGTACAGAGCAGTTTCGAAGCAGTTTGAAAGCAGGTTGACGGCTGCAGAAGAAACTATACTTCAAAAAAAAAAACCTCAACATGGTCTTCAAGCCAGTAATCTGTGACACCTGCTTGATGTGGGAAATCCGAGAAAACCCAGCAGAGCTAAACCAAGTGTGCGTAAAGTGCCGCGCGATCCAGGATTTGCATAAACTAGTAAGTATGCTAGAAATGGAGCTGGAAGAAGTGAGACAGCAACAGGATCTTGAGGAACTGGCACACCCACAATTCATGGAAGTCTGCATCACCCCTAACAGACTGAAAGCCACCAGGGAGATAGAAGGTCAGAACAGCTGGGTTCAGGTAGGCAGAAGCAGGGAAAAAAAGAAACTTCGTCAAACACCACCACCAGAAATCAAAACAACCAACAGATTTGAGTCACTTCAGAATTTTGATGAGCAGAACCAACAACAAGAGAATGAAAGGAACAACATCCAGGACCCTATTGACAGTGGTGACCAGACAGCAAAAAGAAGGGAGGTCATGATTGTTGGGGACTCCATATTGAGAAACACAGCAAGTTCAGTTCGCAGTTTGGACCCCCTTACTACAACAGTGTGCTGCCTTCCGGGAGCCTCGGTCAAGCACATCACTGAGAACGTGGACAGGCTCCTAGAACGAACAGGAGACGACCCGGTAGTAGTCGTCCACATCGGTACAAACAACATTGGAAGAGACAGACCAAAATCCCTGCAAAACAAATTCAGAGAGCTAGGAAGGAAATTAAAAGAGAAAACCAAAACTGTGGTATTTTCTGGTATACTACCCGCACCTTGCAAAGGACCATATGGACAGCTGGAAATAATTAATCAAAACGAATGGCTGAAGACGTGGTGCACACGGGAAGGCTTCACCTATCTTGATCATTGGACCACATTCTACAACGAGGACTATCTGTATAGACGGGATGGACTGCACTTAAATAACAAGGGAACTAGTCTACTCGGAGAAAAGATCCTCGAGCAGGTTCGGAAGCATTTAAACTAGAAAGGAAGGGGGGAGAAATCAACAAAAAAACAGAAGGGAGACCGCATCAAAACAAGAACAACAACTCAGGTAAGACAACCATTAAATGTATTTATCTAAATGCTAGAAGTATCAGAAACAAAATTCTAGAACTTGAAGCTACTGCACTAACAGGTAACTATGATGTGATAGGTGTTACAGAAACGTGGTTATCTGAGAGTGATGGGGACGAATATAATATTTGTGGGTATACACTGTATAGGAAAGACAGGCAGGACAGAAGAGGAGGAGGGGTAGCGCTATACATAAGAAACAGTCTTGAAGCCCAGGTGTTAAACCTGGACAAAGAAAATAAAACCGAATCAATATGGGTCAGAATAACAGACAAAAATTCAAAAGGCATAATAATAGGAGCATGCTATAGACCGCCAGATTCAGACGGTGAGCAAAATAATCTGTTATACAATGACATTAGAAATGTGTGTAGCAAAGGAGAAGCCATACTAATGGGGGATTTCAACTTCCCCCAAATAAAATGGGAAAACCCGGTGGGTAGCGCGAAGGATGAAATAGAAATGGTGGAAATGACAAATGACTGCTTCCTAACACAATTTGTCAAGGCACCCACTAGAGGGGAGGCATGCCTTGATTTAGTCTTTTCAAATAACGAAGATAGAATAACTAAAACAGAGGTCAGAGAACCACTGGCAAACTCAGACCACAACATGGTCTCATTTGAAGTGTTTTTTAAATCCCCAAAAGTAAAGACTAAAGCTAAGGTTTACAATTTTAGAAAAGCAAACTATGAAGGTATGAAACAGAGACTAACAGAAGTAGATTGGAGTAAAATAGAGAAAACACCCACAGAAGAAGGATGGTTGTTCTTCAAAAATGTAGTACTAGAGGCGCAAAACAATTATATCCCTAAAGTAGACAAATCTAAATGTAAAACTAAATTGCCAAAATGGTTTAATAGATCAATTAAAAAAAATATTCAGCGAAAAAAGGCACTTTACAGAGCATTAAAAAAGGACCAAAAAGAAAGTACGCAGAAAGAGTACACAGAACTGCAAACGCAAGTCAAAAAGGAAGTTAGAAAGGCCAAGAGAGAAATAGAAATAAACATTGCTAAGGGAGCTAAAACCAATTCCAAAATGTTTTTCCAATATTACAACAGCAAGAGAACATTCAAAGAGGAGATTAAATGTTTAAGAGATACAAATGGCAAAATCGTAGAGGAAGAAAAAAAAATAGCAAATATGTTAAATGATTACTTTTCACAAGTTTTTACAAAGGAAGATACTGACAACATGCCCCACATGTCATCCAGTTCCTATCCAGTTTTAAATAACTTTAGCATAACTGAGGCAGAAGTGTTAAAGGGACTAGGAGCTCTTAAAATAAACAAATCCCCTGGGCCGGATGAGATCCTCCCAATAGTACTCAAAGAAATGAAAGAAGTAATTTACAAACCGCTAACCAAGATCATGCAGCAGTCTCTTGACACAGGGGTGGTACCGACAGACTGGAAAATTGCAAACATAATACCGATCCACAAAAAGGGAAACAAAACTGAACCAGGTAACTACAGACCAGTAAGCCTGACTTCTATTATATGCAAACTTATGGAAACTATAATAAGATCCAAAATGGAAAATTACCTATATGGTAACAGGGTACTGGGAGACAGTCAACATGGTTTTAGGAAAGGGAGATCGTGCCTAACTAACTTGCTTGATTTTTTTGAGGATGCAACATCGATAATGGATAATTGCAAAGCATATGACATGGTTTATTTAGATTTCCAGAAAGCTTTTGACAAAGTCCCGCACAAAAGATTAATTCTCAAACTGAACGCAGTTGGGATTCAAGGAAACACATGTACATGGATTAGGGAGTGGTTAACATGTAGAAAACAGAAAGTACTGATTAGAGGAAAAACCTCAGAATGGAGTGTGGTAACCAGCGGTGTACCACAGGGATCAGTATTAGGTCCTCTGCTATTCCTAATCTACATTAATGATTTAGATTCTGGTATAGTAAGCAAACTTGTTAAATTTGCAGACGACACAAAAGTAGGAGGAGTGGCAAACACTGTTGCAGCAGCAAAGGTCATTCAAAATGATCTAGACAAGATTCAGAACTGGGCAGACACATGGCAAATGACATTTAATAGAGAAAAGTGTAAGGTACTGCACGCAGGAAATAAAAATGTACATTATAAATATCATATGGGAGATATTGAAATTGGAGAAGGAATCTATGAAAAAGACCTAGGAGTTTTTGTTGACTCAGAAATGTCTTCATCTAGACAATGTGGGGAAGCTATTAAAAAGGCTAACAAGATGCTCGGATACATTGTGAAAAGTGTTGAATTTAAATCAAGGGAAGTAATGTTAAAACTGTACAATGCACTAGTAAGACCTCATCTTGAATATTGTGTTCAGTTCTGGTCACCTTGCTATAAAAAGGATATTGCTGCTCTAGAAAGAGTGCAAAGAAGAGCGACCAGAATTATTCCGGGCTTAAAAGGCATGTCATATGCAGACAGGCTAAAAGAATTGAATCTGTTCAGTCTTGAACAAAGAAGACTACGTGGCGACCTAATTCAAGCATTCAAAATTCTAAAAGGTATTGACAGTGTCGACCCAAGGGACTTTTTCAGCCTGAAAAAAGAAACAAGGACCAGGGGTCACAAATGGAGTTTAGAAAAAGGGGCATTCAGAACAGAAAATAGGAGACACTTTTTTACACAGAGAATTGTGAGGGTCTGGAATCAACTCCCCAGTAATGTTGTTGAAGCTGACACCCTGGGATCTTTCAAGAAGCTGCTTGATGAGATTTTGGGATCAATAAGCTACTAACAACCAAACGAGCAAGATGGGCCGAATGGCCTCCTCTCGTTTGTAAACTTTCTTATGTTCTTATGTTCTTTTGTGGAGACGAAATAAAATAAGTAAAACAAAGAAAAAGTCTGGATACACCACAGACTAGAAAAATGACTTTTAACAGTGAATGATTATATGTGATCTGGTTTACTATATGAATTATTAAAAAATAATACATCTACACATATTTCTTTGTAAATACTGAGAATTAGTTTAATATACTTTTTTTTAATTGATTTTCAGTTTTAATGAAATCTTCTCAGTTAGTTCAAAGACGTGTCATTTTACAGAAATACGAAACCAATGTGTGATGCGCCCCATCACTTTGACTTAAATTAAGGTTAAATAAAGAGAGATAGACATGGCATCAATTTCCAGATGTTCTCTTATTGCTTACCATATGGCATTTTTCTTTTTATTGTCTTTATAACCACTGACACTGGCATCATAAAGAACATTATTTTTTTTACTTTAATAATTAAATTCTCATTGATGTCCACTTCTCTCTTATTTCTGTGGTAATTTCTGCGTGAACGAGACAGTGACAGTCTGACAACCTCTCCTTTGACTCTGTTCGAGTAATGATGTGTTGTGTAGTGAAACAGATAAACCGTTAGTTTAGACAACAAGGCAATTCTATCTTTGGAGTAAGGGGGGAGTACCTCTTCATGGTGACCCCCCATCCCAGTTGTATTGGATTTACCACTGTATCATGTATATAGGGTTTCACAGCCTCGCAAACAAGAACTTATGCACAAATGTGCCTATCTATTGCACAGCCGTGGGACTCTCAAAATTGGATTGGGGTTATTTTCAAAGTAAAGTAATGGTGATTACCATTAGATAAGTGTATTTTTTTGTCATATTATTCAATTTTATTTTCCAACCAGCGTAAGTTGTAAGGTTATGTGACGATTTTCTGGGTAAATGTACAGTGAGTTGGCTCTATGGAAAACGTCCACCGCACCACGGCAAATCTGCGGTGCCTCGAGGCACAGCACAATAAACCACGGTTATCCTGTGGCACCACTTGAAGTGTAAAACCAATGCTTTCTTTTTCCAGCAGGGGGCACTAGAGAGCTTTTATGAATTTAATGGGCTGTTTTTACTTTCTGTCCTTAACAAAATGATTTGTTTAGTACTCCCATACTCCAAATCTGTACTAAATGCAATTTTTTTTTCTTTTTTGGCATATTCTAGGAATGGGACTAAATGTACGTTTGAAAAAAAAAAAAAAAAAAAAAAAAAAAAAACCCTGAACAGCATTTCAGTTTAAATAGAATTTAATAGGAGGAAGGATAATATGATTCTTTTTTCCTTTAGTAGTCTCGTTGTCATTCAACAAATTCATTTTAATAATAGAGTAATAAATACTGTAGATGTGCTTGTTTCTACATTTTTTATAGATCCCATGATTGTAGCAGCTTTTTAAATGGCTACTTTACCCATGCTGCCGATTCATGCAATTAAGCTGTATTTTTTCCACGGTTCTCACGGATTTCAAGATTTCTGTAAAATTAACCCACTGCAATGTAATAGGTAGTTCCCATGAAAATTCCCATTTCTGAAAGAATACTGTATATATGACAGACTTGTAGTTGCATTTTTCATGACCCGGACTTGAGTCACGGCCGCAAAAGACCTTGACCTTCTGTGACTTGGACTTGGACTCCAACATTTGAGTTCGGAGATAATAGCGACGGGTCCTTTTTTATTTTCTATTACACAAGTAATATTACAGTTACTAGGAAACTGTGCACAATAAAAACCCACCCAGCAAAACATTATCCAATCACTGGTTAGTCCAGTTGTCTTTGCAGCCAATCATAGTCAGAATAAGAAATTGGAAGTGAGTTAGGTTGTAGCATTTTTTTGCATTGTGTTTTATAAGGAATACATAATGTCAGGATGGTAACCAAGTTAAGTATTTTTTTGGCTTTTAACAAGCCTCTTTACTAATTTAAACCTTGGTCTAAGTTTTTTAAGAACTGTAGAAATACATTTCTAAAACTGCATTCTTGAAAAATACGTAATTTGATTTTGCTGAGCTCCCTGAATCTCTGGAGTATAATGTGTGCACTGAAAACAATATAACATTGGTCACCTAAATAATATTGAGTTTACTGAAAACAAAAATGAATGAAAAAAGAATAATCATATACGTTATAATCATACTTTTAAAGCTTCTTAATTAATTTCACAAAGTTGCTCTGCAACTACATATTCAGCGCTTTGCTTCTAATCTCCACTCGTTCTCAGCATACGCCATCACAGGTTGCAGGCAACATCAATGAATTCACCTGTCAAATTCAATGTGAAACTACGCACTAAAGTGTCAAATCGAAAATTGCCTACCGTCAAACAGGCAGATATATCAGACTGATAAGACAGGACTGATTGATAGGTAAAAAAAGAACGACAGAATAACTTAATACCACTTAATTTACCAAAATGAAAATAACTTATTATGGATGCAGTAAAAACACATTAACAATACGCTGTGCAGCGTCAACCTAGAAATCTGTCTATATTTTTATTCCATTATGAACCTACACAAAGGGGAAATACATAAATAAGAAAGTTTACAAATGAGAGGAGGCTATTCAGCCCATCTTGCTTGTTTTGTTGTTAGTAGCTTATTTATCCCAAAATTTCATCAAGCAGCTTCTTGAAGGATCCCATGGTGTCAGCTTCAATAACATCACAGGGCGTTGGTTCCAGACTCCCACAATTCCCTGTGTAAAAAAAGTGCCTCCTATTTTCTTTTCTGAATGCCCCTTTATCTAATCTCCATTTGTGACCCCTGGTCCATGTTTTTTTTTTCTTTTTTTTTTTTCAGGTTGAAAAAGTCCTTTGGGTCGACATTGTCAATACCTTTTAGAATTTTGAATGCTTGAATCAGATTGCCGCATAGTCTTCTTTGTTCAGGACTTTTAGCCTGTCTGCATATGACATGCCTTTTAAATAATGTATAATTAATGGTAAATGTATCTCTTTTTGACAATAGGAAAACACCCATCAGATCGTAATTGATTGCACATGTACCAAAATCTAACCGCGTTCCACTT
Source organism: Polyodon spathula (assembly GCF_017654505.1). Lineage (NCBI taxonomy): Eukaryota > Metazoa > Chordata > Actinopteri > Acipenseriformes > Polyodontidae > Polyodon > Polyodon spathula. The sequence continues at coordinate 32,186,997 of NC_054537.1, read as the reverse complement.
ACAATCTGACAGTAACACTTTCTGACATTACACAAGCCTTGTTTTAGTATGCGTAGCACATTCTGAAGAAGTACCACTTTCTAACACTACACTGGCTCTATAGTCCAGATCATGGCTTCTATCAAAGTGAAAAACAACATCTACAAACTTGAAAGAGAAGCTTATCTATAAACTTCAGGTACATGCCAACAGTACTCCAATTCCAATTCCAAAAGAAAAGATGATAGTGACAGACAAGTTCATGCAAATAGAATAATCTAGCTAGAAGAAATAAATCAAAATATATTTTTTGTATTTTTATTTTTACTGTTCCTCCACTACTACCACTAGTTTAACACTAGAACCGCCATGCGGGTCAGTTGGACCCATTTTGCATTTAAAATGTTAATTGCTCTTCCGTTGTGAATCATATGTGTACGTCCGTTTTTGATTTTTCCTAAATATATGAATTAAATATCCTAATGGCGTTTGATAGCCAGAATCGCAAAAATGACAAAATTATAAACAGTTCTACCTAAAACCGCCACGCGTTTTTTTTTTTTTTTTTAATATAATGTAAGATATTCTATTTTTTTGTAATGGCAGCAAACAAGACATGCCTCCTACTCCTAGCACACATGTTTTTAGTTTTTTAATTCAAGCCTTTCTTTGTTTGTAGACTGACTATAAGACAGAGATTGCTATATATAACAGTGAAAAATACAGCCCTGTATGGTTTATAAAAATATTTTTGACGTATTTAAATTGATCTTGCTTTAAAGCCCATTTTAGTTTTACGGAGGTGTAGCAGGGAGAGATCTGTGCTGACTCTGCTGGCGTGTTCACAGGGCTGCAAGAAGAGGGCGGCAGTCGTCCAACAACCGCCTGTGAGTCATGGCAGTGACACGCGGAGGTGGGAAAGTGGGTGTGTGGACTTTCCCCCTCTTTGAATGGCTGAGAGGAGAGTCTTGGGAGATTGTTGGTCCTATAAAATAACGCTCTGCTGTTTCCTCAGGTCTGCCCTTATAGACGCGCTGAGAGTGAGAAAACGCTGGTCGCGGACCGAGAACCAGCCGGGAGAGAAAAAGACACGAAAGTGTCACAGCGAGACAGTGAGGGCGGGGAACGCTTGGGCAGACCCCTTAAAAGTATAACAGAGCAGGCTAGGTAGACGGCAGCGTAGGACAGAGTTCCGGGTTGCATGGGCAGCAACGACCGGGATGTTGCTGCAGAGTGCAGCACCTTTTATTTGTAGTTTTGTTATTGTGTTATTTTTTCCCTTGTTATTTTTGCCTTCTGTTTTTATTATTATTTCTTTGAGCACCTGCAAGGGTGCTGGTATTGTGTACCATCGCTTGGTATGCCTGTGGTTCTGTTTACCATCGTTGGTATATCAGACCACGGACCCACAGCGCCATCTGCGGGATAAACTTAAAAATAGCACCCGAGAATAAAACTGGGCACCTGTGCGGTGTTGCCAAATCCACCTGTCTGCCTCCTGTATCAGTGACTTACCCACCACCCTTCCACAGGAGGGTTGCCACCTGAAGAACTTTCCAGCTTTTACTTGTTGCTGTAAACCCGATGCAGTGCTGAATGGCAAAATGTTGTGCCAATATTGTATAAACATCATTACAAATTAATAATACGTCTCAACAACTTGAGCATATGTAGTGTTTTACCAGGATGATCCACAAGTAAGCAAGAACAATAATCAGCACTTCAGGGTTTTTTTTTTTCAATAAAACCTCACACTATATTGTCATCTTGGTGGAGCTGGCAAAGATGGTGTATGCGGATTGAGACTCGAAAAGACAGGAAACTGCAATGAATCGCTTTTAGTGCATGTTTATTTACAGTGAAACAGAAATGAACACAACACAGAGACCACAGAACCTTCACCACTCAACTCCAACACTAACTAAACACAAACAAACCCACCTCCGTATATACCCTGTGAATTAACAATTCATTAACTAAACCACCCCACAACTGCACATGAACAATGAACAATCAACTAAACAGCATATGCACAGGGATTTCAATCAAACACACATTTCACAAGATTTATCAATCATACATACATTCTCATGTGACCACACTCAAGCTGCCATGTACAGTTCCTTATGTTCTACTTTTGAAGAGCGTGTCATGAGTATTTTTGATTGCTCCTTGCAGCAGTGAGAAGAGGCTTGTCTTTCAGGATCATTTTTTAAAAGATTAGACTCGCAAGTAGTTCACTCTTTATCAGTTCTACAGAACACATACTGTGGTTCTTAATTCACTTGTTCTGCATGTGGGAAAATATTCAGAATGTTGTTGCAGAAAAGAAGATATACTTCCACTGTGTCCGGTCTGTCATCATCTTGCACAGAATATGCATTTTCATGCAGTTTCAGCAGTCATCTTTAATGCTGATGAAATAAGACTTGATGGCAGTCCAGTTCTACAACATTCTAGTGACAGCTAGATTTAGAGTCAGACACCTGTTAGTGGCATGATGCAGATCCAGAAAACCAAAGAAAATCTCTTTGCAGGTGTTGAGAAAAAAAATATATACTTGTACATTTTCAGTGTCTACTGAGAGTTCAGCTACAGCATGCCGGACAGCATTATGCTCAATATTGCATGGCAATTTCCTTACAGTAGATCCTGATTGGTTTTGTGCAGATCAGTGTACACAGAATGATGAACACCATAGTTGACATTAGCATTGTCTGCACAAAAAGCAGACACTGAGTCCAAATATAATCCCAAACTCTCCAGTGAGCTTGTGATACAGTTTACTATCCCATCTGCTGATTCGTCTGAATTTTCAACCAAATCAGTCATTATGTTTAATAAACATGCCTGAGGAGTAAAAGACTGGAATGCAATAGGAAACAGTTTGTTATTCCCTTTGTTTGAAGCATCCGTTTGGACAGAAAATGGAAGAAGCTTCCCATCCCCTGATAAGGTATGTAAAACTTGACTTACAGCTTTTGGAGCAAGAACATCTGTCACAAGCACATCTGTCACAGGACTTTCAGCCTTTGTCCTACCACAGGGAAGTTTCTTTCCAATGCTTGAATCATGAAATATATTTTGTGTCAATTTGACACCGCAGTCCATGCTGTTGTAACTCAGGTTGTGATTGATGGTGTGATACACATTGGCCAACTCTGCAGTAGTAACCTGAAAAAATGCAAAGAAAATGTCATTTCTGTAATTATGGCCATACTTACTCTGGGTCTAAAATTGGGGAGGGATTGAGAGCTTTACTGCAGAAGTGGAACAATATACATGCTTAAAAAAACAAAAAAAACAAAACACAATTCTTCAAATCAGTGGTAATTGAAAAGTATATATTTTGTTCAGTTTATTTAACACAGAAATTATGTCTATTTCATTTTTTTTAAACTTGTTAACATTTTATTCTTTGCTGACAAACATCGTGCAAAATTTGCTTTGGAGCATCTCAATTATGTTTTTTGGTTGCCATGATACCAATACTATTAGCTCCTAGACTGTCTGAATTCTAATTATTTCATTGATTAAATGGCCAGTTTGTTTTCTGATTTGTTTTATGTATTTTCCCATATGTACAGTGCTTTGTGGATAATACTAAAACAATATTAAATTAAATGGTATCTTAAACATTTTCAAACGTCATATATTCATTACAAGCTTTAAAAAGTACAGGTACATTACCCAGTGCAGGATTTCATTATTATTAGAAGTAGCAGTAGAATTATTAACCTAAGTTATGAATTATTAAGTTATGTTATGAAATGTATTATCATTAACAGATATATTAAAACAATAATGAAAAGGATGTTGTTGTTGTTAAATTAAAAGGAAGCAGATGTGGTGATTTTATTTTTTAATAGCCAACTAGTACATGAAACATTTTTTTACCCCTCAATTAATGAGCTGCACTGTTAAATAATTATGTTCTAGCCACCAGTGCACAGCTGATTTAAGGAGACTGGGTGATACCTTCAAATCCCTGAAGACCGGTGCTTGCTAACCTCATAAAAACGCTGCCTGATTCTCATCAGAATTCATGCCTATTTCTGTAATGATTCCTTAATATACTTTCAAATTGTTTTAATTGGCAGGTGTTATATAATACACACAATACAAAGTACTAGATTTTATGTAAAATGTGGTCTCAATTTAGACTTGATGACTCTGTTGGTTCAAAGGCTATTATTTACCTGTTGGCACTTAAGCATAAAAGTAAATTAAACAGTTTTCAAGACTGAGAAAGATAATATGTGCCATCCTTTGAGCATGGTAAGTATAGTAAGTGTGTTTGATCAGAATATACATATTCAATATTAGTGTCTGATTCTATAATATTTTGGCTGAAACTTAGTGTAATGGTGTATTGGTATTGATTCAGAGTGAGGCAAGGGTTCCAATAATGGAGGTTTTATTGCTTTTCTCAATCGGAAGACAGCATAGTTTACACAAAAAAAAGAATTATAGGTAAGAAGCATATGTTACTGTTGCTTTGCTTTATCTCGCTTTTCCTGTGATTCTTTTTTCACATCCTTCTCTATTACAAAAAACAATAGTCCAAAACAAAACTTAAAGGTGCAGTCCTCCAAATCCCAACTGATAAATAAACGAAAAATATTTCAGTCTTACATTAGCAAGCATTAACACACTCTAAATTGACATCTTAATTGACATAATGTTATTTGATTTTTTTTTTTGTTGTTCTGTTTCCTTTAATTGGCAACAACTTTTATTTGTGGTGTTGTAAAAAGAAAGCAAACAGACTCATGAGTTAGGTTTTAGAATTTAAAACACTTGATTATTTCCTGTGATTGATTTGGCTGGTTCTGGTTTTATCCAAATTATTCTATAATCCTACACTTCCTATAAAACACCTTGTAAGTTTCACAGAAAAATATATACTAAAAAACACAGATCATTGAGCTTAGGGACATCACTTATCTTCTCATACTCAATAGTGTGCACTATACTGGAAACCAAATTTGTTTTGTTAATCAAATTGTCAAGCTTCACTGGTAACTATTTACCTATTCAAATTAACTTCAAAGCTGTTGCCTGAATATTTCACCACTTAAGTAACAAGTACATGTTGTGCTCAGATGGTTGTGTAAGGTTGAACCAAGTACAACAATGGTAGGAAGGCTTTTAAATTCCAATGACCACTACATTTGTAGCTTATACAATGTAATTAGCTGGGGGTCTGTCACTTAGTCACACAGGTGAACCAGAGGTAGTGGTCAATCTTAATAAGTGGGGAATAATACATCTTTAATTTAGTTTAAAGATTCTGTTACAATGAAGCCGCCCAACTTTAAACTTTAGGAAGTGTTTCTTCAACAATTGTTACCTTAGATACCCGGGGGTAATTTTTTTTTTTTTTTTTTTTTTTTTTTTTAACATTAATTATTGAACCTCTAGTTATAATAATCATTAACAACTTCATCACATAGTGACATAGTAACTGACTGGGAGGACACTGTCGTTGGTTCTTGCACAGATGTGTAACAGGAGATGTGCCGCTAGGCAACCAATTGAGCAGTTAGGCTCAACTCAAAAGACATTTGCTCCACAGCTCGAGGCGACTGTACCACCATGCTATACAGAGGGGCGCTTTGTTGATATCGAGGACAAGAGCATCCACTCCGCAGAATTAACTACTACGGAACCCTTCAACTGCCAGATAGTTCCCGTGAAGGCTTGGCTCAACCAGGACCATCACAATGACCCGGAGTCACTGGGAGGCCCAGCAGTACGTTAGTTTAAGGGATACTGATCCCAAACAGTATATAGGGTTTTTGTTGTGTAGTAGGTTCCTGGAGAGGTATGTCTATTTTAGTGAGACTAGCTCTCGCCTTGTGTGGTAAACTTATTTTTAAGTTTGTTTTGCTTTAAATTGCATTAAATTGTGGCAAGTTCTATTTTGGGGTGAGAAAATGCCACTTGTGTATATTCTGTAGGATAAAGAAGGTAGTTAATTGTGGAAAATTGTATTTTTTGTTTCAGAATGATATAGTTAATTATGGCAAGTAACCAGCTCCTAGGCTAAACACACCTACATTTTACAATAACCCAAATGATTATTCAAAAAGGACTTTTGTTATCCTGTTATGAAATAAGTTTAGTTATGAACTATATGAAACCATTTTTTCTATCTAAAGAGCAGACACAAAGAAGCTGGAAAACTTAACATTTATTGACCTAACTCTTGACAATAACAATGTTAATAAGTGGAGTCTTACAGGGTTCGGTACTGGTGCCATTACCTAATATAAATAAACATTTTTTTTAAAATCCCTTTGTGTTTTTTTTTTTGTTTGTTTGTTTTTTAAACAGTTGTTAATGTTCGGAAAGTCTTACCGAGACAGATGGTAAGGCTGACGCAAGGTAGTGTTATAAAACACTCTTAGATTGTTGGACGTAAGCAATGCCCCAAATGGCTTTTTTCATTTTTTTATTTCTTATGTTCTTATAGGAAAATAAAACAAAATGTTATCATTCTATCAATATTGAGGCTACATTGCACACTTAGCATATATAAAGTCTACATCAACCTTTTTGAGGTTCTTGGCACGTTTGCCTGTAATCTTTTTTTTTTTTGCAGGTAGTTATAAACAGCTTCAAATTTCTGCTCCATTCTAAAGAAAAATATTAAACAGATCACAAACACAACACAATAGAGATTATAACTTACTAATGTTAATTACTCAATATAAAAAGCACACTTACAAAGAGTGTGGCAATACAGCGAATCACCTTGAGTCAAGTGAATCTGTTGCTATGGCGTTGTTGCCTTGATACCAGTGAGGAAAACAGTCAGCAACCACACAAGTTTATAAAAAACTGCCATTTTCTTTTCCATTTTTAAAGAGCAAAGTGAATAATAAAGGAATAGTCACAAAACATATCTGATCCGCTTAGTTTGAGTGTAGTAACTTTAGTTTTTTTAGGAATGTTTTTCAGATATTTAAATAAAGATCTGCAATATTCTCCAATCTAGAAAGTAATAATACTATTATTAGAAAAACAGTTAAAGTATCTTACCTTCTAAATCTTTTTCGTCTCTTGGTTGGGTTGGGTTGGGTAGCTATTTTTGGCATAGTAGATGTGCTGAGCATGCGCAGTGTGCAAAGGTAGCAAAAGACCACGCATAGAGCATGCACAATTCCCAAAGGAAGCAACTTCTTTCAAGTAGAATGTTTGCAGGAAATAGAAAGCCAACACCATTTCATCCATGTTCACTTCCTTCAGCTTAGTTAGCCTCTTCAGCATGGCATTCATGCTTTCCAATACGCTCGTTGTAATTCTGTTGGTTTTCCTATATATCTCTGTTTCTTCCAACAGTCTCTGCCAGACTTTGTCAGGATGTCCTTTCTGAGTTTCTGATCAAAGTAAATGAGAAAGGATGCACTCCATTTTACCTTTAGGTTTTCCCAACATTTTTTTTTTGTTTTTTGTAATTCAGTGTAATTTAGATCGAGCCATGCGACACCAGGGCACAACGTTCTCTTGAGGGTAAGCCTTCCCCACTGGGCACCGACACACCATCTGCACCACGTGTTCGGAGGGGAAGGAGGACGCCGCGTGACTCTGCAAATGAAGGGGGAACCAGAGAGCTATTAATGACGCTCTTCTTGGGAATATAAAAAGATGGGTTTGAAATGACTGACAGGCATTTTATCAGCATATAAAAGGTATATGTGCCATGGCTGTAGGAGTCTAGAACGGATCGTCTACTACCTATCCATAGTAGCTGAACAAGTCTTGACCCCCCCCACCAGTGATGCTTTTCAAGTACAGTCCTTCTCCAGGCCGAGGAAGGTGAGGCTGCCGTCAACCTTGTTAACAATACTTCTAACCTAATAGTTGTAAGGGACTTTTTTTCTGTTTACTGTTTACTCCTTATTAGTTATTTGCTTTTGTGTAATCTTATGTTCATAATATTTGTGTCATGTGAAGCACCAATATTAGTTTTATATTTATAGTGGTTCACAACTAAAAACAGCAAACACGGAAAAAATTTATATTTTGTTCAGCAACAACTCTTGAACTCTGTGTTTCCTTTTGTTTTTCAAACATAGAAATACTACACAGCTTACCATGTCAATTATAAATGTGTAAAAGGGTCCTGTTGTGGAAACATGCAGGCCTTGTGGTCAATGATTCTGAAATATAATAAACTGAAATAAAAATCTAAGTATACCTAACTCGTGACAGAAGTTATAGTTAGATACATATACTGATTGAAGTGATAGCGAGGGGGACAGTGAATACTTTTGAAATAAAAAAAAAGTAATCGATAAGGCTTTGTCTGACCTGCCTGGCACTTGCAATATCTGCAACCTCCACCACTGGGGCTTCAAGTTCAGCATCTGCATCCCAAAAATTCTGTAATCTTTCCTCTAAGTTCAACATCACATCCGTTATGGAGAGCTATGTTATGTAAAACACAACAGGCCAGGACGATATTCCTAATCTCCTGAGCAGTGTACTCTAGTGTTCCCCCAGAGACTTCCAAACATCGGAATCGCATTTTGAGGATTCCAAATGTTAGCTCAATTACAGTATGAGTACGTTTAAAGGTACGGTTATACCTCTGTTTGACACGGGTTGTGGAGTTGAGAAGCGGTGTCAGTAGCCACTGCTTCAGTGGATACCCATTGTCCCCTATCATCCAGCCTCTCATCCCACTGAAACGCATTAGCGAGGAGTCATGAGTGGAGCCAGGATAGTTTGCATACACATTTGTGATGCAGTTGATAGCATCACACACTGCTTGCATGCTGACAGAATAGGTCCCCTTATGATTTATGTAGAGGTGCCTATTCTGTGATGGTGTGCGTAGCAGCACATGTGGAAACAGGACACCAGGAAACACATATCTCCTAAGAAAACCCTGCTTTGTATTTTGTTGCAGCTCGTGAGAGACATGGAAATGAAAGAATTCTCCTCTTCGCTTTATTAAAGCTGCAGTAATATCTCTCACTGAACATGATACAGCCTACTGGCTCATGCCTGCAGTACAACCCACAGTACATTGGAACGAGCCAGTGACATAAAATGTTAGTGTAGCAGATAACCTTAGTGCTACAGGCAAATAGTGTGCTCTCCGCATGTCTCCTTCCAGGTCAGCCTGAAGCAGTTGGCAGATGTCAGTGATTGTTTGTCTGTTGAGGTGAAATTGCTGCATATATTGTGTGTCAGACAGGCGGATAGTTTCAGCGGTATTTGTGGTCGATCATGAAATTTGCACACAGTTTAGACCTGGTATTCACATGCCAGTTTAGACCTGGTTTTCACAAAAGTGTTTTGCGATTGCCTTAGGGGTTTGCTAAATAAATTGCTAAATAGGCCCCAAAGTGGTCATATTCATGCACATATATGGTCATTCTAGTGTTAAGAGTATAACAAATAGTTGAAATGTGCTTCTAGTGCTTAATCAGTAAAAACAAGATCTGGTCAATAACATGATATTCTCTGTCGTCACTGAATTTTTAGGCAAGTGTAGTGTTCCGACCAAGTACTGTATTAAAGTGCTGCTCAGTAACTCTTTGCACGTGTTTCTGTAATGGCTGAATAGATAGCAGTAATTTCCAGTATTTAAAATGTGATTTATAAAACTATGGGCTGGTTATTTTACCAGCCGTTAGTGGTTTTAGATGTGATTTTCTATCACGGATAGTTATCGAGATATTGTATGTAACCAATTGTCAGAGATATGCAAATGAGCTGTATCCCCTACTTAAGACGCCAGCGGCACACACCGTTTACACCATCCTGTTATAGCTAATAAAAAGGTGCTGGTCACGAGAACTACCACTTTTAAAAGAAGAATTGCCAACGCAGATCACCTGTTTGGAAATAAAACAGGTTCCGTGGCTGACTGAACAAATTATGGAATGGTATAGTTGATCGGGTTAATGCTGTTTGTAATGTAAAAATGGAGAAGAGCTGGCAAGATGCATGTCGGACTGTAAAAAAAAAAAAAAAACTGCAGGTATTTGTAGTCGCATTAGGAACAGGTGAAGAAGTAACTCCCGGGGTCTTAAACTTAATAATAATGATGTGTCCATGGCCAGGTTAGACTGTTTTAGAAGGGGAGAGAGGAGGGATACAAATCTCCTGTTAAGAAGAAATCAAAGGATACTCTGTCCGTGACAGAGGAGGCCCTGAACGCCGCCATTACAGAGGCAATGCAACAACAGCAACAGAACCTACAAGCGATGATAAAGCAGATAATAGAAGGCTCACTCTCTGGGGAAATAAACTCCTTAACTGAGGCTAGGACAGAACTAAAACTGGAGTTCAGTAAGCAGGCTGCTCTTTCTCAAGATTTGCAGTGCAAATACGACAATGTACAGGCCAATATGCGCTCACTCAAACGGGAGGTAACTTACAATGTGCAAGGATAAGACGCGCCCCGTAATAAGTTGGCAGAAATTGAAGATAGAAACCGAAGGAATAACTTGCAACTGGTTGGGTTCCCAGAAACCGCAGAAGGTACAACTCCAATCCTGTTTCTACAGCAAAACCTTCCAAAGTGGATATCAGCACTGAAGGGCTGTGTCATTGAAATAGAACATGCTCACTGCATATACATTAACAAGGACTCGGATCAGAGATGCCCATGTACTCTAATTTTTCGTCTCCTACGCTACACCGACAGGCAAAAGATTCTGCTAGGTGCGAGAAAGCTCGGAGCTGAGATGAAACATGGATTGGCAACCCTCCGGATCTTTCCAGATTACAGAAACAACACCACACAGAAAAGAAAAGCCTTTGCCCCGGTGTGGAAAGCCATGCATGCCAAGGGGCTACAATCCTTTCTTGTCTATCAGGCGGCTCTCAAAGTCAACAGACAAGGCATGCCCTATGTTATCAATATGTGAAAGTCGCAGAGGAATTTTTGGCGCACATGGATACTTCAGAAGATTCAACGCCCATGGCAAGTTCTACTGACCTGACCAGCGAACAACATCACAGCAGAAGGCCTGGTTTTAAAGTGTTGTCTGTCGACGATGCAATGGAACATACCTTGGTGAGCTGAACTTTACACAAACTTACTTCGATTTGAGGGATCTACACTAACGATATTTTTTGTCTGATTTCTTTGGTAAAATGCTTATAAGCTATAGACCACATCCCTGTCTTTTCTTTTTTCTTTTGTTTTCAGTGTAAAGGCACTTACTTCTCAGAGGTTTTTAAATCACAAAACCTGTTATTTTTCATACAGGGTAGTTAGCTGATGGTTCAGGATGCCTAACTTTAGCGATTGGTGAGCCACACAGACCTGCGTTGTGGTCATAGTGTCACCGCTCATAAAAAATTGTGTTGTGTCACCAGAGATGACCAGGTGACACCAGGCTAGCTGCATTCCCTTGCGGTTGAGGTTGTTCACAATTGTAGAATATATGTCAATATTTTTTTTCTGTGGGTTTGTTTGTTTTGTTTCTTTGCTTAGAGCTTGCCCAATCAGTCTTGTTTTCTATGTATTCAATGTCACTTTTTACTCACATGCTTATGTATCTGCTCTACTTTGCATAGGGATATGCCCTATGTTTATGCTTGGTACTGGGATATTTTTTGAATAGTTGTTATTATGCAAACTGATAATGGCTAATATTAATATTATAACGTAGAATAAGCAAGGTCTTAACTCTCCTATAAAACGCACAAAATGTCTTGAATTTCTCTGTCGCAAAAAAGTTTCAATAGCCCTAATCCAAGAGACCAATCTAAAAGTTACTGATATACATCGTTTTCAGAATAAATTATTTCGAATCTCAGCCTATTCTTGTGCGCCAAATAAAACCAGAGGTGTTTTGGTGCTTGTAGACAGGAAACTGCATGTAACCGTAGAAGGTTCCGGAAGTGATGATGCGGGTTGTGTTACTCATAATAATACAAAAGTGTGTTTTTCCGCGATTTATGCTCCTACTGATCATGACAAACAATTTCTAACTAATACTGCTGACATGCTATTGGACATAGCTAGATACCACCTGGTGATAGGTGGTGATTTTAATGTGGTCTGTAATGTTCAGTTAGACAGATCTAGATCTAAAGTTACACAATCCTCAGGCTCAAAAAACACACTCTCGTGGGATTTAAACAATTTTATACCCGAAAAGTACATTTCTGCTATGGAACTTCTTCCTGTTTGTATTTCGGACCATGGCCCCGTTCTATACCATTGTTTAGTAAACGCTGAGGCTGGGAAGTGCTCCACTAGATGTCACTTTAACACAACTTCACTTAGGAACACAGCATTCACAGAGCAGCTTAATATCAGGTTTAAATTATTTTTGCACTTTAATTCAGGTTCGGCCACTAATCCACAAATTTTATGGGAGGTGATGAAATGTTTCTTAAGAGGAAATTGCACTGCCTTGCCTCACATTTGAATTCCTCTAGGAATAAAGCAATATCTGCATTAGAGAAACAAATGATGGTTATTGAAGATGAACAAAAACTCAAATTTTGTCATTACTCAAAAATGAACTAAAAATTGAATTCATAGCTAGAGCAGAATTCATAATGCACCACATTAGACAAAAATATTATTTGGAAGGAGAAAAAGCAAGCAAGCTCCTTGCTTCAAAACTGAAAAATAATGAATCTCTAGTCATTATTTCAGCTATTAAAACAGAATCAGGGTTAATCTCTTCAGATCCCAAAATAATTAGTGATAATTTTAGAACTTATCATTCTCGACTGTACAGCTCTGAATGTAATATGGAGAACACTGCTTTTGCCGCTTTCATGGAAGACCTAAACTTGCCCAAACTCTCCAGTGAACAAACTCTATATATGGACTCTCCTCTCACGCTTGAAGAATTAAAAGTACCCTTTTATCTATGTAAAAAAATAAAGCTCCAGTGCTGGATGGACTTCCACCTGATCTCCTGGTGGTAATTTGGGACACGGTCGGCCCCCCTATTAGAGACTCATTTAATTATGCTCTGAAAACAGGCTTGTTCCACAGAGACCAGAAGACAGCATTGATATCTCTCCTAGTTAAAAAAGGTAAAGACCCTCTAGAATACCAGCCCATAAGCCTCATTAACACTGATCTTAAATTATATGCCAAAGCTCTGACTGCAAGATTAGAAACTGTTGTAGGCACTTTGATTGGTTTTGATCAAACTGGATTTCTGAAAGGCTGTTTGGCCTTAGATAACATTAGACATTTACTCCACATAGTTGCCGCTGCTGAATCTGATCATGAACCTTCTGCTGTGTTTTATTTGGATGCCGAGAAGGCTTCTGAGTGGAATGAGATTACTTATGGGCAGTTCTTCAACACTTTGGATTTGGCCTTGATGATTAAAACATTATATAACACTCCATGGCAGTGGTTCAAACTGGGGATCGACACACTCGTCCATTCCCTCTAGAGAGAGGGACTAGACAGGGGTGCCCACTGTTTCCTCTTTTGTTAGCGCTCTAACTTGAACCCTCAGCAGAAGCCATCAGGAAAGAGTCTAGAATATCTCCAATAAACATCAAAGGGACCAAACATCATAGCTCACTTTATACAGATGACATTTTGTTGTACCTTTCTTTGTAACTGACGGATTCTCTCAAGATCTTCTGTATATACTGTTTTGACGGAAAATAAAAACAATTGATCATGAAAAATGAAGTCAATGCAAACAACCCAGGAATCCGTTAAAGAATACCTGCAATTGTATGTTAGGCTATACACTGGGCATAAATAATTTAATTTACATAATTCAAGTAAAACCAAATGTATTTCAGTTTGATTGTGTAAACAACAACATATATTAAACTTGATTTTTCCTTTTTTTATTTGTAAGGTGTGACCAGTGCCACGGAGGAATCAATCAGTGTTGCATCGGAAGACTTTATGAGTTCGTCTGAGACTTTTGGTCCAGTTGAATCAGCACCTGTGTCTTCTCCGATCCCTCCAGAGTCTCCAGAGCCAGTAGTTCTGACATAGGAACCAACAGGTTCTCAGTCTGGGCCACTTGCTTCTAAAAGTTAAAAGAGATGTCAAGGACCAAACAAATTGACTGTTGGCAGAAAAAAAAAATGAAATGGTCAACACATCAAGTTCTAAATTTGCAGATAAAGAGTAATGCTCAAAATCGCTCTGTTATTAGAATTTTGAGTAGAATATCACAGTTGCAAAGGCGCCTAGCAACTTCATAAAAAACATACTTCCAAACTGTCAGTGATGACTGAAACTCTAAGTACAGTAGCAAACACAACTAATAATATCGCAAAAGCTGTGAATTAAATAGCCAGATCTGCAAATCGCATAGCTACAGCTAATGAAAATATGGTTACAACCATCAATTTCTTAGCTCAATCTACAATAATTACAGGACCCAGCACACAAACAGTGAAAAATGCTGAACCTGATGCATCAAGCATAACTAAAAATGATTCAAAGGGGGCTGTCGATGGGCCAAATAGTAACATCACACATAAACGGATCACAAGGGGTGATCCATTAATTAATACCTTTATGTGTAAAGAAAGTATGGTGAACTGGATAACACTATGTAACACAATTTTTGTTCCTGGGTAGTAAGTGTTATTTTCTAATTGCTTATGCCTCAGAAGTATAGAAAATGGCTATTATTCCCCACAAACTTTGCTTTTGTGACCAGGACAGTGATATTTCAAAATATCACTATTTCCAATGGGAAAACGGGCAAATGTGTGTCTTTTCGTTCACATAAAGTCTGTAAATACAGTATAATCGTAAATCTCGAAAAACTACTCACTTCTAAATCTTTTGTAGTCATTTTTGTATTACTTTAGTATAAATACATGTTAATTTGGATTCATATGTTGTTTTTTTCTGACTTTATGTGAACGAAAAGACACACATTTTCCCATTGGAAATAGTGATATTTTGAAATATCAATATCCTGGTCACAAAAGCAAAGTTTGTGGGGAATAATAGCCATTTTCTATACTTTTGAGGCATAAGCAATTGGGAAATAATACTTACTACCCAGGAACAAAAATAATAATAATAATAACAATTGTTACACGGTGTAATGTTACGCTAGTATAGGGGAGCCCGGGGCTAAATGTAACAGGCCTTAAGTTGTTTAAAAACAGAATCTTATGTGAAAGTTTTGTTTGTATTTATATTTTATGTTTATTCATACATAAACAATGTTTTGTTAGAAAGCCAGAATAAACAATGAAAAAACAAATTGTCAATAAAGGTTATTTGTTTTATAACTGGTCTTACCATTTAATGGAAGTGGCCGTCAATAATTGATTGTCTCTCTGCTGGATCTTCTATACAATCTAATATCTCTTAGAAATAAAAAATAGTTAAAAGTTTGGGGCAAAGTGATTTGCATATTTTTATTGACCATTGAAATGATGTCACCCACAACTGTATATATTGGTTCATATAGGCTGTCATTTTTATGTGAAGAACGCATTGCCCCAAAATCATTTCATATTTACCACATAATGACAACTAAAATATATTAGAAAGATCTGAGGCAATGTGTCTTACACACCTAAATCTAACAATAAAACAATATTGCTCCAGCTTAAAGGCAAATGTATTCTATATCTCTTAGGTGTTAAAGGTTAGTTGCAATGTGTTTTACACACCTGTATCCAATAATAAAAACACTTGCTACACCTTAGAGTACTGCATTCATGTCAAATGAACAGGAATGGGGCCCTGGTCAACCCAGAGGTTAGGGCTGGGAGAAGCACAGACAGAGAAGCACTTATTCAACTGTAATGAAATGTGGTTAGAAAATTATTTGGCTCATGCTATTGACATTATCAGAATCTTTGGAGCTATTGGTGCTTCTGCTCAACTGTCAGAAGATCAGAAATCCAATATGGTCACGCAGTCTCTATCTTTATCTGTATTACTAAGTAGTAAATCAATTAACCTAATATTGGTAAAATAAATCCAATATTTTCCTATTATATAAAATAATAAAAACATTATTCATTGTTGTTGTTTCTGTTGGCTGTTTCTCATTTTAGAAAAAAAAAAAATGTTACACTCACTGAGTAGTAATCACATTATCTAAGATGTTTAGGAATACATACATATGCATGAGTATACTAGAATCCATTAGTCTCGAAGCACCTGGTACTCCAATAAAAAGTAAAAAAAAGAACAGAGAAACACTTATATCATGGCTGATTGATGGAAACAAAATCTTTTAATCTGACTCTGATTAATCTTGAATGAATAAGGATTACATTTTTCTTCTAGTTTTACTATTGCTGTATTTTGCTTTAACCTGTTAGATGCGTCAGGTCTAATTTATTTTCACACATGCAGTTTGAATTTTTTTTCGGAGTAAAACAGGTTTAAAAGGCAGTGCATGGCAAAAGGACATCAGTACTGCATCTCCAGCCAAGCCCCACCCCTTGTTTGCTGTATTTTTCACATACCTCTTTATAGACGTGCATACTGATAAATCCTCTCCTGATCATTTGTTTTATCACCAAACTCCTCAATAATGCGATCCAAGTCATTATTTTATTACTATAACATCTCAAAAAGCTCTGCAAATGGTAGTGATATTCTTTGAGCGATGGATGCAGAAGCAGCTATCTCCTTTTTTTGTGTCCGTGTTATCTCTCTGGTGCAGGGGCTATGTGTATTGTTCAGAACCGCCCCTTTTTTCGTCTTCATTTGGCTCCTATCAGTCTCACTTGGCTATTTAAAGGTTTTCTCTGCTTTTTCTGGAGAAACTACAACAAGAGACCTATGTTTGACGTCTTTTTGATGATGTTGGACACGGTCTGACATCGTTCTGGAAAGGATAAATTGTAATGTCGGACCTGGTCCGACATAGGACCGCAAAAAGTTAAGTTATTGTACTTGGTTTTGATCAGAAATGTATGCAGAATTCTAGTTATTAATTATGACAAGGTTTCACTTTCACGCACAGCTCTGAACTGAACAACTGACCGAATCTGACAACAGTTTAATTGAAGGCAGTGTATTAAAAACCATTTCAAAATAAACTCGGAAAAACCTGAAGCCTACGTCAAATCCCATAGCGGAGCTTGATAATCACCTGTGCTGATTTACTGAATAAAAATACAACAGTGTGAATATGGACAAGACACCATATGTTGATTGTTATCCAATTTAAAAAACATGATACTTCTGTATAGGAGGGTGCTCAAACTTTTGTCCACTAAATGAAGGTCCCCTATAGTCTATATTTAAAAAAAAAAAAAAAAAAAAAAGATTGTTGTGCAGTCAAATCAGGGTTACCAACCTTGTATTTTTGTTTTTATTGACATACAGATTTATAGAGACCTTTTTTTTTTACTGACACAATATGACGATAATAAATGACAATATGATGACTAATAAAAGGACATTATAAAATGCCTTTATATGCAGGAAATTTCACAGGTTTTAGTACTGTAATGTTTACAATAAATCCTGCACCTGGGCAGCCTTATTTCCATTCCTTATATTACGCACCCCTCTGTATGCTGCTCACCTTATTTATAACACACAACAACTGCAGTCTATAACCCCCATATATCTTCTAAAATTAGTAAAGTGGTATGAACTATATTGATACTATATTACTATATTTCGGTTAACACAGGCAGACGCATCACACAGGGCGAGGCTATCCACACGCAGGCGGAGGGCGGGCGCGAACCTGGGACCTCTCGCACTGAAGCACAGCGCCGATACTGCTTTGTATGTGATTACGTCACCTACCAGCCCTGCTGCTGCCTTCCCCCATGCACGCTACAGTATGTATCTGTTCCCTTACATGTTATATTTAACATAAACCAAAACCTTACACTGCTACCAAAAGAAAAGGTAAATAAATCAATTGGGTCCAGTGTTCTCAACAGGAATTTTTCAGTGTGTTGGTGGGAGGAGCGGGGGGCAGGAGTTGGGGCGGGGCCGGGGCAGGAGTGGGGGTGCGGAAGGGGAAAGAAACAGAGATCCTTGCAATCCCCTGCAGGTGAGTCAGGACAAGTCATGCACATGCTTACGCTTTGAGGAAGTAGTTGTCAAGATAAGATTCTATGTCTGTGGTTGAAAGTAGGAAATGTAGAGTCTGCATCATAGGTCACTGAGGGGAAACTAGATGTTTGCCTTTGTGTTATCGTTTCTGTCTGACTGAGAAACTTGTTTTTACCTTTCAAAACATTAAAAACTACGATTATGTGAATATAATTAGTGCTGTTTTTATTCTTCTTTCAAAAATAGTATAAATATGAAGTTTTCTAAACTTTTTTCAATCGTAGCCTACTGCATAGTAGTCATTCCTGCATGTGAGTTGTATTTAATTATTTGTAGTTAAAATAATATAGGTTACTTATTAATTACTAAAAAAAAGCTATACTAATAACGTGCATCATCTCACATTTTAAATATTCTACTGTGATCATGTGATTGTGGAGTTTTGCTTTTGTTGTCGTTGTTCTGATATATATGGTTGTTGTACCATTAAAAGACGTAACTTACACTTGATCACACGTGTGCTTGCAAGAGTAAGCGGAAACCCATTTTGTCACTTGTTCCATGGTTAAGGAATATACAACATAAGTAATATACAACACAAGTAAAACTGGATATGTACTGTGTCCCACATTTTATATTTTAAAACCTACATACTATATGAAACTCTATCTATAGGAAACTGAAATCATACAAAAAGATTATTCTAAAATTGTGGAACTTTGGATTTTTTTTTAAAGACCTAGAAATAAAAAAAATTGCATATCTCAAAACTGTTTGGAATAGGCATTACTGTTCTTCGTCTGAACAATTTATTTATTTAACTCAGCTTGTGATGCTACGTTCTCGCTAGCTGCGAAAGCAAAACATTTTTCCTTGTGGCTTAACTATTTTTCTCGAAGTTCGCCACAGTGGCGAAGGCTTTGAAAAATGTACTTGTGTAAGACTGCCAGCACATTCAATGTGTGCTGGTAGAAGAGTCAGTACAGACTGTTTAGTTTGATTTAATTTTGCCAAAGGAAAGCTCTTTAGCTTGATCTTGTAACATATGCATGCCACAAACGGGACAGGGGCTCTAATAGAAACAATCAGCGGATGGCACTGCTTGTAAAAAACAAACAAACAAAAACAAAAAAAACCACATGGCATCGAAATGGGAAAAAAAATTATATAAAACAAATTGTACAGACCAATTACCAGAATCATGTTTCAAAAGATGCAGCCCAAGGAATACCAGTCACCCATGTCCACGCAACTAAAATATGACCGTGATACTAGTCAAAGGGAGGTGAAGCAGTCATGGTTTCAGAGACGGCAAGCCAGAAACATGCAGCTTCAAGATCAAGGCTAAGTTTTTTTTTTGTTTGTTTGTTTTCCCCCATTGTTTGTTATCTATTTAAAATATATTTTAGAAATAGTAACAAAAGTGGATTCAAAGGAGGAATAATTTAATAAAATAATAAACTGGCAAAGTGGTAATTAGTAGCAGGTGTGTAGCAGGTGCAGTGCTGGTGCAGTAATCCCAAGAACAAACAGACAACAAAGTTTGGATGAAATGGGTTGTTTTATTTGTTTTTAAATCCAATGGTCTGATGACCAGCCAGTAAATAATAAAGCTTTTGCAATACACACCAATGTGTATTCCGCGATGAAAAACGGGGTTGTAGACCCGTAAATAATAAGCACAGTACGTTTTTAACACACACAATTAGACACACACGTTCACAAAGTCCAAAGTGAGCGCTGTCAGTGCTTGTGGTGCAGTACAATTAATGCTAACAATGTTAATTGGGACAGTAGTGCTGTGTTGATCCAGTTTTGTGCTGGCCCTTAGTAACAGCTCCGGATTTGTGTTTAGCCATCTAGTGATACAAACAAAACAATTACTAATAGAACGAAAAACAAACACTCACAATTGCTTTCACAACGCTTTCTCTGCATCTCTCACGGTCATTCTAGTTTTTTAATACAAACCAAGCAAAGGAAAAGATTTACGATTCTCCAGCCACTTTATGCTATCACCCATGACCCCTTAGTAAGTGATTGTAGCTGTCTCTACTGCTTACAGCTGCTACTTCATTCACCTTCCGGGTCAATACATTTCTGCAACGGAGTCTCGCCTTCTTCCAGGCTGACCGACTTCCCGACCCAGGAAATTAAATGTCAGGCCAGCCAGTTGAAAGACTTCCCCTTTCGCTATTTAGCGCCCTGACAGGAAGGATTTGTCTCACTATGATTTTTTGAGTTTTAATGTCAGAATCTGTGCAATATTTTACTGTCAGTAGTCACAGAACAAAAAAAGAAAACTGTTTTTCTTTTTTTTTTTTTTTTTTTTTAAAACACAGTAGTGGCTGTACAATCTTACTAATATTATTAATCACATTAGTACAATCTTGAGTAACTAGAGCTGCGGTTGGTCAGGTAGCCACAAACAGTCCGACTCGGTGGTACTGCCAGATCCAACGCTAAAATACATTTTCACAATTGTTACAATACCGTTTATTTTATCACTTTATAATATTTGTTGGATTCCAATTTTTTTTCCAGAAGTAATTAAACTGATTAAAATAAGTCATCAGAATATATATATATATATATATATATATATATATATATATATATATATATATATATATATATATGTTGACAATTATCATATTCCTTCTAAGTAAATTTCATAAAAAATTAAACTCCTTAATAAAAGTCTTTAATATTTGCCTTAAGGTATAATTAGAAAGAACATTACTGCAGAAAAAGGTTAAAGATATGCAATTAAAGGAAATGTATTAAACTGAGACATTCCAGGTCTTTCTGTTTCATGTTTAATTATAAATTAATGTCATCCATGTATTGCCATGCTTCATGGGATGTGTTGGTAGCTGAAGCCCAAAACACTAAGCCCAAAAAGCTAATCAGGAAATAACATGACATTTAATGAGATTAGACACATTACAGGTATCTCTGAATGTCTCTTTGTTAGTGGTTGGGGTATCATGGACCTTGCTTTTGGCACACTTGCTTAATTACAATCTATTGCTGTAGCTGTCTTTCTCTTCTCATTCTCAACTGACTTTCTAAAAGAGCAATTGCTTCTGACCACTGGCTCTTAAACCTTTGACTGGTGCTCTGGTATGTTGAATATCTATTTTCACTACAGCTCTTACTGGCAAAAACTCTCACAGCTTCTACTACCTCTGTATAACCCAGTGATAAAAAGGAACTTTTCTTGTAAACAGAATGTATCCTATTTTCTCATTATGATTTAAGCCAGTGCTTATTCATTGGCAATGTGGTTCCTGTTTCTAGTCCCAGAAAGATTGTGTAATCCGGTTGTGCATATTTTTCTTATGTGTTCTTTACTTTGACTACAGAAAACCTTGTGTACTCAGTTATAGTTAGGGCTTCTGTTTTTCAGGTTTTATTAATTGTATTTTTAGCTATTTTTGAGTTTTATGTAAATTGTTTTGTTTTTCTCCCGGGGCTTTCGTTTTTGATATACTGTAAGAAATTAGTGCTTTTGGTTACTTTCCAAAAAGCTTGAGCATTTTTTTTTCTGTCAAAATATCTACATTAGTATCTCAACAGTACTTGCACACTTAAGTACCTTCTTTCCTTTGCTGATTGCACAACAAAATCCCTATGGTCACGGGCACATTCTTCTGGGGTTTTTGTGTGTAGGCATTTTTGCACATTTTGCCACAAATCTGTTTTAAATCCTCTGTATCTTAATTGTTATACAGCTTTAAATCCTGCAAACAAGCCTCCATCCTGATTGTAATCTTGTTTTAAATCTCGCAAGCTGAGTCTCCAATAGAAATATAGGAATGTGCTGTCAATTAGTAGTTGGGGCGGGTTTAAAGTATTCAGAACAAATCAATGATAGATGCAAGTCGGGAAGACGGGTCATTGCTCAGCAGCACTGGAAAATATATTTATTATTAGTTTTGTATTAGGTTTTATTTTTTAATAGAAAAAGGGTAAAGTCAATGTAAATTGATTAACTTTTTCCACAGTTTATCCAGTGTTCATTGGCTATCCACCGATTTCATTTTTTTGTTTGTTTCGGGGGTGTTTTATTGGGTTGCATCTGTTACAACTGAAAATCAGAAGCCTTAGTTATAGTGTATGACTTCACCATACAATTAATATGTAGAGGTGCTGGAATAATAGCTTCTGGTTCATAAATTGTTTATTTAATGATGTACAATACACTGCCTTAAAACTATAGGCATGAATTTCCATTGTTAATATTACATCTTTTCAAACAGTTTCAGTGGCGGTGTTTACATGCACAAGTCATGACAGTTTTCCTCAATACGTGTTTGCAGTACTTTTCAGGAAATGCGTTGCTATGCAGTTCTGATTTAGGAGAAAAAATCAGCCGTACCAATGCAGATTACTCAAGTCATAGTCATTTAGGAGAGGAGATATTTAAATGTCCGTGTCTGCTTACTAAGTAGGAAAAGAACGACTTTGAATATTGTGAGGAGAGCTTCATGCGTTGCCAGAGAAATTAATTCATGCGTTGTCACACACATACCAGATTACCCCATGCATTATCTACTTGTTTGTCTGTTTACCTTTCTAACACACACACACACACACACACACACACACACACACACACACACACACACATGCTCCAACACGCATGCATGCATGCATGCATACACACACAAAATTATATAAAATATAATTTCTACAAGTTTTACTACTTAGAATTTATATTTGTGTGTGTTTGTGGAACATCTAAAGTTATATTTCATTAACCACGCGCTGTTTATTTTACACGCGCCATTGAAAATATTTTTTTCAGAGTAAAACAGGTTCAGAAGGCACTGCATCACAAAAGGACACTCATTACTGCATCTGCAGCCAAGACCTCCCCTTGTTCGCTGTATTTTTCACATACCTCTTCATAGTCATGCATACTGATAAATCCTCTCCTGATCATTTGTTTTATCACCAAACTCTTCAATAATGCGATACAAGTCATTATTTTATTACTATAACACCTCAAAAAGCTCTGCAAATGTCCATGATATTCTTTGAACGCTGGGTGTGGATGCAGCTATCTTCTTTGATTGTGTACATGTTATCTCTGTAGTGCAGGGGCTATGTGTATTGCTTAGACACGTCGCTTTTTCCAGCTTCTCTCGACCCCTATCGGTCTCACTCGGCCGTTAAAAGGGTTTCTCTGCTTTTTCTGGAGAAAAAAACAACTAGAGACCTGTGCATTATGTCTTTTTGATGATGTCGGACAGGGTCTGACCTTGGACTGGAAAGGGCAAACTGCAATGTCGGACCTGGTCCTACATAGGACCGCGAAGGGTCAACACTACAACCGCCTTACACAATGCATGTTTTTATTTTGAATGTAACCTACAATATTCAATTTGTTAAATATGCAAGCCTGTTATTATCTCTACTAGAACTGGCGCCATCAATTCATTTGTTTTGTACAAGGTAGGAGAGATTTCATCATGAAGCTAGCCACAGCGCTTCAGCAGAAACATTTTGATCAGAAAGCTGCAGGCTGCAGCAGCTCAACCTGGATTCTGTGCTGTGAGTGACACACATGCAAGATAAATCATATGCTTTAATTTTAGATTAAAAACTACTTTTGTTTTTACAATTTTATATGTGCTTATTCCTATTTACACAGTAGTTTCTTTTGAAATATTAATTTTATTATAGTTTTTTTTTTGTTTTTTGAAGTAGTGCTTTATATGTGGTAAATAAAGGTTAACCTTTTTAACTTTTTGCAGTCCTATGTCGGACCAGGTCCAACATTACAATTTTCCCTTTCCAGCCCAATGTCGGACCCTCTCTGACATCATCAAAAAGACGTAAAGCATGGGTCTCTAGTTGTTTCTTCTCCTGAAAAAGCCGAGAAAACCGTTCAATGGCCGAATAAGACCGATAGGAGCCGAATGAAACCGAAAAAAAGGGCGGATCTCATAGCCCCGTGCACTACAGAGATAACACGGACATAACAAAGAAGGTAGCTGCTTCTGCATCCAGCACTCAAAGAATATCGCGGAGAGAGATATGTGAAAAATACAGCGAACAAAGGGTGGGGCTTGGCTGGAGATGCAGTACTGATGTCGTTTTGCCAGGCAATGCATTTTAAACCTGTTTTACTCTGAAAAAAAGCGTGTATAAAATAAACAGCACGTGTGAAAATAAATTGGACCCGACGCGTCTGACAAGTGCTGAAAAAATGGTCTGCAAAGGGTTCATTGTTCATTTAAGTGCAGCGTTTTGGCTGTGCAGATGTTTGATATGATGTGCTTGAATAAAACTTTTGAGTTGTATCCGATAGTTTTTCTTTTATTTTAATATTGATGGTATTTAAAATGTACCAGCGGTTGTAGGTATGAGTATAACCGCGACAGTTCTAGTGTTGGAAGTAGTCCATAAATGTATAGTGTGTGTGTGTATGTGTGTGTGTATGTGTGTGTGTTAGAGGGGTGTCTATGTTGTATAACCTTTCTGCTGAAGTTTACATGATTAAGATGGAAAAACAGGATCTTGACTTCTGAAACCTTGTGAGTCACAAGCACGATTCCTGCTCCAGTTTACTTGGGTTTTATAGCTATTTTTATAGTGAGAAAGCGATTGACCCTGCTCTTAGTCACGCTGCCAACAGGACGTCCTTTTGTTGTTTCACGATGTATTAGCGTGACAGCGGCACACAGTCATGACTGTAGAGTCGATTTTCAAGCACATGTAAACCGTGCCATGTCTTAGTCTTAGATTAATGATAACCTGGATTCTGCCTTTCATGGTTCATGACATTTTACTATATAAGGCGGTAAAGGGTTCTATTGCTTGAATTGTACATTGTGTCATTTGGTAATGTACTCTCTACACATTTTAAATAAAGCATACTATTACAGTTTATTTCAATTTGAAAATGGCAGTAGGCTGTCATTCCTTGAAAGAAGGAAGGTACAAGCCTGAGAAAATAATCTTTTTGTTTCTGTTGATCTTTTTATATGTATTACGACTACGACTACTACGACTAATAATAATAATAATAATAATAATAATAATAATAATAATAATAATAATAAACTTATACAGTGCTTATATATTTAATTATCTGAATATCAGATATAAGTTTCTCATAATTTGCTTGCTACAATGACATACAGTGCTCAATTTTCATCATAGCACAACAAAACAGGTTATATTAGGTGTGTGCAGAGAACCCATTACTTGTTCTCTAATCCTACTCCTACTCAGAAACCAGTACTTATACGTCATCAGAAGTGGACAGGGCTAAAACCAGAAGTGGCATTAAAATGCATCTCTGGTCACAAAACAATAAACCTCATTTAAAAAAAAAAAAAAACATATGACTTAACAAGTTTATCTTGCAGTCTGTTATCAAGTACTGAAGTGCTCCAGGTCATGGACTCATCTAGGCAAAGGGTACAAAATAAACAGAGGTTAATTTATTGCTACTGCATGCTTTCAACGTATTCTGTTGAAAAGAAAAGCAGTCGTGTATCTTGATGTGTGTAGTTGTTTTGTTGTGAGTTGTGGTGTCTAATGAACACTTAAGCCTGTTACTTGTAACACTTTAAATATATCCACCTAGTAACAGGGCCGAATTGTTGAGGGCTGAATTTTGTAGGACGAATATAGCCCATACCGCGGCCCCCACCCCCCCCCCAAACGCGTTGACACGTAGCTTATTGTGCTCTTCTTCAAGACCCCCCCAGCCCAAAAAAGCTTACATAAAAATAAACACCTGGATTCAAAGAGATGTTGCTGCTTACCATTTGGAGTTAGTGCAAATAAGTAGAAGCTGCTTTACAGTAAATTGGATGCTTCTGTGGGCAGGTCAGTTTATTTTTATTAAGCAAGGTAGTTTAATTTAGTATGTAACTGTCCGATAACTTTTTCTGAATTCTGGCAGTACATTGACTGAATTCAAGTATAAGGGCATAATTAATAGTCTTATGTACAATATAGTAAAAGACTATAGTAATAATAATATTATAAACCAACAAGAGGTTATATTTTTGCAGCTACAAAAAAAATTCATAGATATCATGAGTTTTCTAATCGGATTTTACAATGAAACTGAGTAGTATTATAGTACAACAAATAAAACACCATTTTCCGACAGTATTTTTATTTAATGGTAAATGGTACTGTACAGCATGTGCCATTCAAATGATCACCCATGATACATTAATCAGAAAGAAACTTGAAATGCTGAAGAAATGTTTTAAATATATACAGTACATTATTAAAAATAACCAAAGCTGGCTGACTTTTGCCTTTTAAATTCTTTACTCTCGGTGCTTTGTAAAAGAAGAGTTGTATCAAGATCCTTTTTCTCAACCGAAAGTAAAATATCATTAACTCTGACAAAAGTGACATCTCTAATGCCCATAGTACTGTTTCAGAAAGGCATGTGAACCCTCCCCCGGATTCATTCTCTATCTCTAGGCTTGACATTGACAGATGTCACTGCCCTATTGGTGATTCAGTACATTTTTAAAATATTTTATTTCTCCAAATAACAAGTAATAACAAAATTACTTTTATATTACTCATACAAAAATTACCATATTTGTTACGAATTTCCATCTGTACTCCTACTGAGGCACACCCCTATTTACAGCAACATAACAGCTGTATCAAGGTTGCATTCGCCTGGCTAATAAGGCATGTGTTTTGACTTGTATTTAAAAGGGATATTACACAAGACTGAAATTTAAAAGTTGTTGCATCTCAGTGCATTTTATGTAGCAGATATATGACTTTCTATCTTTACTTGTGTTCTTTATTTCATTTCACACATTCATAGCCTACACACTGACAAAAGGGCTTGGTCCAAGTTATTCTCCTACCTAGGTATGTTATCTCTCTATTGCATGACTTTTTGTTTCTAACAGAAAAAAAAAGTTTCCCTGTTATCTATCTATCTATCTATCTATATATATATATATAATTTGTTGCGCCAAAGCAAAGTTGTGCAGTTAAGGCAGTACAAACTAAACAAACACATTTGATTATAGTGCTTTATTTCAAACTACAGATACTATTCAAACTGTAATAAACAGTTGTATTCATACATCAGTGGGTTTTGTTTTTAATGTTTACAATGAACAAAATAACAATGAAAATAACATGTTTTTTAAAACTATTTATAAAACAGTTTTTTTTCTTAACTCTCTGCAATCTATCCATTTTATTTTTTTAATTGGTATGGAACAGCAGAAAGCAGTTGCTTGGCGGTCTGAAGCAGAGATACAGATCACACTTTGAGCACTTTACATTTGGAATGCCTCTGCATCCTGATTTCTTTCATCTTCCCTTCTTTTCACAAAATGTCGGCTAGTGAGCAGTGTTATCCAAACGGACATCAGCAACAGGAATTTAAGCTATTGGTCCGTTCTTTCTTCTCTTTGCTTCATATTCTGTTTGCACACTGGTGCTAGGACGTCCTTTCTTCTTTTCAAGACTCTTTCTAGTCTGGCACAGTGCTTCTGCTAATTGGGAAATGCTAAATGTTCTGCTTTAGGTACTCCTTTTGCACTGCAATCCCGTCGGTAAAGGAGCCATGAGGTGAGCACAGACATGTCAATAAAATGGAAGAGCAATCTATTGTACCACTTTTTTGACCGAATCTTTATTCGGTACAAAGAGTCCAAGAGATCTACTCCTTCCATTTGTTCTTTGGATATCTTGTGGCTCCAATTCTGTATTTTCATCTTAGATTCGGATTGCAGTTCATTGGCTGAAAAGCAAAAACAGATTATTTCATAAAATAAAATATTTGATCTACATTTTTACTTGTACCTGAACGAAATGTATGAAACCAAGGATATATAACTGTCTCCTACATAGTATTGACTGTACAGCTCTATTATTTGAAAAACAGAATTTAAATTCCCTCAATAAATAATACAACACGTAATGTATACTTTCTATCCCTACTATTTCTCAGACCTCTTTCTGGGAAACATTCCTCATCACTGCTACTAAACTCTAGCTCACTGTTCTCACTATCTGAAGGGATATTTCTAACAGCATTTCCTGTTTCCATCTTGCCTGTGAATATAATTGACATTGTTGACATAATTGACTGAAAATATGTATCTATATAATGTTTTACGGTTGTTTTAAGTTTACTCCCATTCCACAATGTAGCTTTCAAGCAACATATAGTCAGCATTTACTTTCCAGTAAAAAAAAATCTAATTAAAAAAATTAAAATAGAGGCAGAAATTAAAAATACCCCAAAACACACCCATATGTGTCTTTGGTGTTTCATAAACATATTTTTCAGGCCTGCAACAGTGTTTGTTTGTTCGTCTGTCTACATGTGTGTTACACGTGGGGCTGGAGTGCACTCCACTAGCGTTTATTTTGAATTGAATATATCATAAGAGTACCTTTGAGTTAAATACAACTGAAGCATAGAGCTTTTAGTTACTGTTTAGTGACTTAAAATAAGTTACATTTTGGGGAAAGTATTTTGTTGTTGGCATTGTTTATATTGTATGTACAATTTACTTACCAGCAGTTCATCGTATTAGTTTAACTTGAATCCCCTTTATAAACATTAGTTTTATATAAAATCAGTACTGTGTGTGAGTGTGATTTTATTAGTTGTCTATTGCTCTTGCTCGATTTGCATTTGTTATGTGTTGAATATAAATTCCTGGGGACGCGTGCCAATAATAGGGGAACCACGTGACCATGAGGTGGAGGCATCGCTAAAGAAGAAAAGTAAGTGTGATAGTTTGTCTATAACAGTGTGCAAAAACAAAAGGACCATTGGTTCTGGGATAATAGATAAGAATCCAGGGCCCTTACTGTTAGGTGCAAGGCCTATTGGTGTAGGGGTAAGTGAGACAAGTGTTACATCTCTTTGGTGTTTCATAAACATTTTTTTTTGTATGTATCAAGCTATCAAAAAATAACACTAAAATGTTAAAAGCTTCTCACCTTATTGACACACCATGTTCTTTTGGGGTCCAGCTTCCTGAAAGGATGTTCCACCTCCTCAAATTGCATCATACTAACCCCTGTTTTTTTTATTGGATTGTAAAATATGTTGCCTACTAGCAACATCATGCATTGAAACTTAAAAATTTGTATACAGGGGGTGACAGTGACAAAGTTATATTTTGTTGCATTGAAGCAACAACATGTGGTAGAGGGTTATTATGGACTTATGCACTGATCGTATTTGTCCCACCATCTGTCTGTCATACTGCACATGGTGAACACGATAACTACCTTGGTTTTGCACCGGCATTTATCACAAACTACAAGCTCCTATAGAGATTTTACAAATTGTATTTTGCTATAAGTCTCTGCTTCTAAATGAATTTATCATTGATCATAATATTGATTGTTTATGTCAGACTGAAACATGGCACTGACCCCAGGATAATTTTATGCTTAATCAAGCAGCCCTTCAGGGATTTAGTGTTTTAGAACTATCTTGTGCTTCTGGTCGTGGTGGTGGACTAGCCGTCGTTCATCGGCTCGACACTAAAATTAAAATGGTGTCCTCTCCAAGCTTTAGCTCTTTTGAATGCCTAACATTCAAAATAATGTCAGCCCTGCCTATGATTGTAGTTTTAATATATCGCCCTCCCGAAGTGAATACTACATTTCTCTCGGAGCTAGCTGACCTATTAACTTCCTTGTTTATTTCATATAATAGGATTTTACTTCTTGGTGATTTTAATATTCATGTAGACTCCCATAACTGCTCATTTGCTGCTGATTTTTTGTCTCTGTTGAACTGTTTTGATTTAATTCAACATACATAATCGCGGTCATATACTTGATCTGGTGAACTCTTTTGGGTTATCAGTGTCTAATCGGCAAATATATGAGTTGGGCATTTCAGATCATTTAGCTGTGCTACTGGATTTGGAAATCCCTGTAGCTCTTTCTAATAAGAAGCACATATTACATTTCGTAATCTAAAATCAGTTGATTCCACTGCACTCTCCGCTGCTAAGAACAACAACTCAGGTAAGACAACCATTAAATGTATTTATCTAAATGCTAGAAGTATCAGAAACAAAATTCTAGAACTTGAAGCTACTGCACTAACAGGTAACTATGATGTGATAGGTGTTACAGAAACGTGGTTATCTGAGAGTGATGGGGACGAATATAATATTTGTGGGTATACACTGTATAGGAAAGACAGGCAGGACAGAAGAGGAGGAGGGGTAGCGCTATACATAAGAAACAGTCTTGAAGCCCAGGTGTTAAACCTGGACAAAGAAAATAAAACCGAATCAATATGGGTCAGAATAACAGACAAAAATTCAAAAGGCATAATAATAGGAGCATGCTATAGACCGCCAGATTCAGACAGTGAGCACAATAATCTGTTATACAATGACATTAGAAATGTGTGTAGCAAAGGAGAAGCCATACTAATGGGGGATTTCAACTTCCCCCAAATAAAATGGGAAAACCCGGTGGGTAGCGCGAAGGATGAAATAGAAATGGTGGAAATGACAAATGACTGCTTCCTAACACAATTTGTGAAGGCACCCACTAGAGGGGAGGCATGCCTTGATTTAGTCTTTTCAAATAACGAAGATAGAATAACTAAAACATAGGTCAGAGAACCACTGGCAAACTCGGACCACAACATGGTCTCATTTGAAGTGTTTTTTAAATCCCCAAAAGTAAAGACTAAAGCTAAGGTTTACAATTTTAGAAAAGCAAACTATGAAGGTATGAAACAGAGACTAACAGAAGTAGATTGGAGTAAAATAGAGAAAACACCCACAGAAGAAGGATGGTTGTTCTTCAAAAATGTAGTACTAGAGGCGCAAAACAATTATATCCCTAAAGTAGACAAATCTAAATGTAAAACTAAATTGCCAAAATGGTTTAATAGATCAATTAAAAAAAATATTCAGCGAAAAAAGGCACTTTACAGAGCATTAAAAAAGGACCAAAAAGAAAGTACGCAGAAAGAGTACACAAAACTGCAAACGCAAGTCAAAAAGGAAGTTAGAAAGGCCAAGAGAGAAATAGAAATAAATATTGCTAAGGGAGCTAAAACCAATTCCAAAATGTTTTTCCAATATTACAACAGCAAGAGAACATTCAAAGAGGAGATTAAATGTTTAAGAGATACAAATGGCAAAATCGTAGAGGAAGAAAAAAAAATAGCAAATATGTTAAATGATTACTTTTCACAAGTTTTTACAAAGGAAGATACTGACAACATGCCCCACATGTCATCCAGTTCCTATCCAGTTTTAAATAACTTTAGCATAACTGAGGCAGAAGTGTTAAAGGGACTAGGAGCTCTTAAAATAAACAAATCCCCTGGGCCGGATGAGATCCTCCCAGTAGTACTCAAAGAAATGAAAGAAGTAATTTACAAACCGCTAACCAAGATCATGCAGCAGTCTCTTGACACAGGGGTGGTACCGACAGACTGGAAAATTGCAAACGTAATACCGATCCACAAAAAGGGAAACAAAACTGAACCAGGTAACTACAGACCAGTAAGCCTGACTTCTATTATATGCAAACTTATGGAAACTATAATAAGATCCAAAATGGAAAATTACCTATATGGTAACAGGGTACTGGGAGACAGTCAACATGGTTTTAGGAAAGGGAGATCGTGCCTAACTAACTTGCTTGATTTTTTTGAGGATGCAACATCGATAATGGATAATTGCAAAGCATATGACATGGTTTATTTAGATTTCCAGAAAGCTTTTGACAAAGTCCCGCACAAAAGATTAATTCTCAAACTGAACGCAGTTGGGATTCAAGGAAACACATGTACATGGATTAGGGAGTGGTTAACATGTAGAAAACAGAAAGTACTGATTAGAGGAGAAACCTCAGAATGGAGTGTGGTAACCAGCGGTGTACCACAGGGATCAGTATTAGGTCCTCTGCTATTCCTAATCTACATTAATGATTTAGATTCTGGTATAGTAAGCAAACTTGTTAAATTTGCAGACGACACAAAAGTAGGAGGAGTGGCAAACACTGTTGCAGCAGCAAAGGTCATTCAAAATGATCTAGACAAGATTCAGAACTGGGCAGACACATGGCAAATGACATTTAATAGAGAAAAGTGTAAGGTACTGCATGCAGGAAATAAAAATGTACATTATAAATATCATATGGGAGATATTGAAATTGGAGAAGGAATCTATGAAAAAGACCTAGGAGTTTTTGTTGACTCAGAAATGTCTTCATCTAGACAATGTGGGGAAGCTATAAAAAAAGGCTAACAAGATGCTCGGATACATTGTGAAAAGTGTTGAATTTAAATCAAGGGAAGTAATGTTAAAACTGTACAATGCACTAGTAAGACCTCATCTTGAATATTGTGTTCAGTTCTGGTCACCTCGCTATAAAAAAGATATTGCTGCTCTAGAAAGAGTGCAAAGAAGAGCGACCAGAATTATTCCGGGCTTAAAAGGCATGTCATATGCAGACAGGCTAAAATAATTGAATCTGTTCAGTCTTGAACAAAGAAGACTACGTGGCGACCTAATTCAAGCATTCAAAATTCTAAAAGGTATTGACAGTGTCGACCCAAGGGACTTTTTCAGCCTGAAAAAAGAAACAAGGACCAGGGGTCACAAATGGAGTTTAGAAAAAGGGGCATTCAGAACAGAAAATAGGAGACACTTTTTTACACAGAGAATTGTGAGGGTCTGGAATCAACTCCCCAGTAATGTTGTTGAAGCTGACACCCTGGGATCCTTCAAGAAGCTGCTTGATGAGATTTTGGGATCAATAAGCTACTAACAACCAAACGAGCAAGATGGGCTGAATGGCCTCCTCTCGTTTGTAAACTTTCTTATGTTCTTATGTTCTTATATAAGGCTCAGACTCCTTGGAGAATGCAGTTGAATTGTATAATGACACATTAAAAGATATCCTGAACCATTTAGCCCTTCCAAAAAACACGCTCTTTTTCCTTCTCCCACTCCTGTCCATGGTACACAGCTGAACTACGATCTATGAAAGGGGTGAAATTTAGAGCGTTTGTGGAGAAAATCTAAGCTAACTATTTTTTCTCAAGCCTTTAAACAGCATCAGTGTAAGTATAGGGATGCCCTAAACTCATCTAGGGCCTCTTATTATTCCCAGCTGATTGAGAATGGCCGTGGCAACCCAAAGTATCTTTTTTCTACTATAAATCAAATGCTACAGCCAGCAAGCAAAGCTTCTCCATCTGTATTTATTGACCAGTGTAATACATTTGGTGAATTCTTTCAGGATAACATTGTTAACACTAGAAACCAACTATTACCCACTGTTATTCCTGTCCCAAAATTTAATTTCTTCTGCTTACCAAGGTTACTTTTTTACTGAATTTGCTGAGGTTTCTCTTTCTGACATTAATCAGCTAGTAACTAAATCTACAACGTGCCTCCTTGACCCTTTTCTAACTGCTTTGCTTAAGTCTAGTTTTGAAACTCTCTGCCCTTATGTTATGAGTCTTATTAATAATTCACTTAGATTAGGAGTTGTTCCGTCTCCATTTAAAATTGCTGCGATCACCCCCTTACTAAAAAAATCTAATTTTGGATCCAGCTACACCATCTAATTATAGGCCGATCTTTAAACGTCCGTTATTGCCAAAAATTGGTAGTGGCATGTTAATTTTAAAACCATTTGCTGTCTAATGACCTCTACAAATTATTTCAATCAGGTTTTAGAGCCAAGCACAGTACAGAGATGACCCTGGTGAAGGTGTTAAATGACCTCTTGATAGTCGCTGATTCTGGCCTTATTAGTATACTTGTCCTCTTGGGTCTGATAGAGTTGATACAGTTGATCATGAGGTTTTACTGGGCTGTCTTGAAAATTATGTAGGCATCTCTGGCACTGCATTCCAATGGTTTTGATCCTACCTATCTGATAGAAGGCAGTCTGTGGCAAAGGATGGAGGCAGGTCTAAAACAAACTGGTCTCAGTTGGTGTTCTGCAGGGCTCTGTACTGGGACCTCTTCTTTTTAGTATTTATCTTTTACCTTTAGGTCAAACACTTCGCAGCCATGGAATTAATTTTTATTTATGGCAACAATACGCAAATTTATTTACAGGACAATCCTGAGTCAAATCTTGATTTTTCTATTCTTCTTGATTGCCTGTCTGATATAAATTTGGATGCAAAATAATTTTTTAAAATTAAACTGTGATAAAACTGAGGTGATGTTAATGGGTTCTCCCCAACAGCTTCATAAAATGGGTAGAGTCAACTTAAAAATTGATGGGCTTGACGTATATTGCGCTTCTTAAACCCGAAATCTTGGTGTGATCTTTGACTCTGTACTTTCTTTTGAGTCCCATGTTAAGAATACCACCAAGAGTTCCGTTTTCCATCTGAGCAACATTGCCCGACTAAGATCCTTACAGCTGTTGATTCAGAAAAAACTGGTCCATGCGTTCATTACCTCTCTCATTGATTACTGCAATGAACTGTTAGCAGAGGTCTCTGGTAAGCGCCTACAGACTCCAGATGGTCCAGAATGCAGTGGCCAGGGTTTTAACTAGAACCCCACTCTGATCACATCATCCTTATTTTAGCATCACTGCAATGGCTCCTGGTAAGGCAAAGAATTGATTTTAAGGGAGATTGGGCGTTCGCCAGTTACGTGCCTTGTCTTTGAAACATGCTTCCCTTCGCAATAAGGGAAGCTCCATCCCTAGATATTTTTAAATCTCTTTTAAAAATCTTTTTACTATGGCTTTTTAAATCGCTTTTAGTTGTGTGTTTGTTTTCATCTGTTTATATTTTTATTCTTGTAATATTCTTGTAGCGCTGTTTTATTGCTGTTTATTATTTTTGGTTATTCTCATTTATATATGTAAAGTGCTTTGTGATCCCTGAAAAGCACTATATGAAATCAATAAATTATTATTATTATCATTATTTTAATACAATAAGCTCTTGATGTTATACAAATATTTTTTAGCACTATCTACCCTGTATCCCAAGGATTAACTAAAATACATGTATTGTCTTTCCATGCAGTCTGAACCAGTGCAGGCACATTCAGAGGGTCCTCATAATTGCACAGTACCTAAAAGGGATAGTTTCTAAATGCTACATTTTTCTAATAATGTAATATTGTTAATATCATTCAGGGAGGCAGAGTTTGGGTAGAGCTGAGACACCGCAACAGCATTCTGAATGTAAGCGCAAAGGTAAGAAAGTGAAAGTAAATGTACAGGTGTGGCAAAGTGGCGAGTGGATACAGGTGAGTGCAGTGCATTACATGTACAAAACACAGACAATTACTAACAGGTGCAGGGGTGTTTATTGATTATAAATGCTGGAGTGATACAGAGGCGTGTATCACTCGTAACTGCAATCCCTGGGTTTGAACCACAACCATAAGCCCAGGTTTTAAACACACTCACACTAAACACAAACACAAGACAGTGAGTGAAATTAAGTGGTAGTGGTAATTACAGTACTGCGTGAAATGCTGAGGTGAAAAGTGATGTCCAGGTTAAAGCTGGCTTGTACTCCAGCTACGGATTGCGTTACTGATAGTCTAAAACAGGGGTCGGCAAGTGACAGCCAGCGGACCAATGGCGGCCCATTTGAGGTTTGGTGGCGGCCCCTCCGAGTTTCTTTATCAATGTATTACATTTAAAAAAAACATTAATTAGATCCGCCGCCTTGGCACGTGCGCAGCCAGCTTCTGTGTTGTTGTTGCCGGAGTGATTTTCTCACACCGCACGCAGTCTGTCAGTGGTTGTTAGGCAACAGTTCCAAGGCACGCAGCCAACGTCACGTGGAAGTACGTAATCAATGCTAATACAGTAAGCATAGAAGTTGGCCAAATTAAATAAATTGTTTTAATTTAAGAGAAATGTTTTTTTTTTTTCTCTTGTTGGGAGCAAACTGTACAATTTAATAACAGATGTAATTCAATGGGAATAGATTAAACCTGCATGTGTGTGTTATGGCAGCTTTTGATGGTAATCCACGTACCTTCAAATTCTATTTGCGCACTTATTTTTCATTGGAGTTTTTTTTTCTTTGAGAAACACAGACGTAACTGGCAGCTAGTAAATGTAAATGAAACCCACTTAATAGTTATTTATCTTTACTGTTGCACAGATAAGCACTGTTTGAATTCTGTGTGGTTTAAGATTGTGAATTCTGTGTGGTTTAAGATTGTTAACTGAAAAGACGATAGCAGCGGTATAGCGGTAATGTCTTTGTTCAAAGATTTCCATTTTTTAAATAAATACAGTATAATTGTACTCTGTGATTTGCCCAGTGTGTTTCTGTTACTTTGTTGGTATTGTGTATCTAGAGTACTTGTATAGTACTATATTTTTATAGATCAGTGCTGCCATAGGCATTATTTGCAGATCTCGGCAGACAGTGAAAAATCCAATATAAATTCAATTTGTAAGCAATTAAATGCCAATTCTTCACCCCAAAACTGGTCAAATCCATATTACATGTGAAGTTCCTGTCAAAAGCAAACACATTCCCAAAAGACACTGCAATAGCTATGTTCAAAAATCATACAGATTTATTAATAGATGAATTCTCTACAGAAATGTTAGAAATTCACAGAATGCAGAGTCTATTACCGTCAACTTTTTCAGACTTCCTGACAAAACAGAAGACTAACAAATGAAAGAATGTATATATTGGACTGCAACTTTGATTCATTAAAAAAACTCACCAGTATCAATTCTTTTCAAAGTGTTTTCTTAGATCATTACGTTACTTCCTTTGTTTTATTAATGCATACATTGTCGGGTATAACTGGTCACTGGGTTCTATTCTTCATTTGCTACCAGCTATTTCACAGCTGTGTTTGCTGCCATCATGTAGAAGTTAATACTGGAAATTATAAAATAATACAGTCGCTTCCCATTGCATTTCAGTGAAAAAAATAAGAATATGTTGTCATTTTACTCCAAGTTTTATGAATGTTATACTATTTGAAGAGGAAGAATAGTATGTTTCTATATGATGTTCATATATATATATATATATATATATATATATATATATATATATATATATTAAACAATAATTTGGTCAAAATTAACTAATCCCATCAAAATTGGTTCTAAACTATGTTTTTAAGGCTACTGTTTTATATCTAATCTAGACCATGTTAGTCCAAACCAATTTATAACCTTAACTATTCTGTCAAAATGCAATGCATGCTGATAAAAACTGATCTGCTGATAAAAGGCTGTTTTGGATGAGCAGTCATCATTAAACAATTTATTTCTTATGTCAGATACAAACCCAGGCCCCAAGAGGATTCCAAAAATGGCCTCAGGTTTACCAGCCTTTCAAGCGTGTATTTCAAAAAAATGTTGAAAACAAAGGACTCGATTTATTTCAATAATTTAAAGACTGTGAGTTAAGTTGTGTTTCATGTTTTCAGATCAAACCCTAGAGAGATACTTTAAAATAATAAATGTAACCACGACTAATAAAATTTAACCAAAAAGTGGATAATGGGAAAAGGAGCAATTTTTGCATGAAGAAACTCTTAAAGGAAATCTTGGTTATAAAATCCCAATGTAAATAGCAAAGAGCATGGCTAGCTGAACCTAAAATATATGCTGCTTGTGTTGTTACAGTGAAGTAAGCACCATAATGACTGGAGCTACTGTAGGTTGGTGCAGTTCAAAAGACACACCATTATTATTGCTAAAAGCATTAACCTTTTGCAGTCCATTTATTCAGCACTAGTCAGGCACACCAGGTCTAATTTATTTTTATATGCGCTTGTGGCAGAGCAAAGCTCTGCCCTTTTTAAATTGGCAGCGATTGGGTTAATTTCCCCTACCTGCCTGGATTTATTATGTTCAGGTGGCTGGGGTTGATTAGTTGATTAGGTTAATTAACGATCAATCAGCGCCCAGCCATAAAAGGAGGCCTCTGCTTCTCATTTGGAAAGAGGGAGGTGAGGAAACTGGTTGGTGTTTGTGGTTTTTTGTATTTGTGAATCCAGTGAAGGCATTGCCCAGCCTGGAAACCTTAATTTTGCAAGTTTTGTTTTTGTATTGCTTTATTTGTGTTTAAATCCCTTTATTTTGCCCTTGTGCACGTTTATTTTTGTGTATTTATAATAAAATAGTTATTTTTCTGAACTACAGACTGTCTCCACTCGCCAGCCTGCCACATAGAAGTGGGATAGCGCCACCTAGAGGCTCAGAGCAGTATATATATATTTTTTTTTAATTTTTGGGATAATTTTTTTATTTTTTTTTAAAACATGGGAAAGAAGAGCAGACAGCGGCAAAGGCAGGAAAAGCAGCAGGTGAAGAAATGTAAGCTGCTGCAGCCACTGCTGGAGGACCCGGCCAGCCTCCCCTGGTGTTCCTGGTGCGGGAAGGAGGACCATTATTGGCGGTCCTGCCCAGATGTGCCACCGGCAAACTGGTGTGGCCGGTGTGAGGAGGACGGCCACAACTGGGCAGGATGCCCCTACAACCAGGCCCAGGAAGAGGTGCAGTGTTCACCCCGGGCATCAGGGGACACCCTACAACCTCCAGCACCACCACCTTCACCACCGTCCCAGGAGATCTGGGACTGGTTGATGCACCCTGAGGCAGACCTCGTCCACGATCTCCCCATAGTTAATCCCCACGCTGTGGTGTCGAGATGGGGAGAGGTGGGAACAGTGGGAGGAACAACATCACCTGGTGTCCTTCCCAGAGGTTGCCCTCATGGTGGTTAATTACCTGGCAGTAGACATGGGAGATGCCCCGGTCACTCCAATAAAGAGGGGCGGGCCGCCTTTGCGAGAGCCAGAGAGGGGCGGGCCGCCTTTGCGAGAGCCAGAGAGGGGCGGGCCGCCTTTGCGAGAGAGCCAGAGAGGGGTGAGGAGCTGCGTTCCCGAGAGCCCGAGAGGGGTGAGGAGCTGCCGTCGCTCCCAGAGCCCGAGAGGGGTGAGGAGCTGCCGTCGCTCCCAGAGCCCGAGAGGGGTGAGGAGCTGCCGTCGCTCCCAGAGCCCGAGAGGGGTGAGGAGCTGCCGTCGCTCCCAGAGCCCGAGAGGGGTGAGGAGCTGCCGTCGTCCCCAGAGCCCGAGAGGGAGGAGCCACCGCTCTCAGAGCCCGAGAGGGAGGAGCTATGGCCCAAGGATGCCTGCCTTGCACCGCCCAGGGATGCCATGCCCGCTCCGCTCAGGGATGATTCATTTGGATCGCTTGGGGTTGCCTGCTGCTCCACATCGCTTGGGGTTGCCTGCTGCTCTGCATCACTTGGGACTACTGGTGTCTCCTTTTTGTTTTCTAGGGTTGCCGAGGGTCCGCCGCCATTGCCGCCTCCGCCACTAGAGGGAGCTGGGCCACCATTGCCGTACTACCTTGGAAATCCGGGGCCCCCTCAACCAAAGGAGGCTTGGGGGCTCCGACATCAACCCCGCTCACCACCACCCACCTTAACAGCCCACCCAAGGGACATAATTGGACTCTTGGGGGGGGGGGGGGGGAGTTGGACGATCTGCCCTTTTTAAATTGGCAGGGATGGGGTTAATTTCCCCTACCTCCTTGGGTTTATGTTCAGGTGGCTGGGGTTGATTAGTTGATTAGGTTAATTAACGATCAATCAGCGCTCAGCCACCTGACATAAAAGGAGGCCTCTGCTTCTCATTTGGAAAGAGGGAGCTGAGGAAGCAGGTTGGTGTTTGTGGTTTTTTGTATTTGTGAATCCAGTGAAGGCATTGTCCAGCCTGGAAACCTTAATTTTGCAAGTGTTGTTTTTGTATTGCTTTATTTGTGTTTTTAAATCCCTTTATTTTGCCCTTGTGCATGTTTATTTTTGTGTATTTATAATAAAATAGTTATTTTTCTGAACTACAGACTGTCTCTGGGCCTCTATCCACTCGCCAGCCTGCCACAGCGCTGTTTAATTTACTCTTGCATTTTTTGTTTTTTTTCAGAGTTAAACAGGTTTAAAAGGCATTGAATCGCAAAAGGACACTCAGTACTGTATCTCCAGCCAAGCCCCACTCCTTGTTCACTGTATTTTTCACATACCTCTTTATAGACGTGCATACTGATAAATTCTCTCCTGATCACTCGTTTTATTGCCAAACTCCTCAATAATCCAATCCAAAGTCAATATTTTATTACTATAACATCTCAAAAAGCTCTGCAAATGTCTGTGATATTCTTTGAGCGCTGGATGCAGAAGCAGCTATCTCCTTTGTTTATGTCCATGTTATTTCTGTAGTGCATGGGGCTATGAGATACGCCCTTTTTCGGTTTCATTCGGCTCCTGTCGGTCTCACTCGGCCATTGAACTGTTTTCTCTGCTTTTTCCGGAGAAGAAATGAGTAGAGACCAATGCTTTACGTCTTTTTGATGATGTCAGAGAGGGTCCGACATTGGACTAGAAAGGGAAAATTGTAATGACGGACCCGGTTCGACATTGGACCGCAAAGGGTTAATGGTTATTGGAAAATAATAATTGGTTATCAATACTTCTTTTAACTAAAGTAAAGATACTGAGACCAATTCATCATTTGAAGCCCTGCAGGAGTTGAAAAACTTGTAGTTCAAACAGTAACAGAAATACTTGTACACTATTGCAATTCTACTATATTATATACAAACCGTAAAAAGACTCTGGAATTAACAACAGTGGGGGAGTTTCCATGTATGTTTATTTCACGTGAAGCGGTGATGTGCATCCACATTTGGGAGAACAGCTTGAGAAGATCAGGTTTGTGGCCGGAAATAACGGCCACTGAGAGGGGTAGGGAAAATCTAATTTACTCGCGAGCATGATGTAAAACACGAGAAATCCACGCCCATTTTCACATGGAAACACGCATTTCATGTCAACATGTCCACTGCTTCCAATCCAGACAGCCTTGGGACGGGAGTGGATGATCTGCAATAGCAGGGTTGGACAGTTATTATATACCTCTGGGTTAAGCTTTTTCTTTTTTGAATTAATAAGTTGTATAATAAATTAGTTGAACTATTATTCACTACTAATGATATGCCACCCCACCAATGGACATTTAAAAAACAATTTGGGCAAGATCAGTAAAACACATTATTAAACAACCAGGCAAGAGGCATTTACAAATCACAGTTTTATTGCATGCGCTTAACACTGCGCTTGAGACAAGATGTCACCTGACAACCATGGATTTCCAGGTGAGATTCTCTCGTGTACCTCTTCTCTGTGCATGGAAACCACATTTTTCCTGTGAAAACAGCACCAGAACTCTATGCATGGCTAATTTGCATATCGACAACCTCGTTTACACTTCATTTGCGTGATGTCAGGTGAAAAGAGGGTCTTCCAATAAAATAAACGAGGCAATGGAAACCCAAAATGTAGAGGGTAATTTTTCATTTGGTTCGAGCACAATCTCTCGAGTAAAATTGAAACATGCATGGAAACTCCACCAATGACAAAACGATGATTGCACAGTGGTCTGATACAAGTTTGATAGTAACTGTACAGCATTCATTTTTCTATTCCTGTGCTTGTATTATTTTAGTACAGCAGTGTTTCAGTTCAGCAGTGTAATAAGTAAGCTGAATACAATCAGTGAAAAGATCCTATGAAGATACATCTATGATGTACCGCTGGCTCAGTAATCTTTAAAATCTGTATGCTTTTCATTATATGAAGTGTGAGCTAGACTGCTCTCTTTATAAGGATGTCTGGCTGAAGTGGTGTATAATGGACTGGCAGGAGACAGAAGTGACGAAGCAAGGTGAGTTATTTACAATACAACAAACAAAAATTAGTTTTAAAGAAAACAAAAGCCTAGCCCACTCATCGGGCCCTATCTACACTTCTTCAGATCTATCTAATATTTGAGGTTGGCTAATCCAATGCTCAAATAAAACAAAAACAAAGTCTTTACAAAATAAACTGTTTTGCTGATCCACTGGTTGTGTAGATTTTGAAGATGTATTGCAATCCTTGGAATCACCACCGGGGACTGCGCACAGGTGAGATTTAATTCAATTCTTTATGTTTCCTTAGTTTTTTTGTATTCCCAGGATGAACTTCTGTTTCCCTCCACAGGTTTTCCAGGTATTACAAGTGAGTGAAAAGGGTTCAAGTGCCACCTGTTGGCCAATTTTATTTAAACACCATGCTCATGTTAATGAAGTATTTTTGAAAACATGTTTGTCTTGTGTCTTTGATTAAACTTTCTTTAGCATACCCCACAGGGTAAACACAACAACGTCTTTTTAAAGGGCTGTTTTTCTGGTCTTGCAAAACAACTCTTTGCAATTGAATTACTCTGTGCTTTAAAATCTTCGGGTTCCAGTGTACTGAGGTCAGAGCTGCAGTCTTTGAATCTGCACTTAAAATAACACATTTTCTCAACCATAAAACATGTAGGATACACACAGTTAAAACGGGAGCTTGAAACCTTTGTGACACAGACACCTGCCTTGTTGCCACACTGTTGTAGACTATGTAACATTCCTTAATCTTAAAAATACACCCTTTAAGATTTAATAAGAGGAAGTTCAGACTAACCCATACGCTGTTAGTCGCATCTACACACAGTGTCCAGCTCGGCTATTTTCCAAACTGCTCCGCTTCGTTTTCCCTTTCATTTTCAGGTGCTGAATTGCCACACCCCACGGATACTTGGATATTTGACACAGCTCCAAGCACAACTCACATGCTCCGATACATTTGTTCTTTTGTTTCTCTATATTACACCACCATTACCAACTACCCTGTCCAGCTAAACACTCCCCTTTTATCCTTGAATTTTCCCGCTGTAGCATATCAGGTTGCTCAAGGAATTATAGGGCATGTAGTCTTTACTCATGGCTGACATTATACACAGTGATACAATTTACATTTTCTTTTAATCTAATAAAAGCCATTCTCTATTTAACTCAGTGACAAATAATACAGCTATCGCTATCCTAATATAGTAAACCCCACTGTTTCTATA
Organism: Polyodon spathula; assembly: GCF_017654505.1. Taxonomy (NCBI): domain Eukaryota; kingdom Metazoa; phylum Chordata; class Actinopteri; order Acipenseriformes; family Polyodontidae; genus Polyodon; species Polyodon spathula. Next base: position 32,144,100 of record NC_054537.1, on the reverse strand, counting down.
CGGATTAATACTGGATAGCTATTTGTCATATATCCTTCTCTCTGGTTTGAACAATTTCATTGTCCCTGCTGTGAACCCTGGATAGCCCGTCTGCATTTTTCAACCCACTCCAGTGTTCTATTTTGAACCTGAAGGGTTGTGATGCTAAAAACCATGTTTTAATTCAGTACTGTCATAGTATTACAGTAGTACTGTTTACAGTAACTATTTGATATAGACAGAGTGCTGTTGGACATTTTGAGTTTTATTCATTTTAATATGTGAGTTTTTTTTTTTTTTTAATATGTTTTATATTTATTGACCCACATATTTTGCTTTTAAAATTGGCAATGGGTACTGTATTATGGGAGGGATCTTGTCTGTAACACTCCCAGTCTCCCTCATGCCTCAAGGTTATCATTTTCTTACAGTCGGTGCAGAGGGAGATGCTTAGAATAGACATAATACAAAGATACAAGCTTGGCTAGATAAGAGGGGGAAAATGTAATGAAAAAATAACCTGTGGGAACATTGAAATAGCAGATTCAGCCCTAGGAGCGAGCGCAGCTTAATAAAGGTCTGCAATCCCTGAGTGGTAATAAAAGTCCTACTAGTTTTTGCCAAACCCTTTTCTGAAATTTCTTCCACTTATTCATATATATGATTTGACCACAACATTAACAATCCTTGATAAAAAAAAAAAAAAAGAATGTACCTATTGTATGCTTAAAGAAAAGAAATGTATCAATAATATATTTGGTAATTATAAACATTTTGAGAGAAACATTCACATTGTTGCTATTTTAATACATAAATATATTGAAAACCTGTTTAAATATAAAGGTATTCGAAAAATAGGTATCAAGTTTTTAATGGTTTATATGAGGTGCACAATTTTCTTTTTCTTTTTATATTACACATATTTTTAAATATGCAGTTCCATTTATGTTAGTACTTTCATTTTTTTAGCCCAGTTTGTTCCTGTTATTGTTTCAGTCTATGCTGTTACCTTTAACCTAGCCAAGAAGCAAGTTCGGCAAAGTCCTGAAAACAAATTGCATTCTATTTCACACTATTTTAGGATCACTGACCTCTTCAAAAGCCAAATGAGACTCGCCTGAGGGTATTAACCCTCAATGGTTGATAGTTAATAAGAAATTTAAACACAGGAGACCCAAGGTAAAGCTGAAAAATGTATTGATGGGCTGTGCAGAGCAATGGAGGTATTGTATAGGTTAGCTGATTCCAGGTTATTTATCTAAGTGTGGAGTTGGGGTATGCCAAGGATGACAGAACAAATAATTAATTGTTTTATTTATAACATTATTTTATATCAGTAATTTAATTTTTTATTTTTTTTTTATTTTGAAGACATTATGATTAACTGTAAACTACCAAATGATCAAGGAGATCACATCAGTTCTAGTGAAACTATTTTCGCAATCCCCCAATTCTGTTGACTAGAAAAGTGACAGCCGACAATCGCACAGTTCAATTTCAAAGCAAACTAATGTTTTTGTGTGTATACTAGTAGCAAACTACAGTATGCGTTTGAATTAAGTAGAAAGTGTTTGGTTTCACATGGACAGACATGTCGTTGTGGTTGCAATTCATAACATAAAAATTACATTAATAAATAGTTTAAAAATGGAAAGCAGTTTTAAAATATAGTGCACAAACAGCATGTGTTACAAAATGGTGCACACACAAATAGAGCACCAGACATCTTTTAAATACCATTTTTACCTTGACTATCAAGTAGCAACTAATGAGTTGTTGTACCCCTACTAGCCAGTAGGATCACATATCCATTAATAAGTAAAAAGAGCAAGGGAAAAAAAAATCCTTAAGCTTTAACCCTTTCCAGTCTGACATCATCAAAAAGATGTCAAGCAGTCTGACATCTCTAAAAGTTTTGTATGTCAAGCATGGTCATCTGGTCTATAAAGAGGTATGTGAAAAATACAGTGAACAAAAGGTGAGGGGCTTGTCTGGAGATACAGTACTGGCGTCCTTTTGCTATGCAGGGCCTTTTAACCCTGTGCGGTCCTACAGTATATCGGACCAGGTCTGACATTACAATTTCCCTTTCCAGTCCAATGTAGGACCCTGTCTGACATCATCAAAAAGATGTAAAGCACAGGTTTCTAGTTGTTTTTCCTCCAGAAAAAGCTGAGAAAACCTTTCAATGGCGGGGTGAGACCGATAGGAGCTGAATAAAGACGAAAAAAGGGGCGTATCTGATAGGCCCATGCACCACATAGATAACACGGACATAAACAAAGAAGATAGCTGCTTCCCCATCCAGCGCTCAAAGAACATCACGAGCATTTGCAGAGCATTTTGAGATGTTACAGTAATAAAATTATAGCACCTGGGAGGGGCACGCGTTCTTTTCGATCGGGGTGGGATAAGCCAGGCAGAATACCAAAGGACATAAACTAAAACCACAACAATATGCAGGGCAACGAACATTCTTTTATTAAATACAGGTGTGTGAGGCGAGAGTGTATTAAATGGAATGTCCAGACAGTAATTTATGTGTACAGAAATAAAATAATTTATTTTTATTATCTATACACAACAAAATAATTAAATAACAAAAGAAAACAAAATGGTGTGAGGGAAGGAGTGCAGGTGTGAAATCCAAAACAGATTGTGAGAACTCGTCTTTAATCGTCTTCGTGGCGAACCATACATAAACAAAAAAAGACAAAAGAAATGTTAGTGTTTTCAAAAAATCCCGCTGCACCAAACTAGTCTCTCCCTCCACCCGTTACTCCGCCTATTTTACTTTTGGACCAACCCCGAACACAGTAGTACGTTCCCTTTAGTATGTAATGTCCCGCCTCTGTAGTCAGTGGAACACCAATCCCCAACTGACAAGTGTCCTTATCCTTCACTTGACTCCAGTGGCTGGAATTTACATACTCGTACTTCCACCCCTCACCAAGGTGCCGCCCCTCAAAAAGATGACTTTTGCCATGGTCACGAGATCTTGGTAAGGGAAGTCCCGAGTTGGTTTGATCCCATCTACTGTCGGGAGGCTGAATCACAGACCGAAATCCCTTTGACTCATCACAAGGTGGTTAACTATATTTAACAAATAGGACCACTGTTCAATAAGAAAACAATACATGGTCAATTATAATCGTGGAGACGGGGCTTATAACAACAAAACCAGTACTTTAAAAACTCCCCATCTCCAGCACTCCTCTAAAACCCCAATGCCTTTAAAATACTCATTTCTAAAACAGTTAAAAACATACACACACAGAGGGAGACAGGAAGCACAGCAGAAGCCTTGCTCTAAATGTTGGCAGCTCAGCTTCTTAATTATTCAATTAGCACCTATAGGTGCTAACATCAACATGCTAGTGAGATCTGTGCAAATCTACAACAAAGTAACGTGCCAAAATAAACGTGCTTTATGAATGTGTTAAAGTAAAACAAACATTAAATCAAACGTGACAAATCAAAATGTGAATATACTACAATAATAAAATCAAACTTGCCTAAATAAAGTAACGTGGGTCACCCAGTTAACTTCACCCCAGCTGAAAATGTAATGTGTCCTCACGTTAAAAAAAACAAAACCTACAAAATCCCATTACCTTTCACCAATCTCCTATTCCCAGCTCCCATACTCTAATCACACCACCTTCCAATTTACCCAAAAAAATCCCAATTCCATCCTCATTTACCCCGTAAATACAACCAACAGTCTCCCAGAGGAGCCCAGTAAAACAACAATACAACTAAAACACAGGACGGGTACTCGGGTGCCTCTAGCTCTCTCTCCCAGGTTCCCCCAGCTCTCTCTTCTCGGCAACCATCTGTTATTGTAAACGCTCCAGCGCTAAAAACACTCCTCTCACAAGACAAAATAAAACCTAAACGAAAAGAAAGGCATTGCCACGACCGTGCTTTCTGTCCACATGAACCGGCACCCCACAGCAGAACACTCACGGCAACGGAAGCACAGCACTCTCACCCCCTCTCCTTGTTCTGCAGCCGGACCACTCTGCTGTGGTCTAATGGCCACGTTCTCCTTGGGCGGTGTGCTCCTACTGGGAAGACACCACCCCACTTTTACCACCGCATCGAGTCCCCCACCCCCCCCCCCCGGCTGGTCATACGGGAGGAATGGGTGGACTCCACCTGAGCTGGACCTCAGGCTCCTACTGGGAAGACAACTGGTGGGGGTGGGATCCTTAAGATTTCATCACCCCACTTTTACCACCGCACCAGTACCGGGGGGCGGCTACCCCTTGAGGCATCTTTGCCTGCGCGAGCCGTCCCTCTCCTCTCTATTTAAGGAACAGTCCCCACCTAGCCATTGCCCTGAAGGCTTCCTCTTCTCGGGGTCCCGGCTGCCTCTTGCTGTACAGGGGGTGGACACTGCATGCCCCAGCCACCGGAAGACATCCCACCAGTGAGCTACTAGAACACGGAGACAGAAATGTTTCTAAAACTGTCCTCATTGCCCTGTTTCCCTCTGCATATTCCACCAAGCTGATCCATAACACCGGAACCTGCAGACTACACCAAAACGTAACATGTTAAATAACGTTTTGTTCACTAAATTGTTTTGTGCCACAAATCTGTGACAAGAAGTTTGGTGGAGATTCACCAAACAAACAAAAATATTATCAAGGTCCTACTATTCTATACATTGTAAAACAAAGCCAGCTACATGTTTGTATTCAATATGACACATCTCAACATTAACATGATTATCAGCCAAAGTAGTAATAATAATAATAATAATAATAATAATAATAATAATAATAATAATAATAATATAATTTTGCACTTTAAAATACTTTTAAAAAGTTAATAAACAAAAAGGATTAAATAAGGAATTTGTAAAGAAACACAATTTAAATTGTAGTAAGTTGTATATATAAATGTATAACAATAAAATCATTTTGTGGAAAATATCAGTTCAACTATATGTAGCACCCATACCAGGCTGGAGTTGCTAATAATGAAATTAAACAACCTTACTTAAACAGCCTGATGCGCACTTGTTCATGGGCTGCGGTTTGATAAACACCTGGTCAAAGCTTTACAGTACACAGTGCCTCCACCTAGGGTTTGGCTAATAACAGCTGTATAGGTGTCCCCTCCAGGAATTAAATATCTGCAACCTTACTTACTATCCACCTTACACACCCCGATAATTAACAAAAAACACATAAGAACAATGGGGAAGAGGAAACAATGGGGAAGAGTAAAGAAATGAATTCAATACAACAAATTTACTAAGGTAAATATTTCTATATAAGCCCAAACAACTGTAATCTACAGCACCACAACATCTATTAATTGTAAAATAGTAATAATAATGACTTAATACTTTAGAAGCTGTATTGAAAACAAATAAACAGTAAACCAAATAAACAGAAACAGTGGCAATCTATAAATCTATAAAAGTTCAATATGCAAAAGAATGCTTAGTTAACCTAGAAAATAAGGGCTATATGGCCTAAAATGTATAATACTGGTCCCTATGGGAATACCCAATTAGTTGCAGGCCTGATCGTTGTTTGGGAGTGGTGGGGTTGGAAAATACCACTACAGGTTTTCCCTCTGAAGCCCAAATAATATGCACAAACACAAATATAACTAATTAGCTAAATATATAGAAAGAATGTCAAAGGACTGCACTCGCTGATTCTCCACCTGTACACTTCCTCATAGAAAGATGGAAGGATGCCGGATGTAATAAAACTCCTGTTTATTAACGAAAAGTCAATCTTCTTGAACCCTCTGAGGTGCCAGAGTAACCCAGGGGTGCTGGGTAACCTGGATTCCATCTTGGCCGACAGGATGGCACTGGATGGAGTGATGATGTCTAGAATGGTAGCTTTCCCCTTTGCCTATCCAGATATATAGTATATAGTAATAGATTTCATGTTTTATACATATTTACTACTAGGTAAGTATACTGCTAGTAACCTGATGGATTACTGTATTGTACTGATTTCAGACCGAATTCAAAGATATTTACTATATGCAATACTCACTCTATCTCTCCCTTCTCTTCCTCTTGCCCCTCCCCTCTGATTTGCTCACAGGATCTCTTTCCTGCCTTTCACAACATATTATACTAGCTGCTACCAGAGTTGCTCTAGCTGTCTTTTAACCCTTGTTTGACAGCACCTTTATTTTTTATACTGGGCTACATATGCTACTATTGTCCAGCTATCTTATGACAGCTGTAGATGTAGGAGGCTTCAAATCAAACTACTACGACACTGGTACCAAGAGAAAAAAAAAAAAAAAAAAAAAAAAACTACTGTAAAAACTTTTGTATTAGTCTATCTTCTAGGTATTTTTCTGGGGTCCTAAAAAGGGGGGAGAGACTTATACTCCAGTGCGACTTATACATTGTTTTTTACGGTACTAATAATAATGATAAAAAACTGTTGGATATATAGGGATATTTATCAATTTTACAAGTCCAACCTTTATTTTACAATGGAGTTGCCGGAGATCAGGGTGGTAACAAAACAAGACCTGTTTTGTAATGGGACAACCCATCTCTAGTATGTCCAACAGGAATACAGTGTGGATGCAGATTAAGGATCAGAATTGCTGAAGCTAAGGTTCAGTAGGAAAACTTGTATATATTACATATGTACATTTCTACTAAATATATATGCAGTCAACACATGCCTAGCAAATAGTATAAAGACCGTACACAGTACTTTCTTATGGAATGTTTTTCTTTTTTTTTGTGTAACACTATCTCGGTTTTTGTTGGCCAAATGAGGCAGGCTGCACTGCAGTGCTTCAACATAATTTAAAAAGGTTGTGGAAACTCAGTTTAAGAAAGCTGTTTGATATCAACAGTTGGGCACACGGCCAAATTGGAACTCAGACAGAAATATTTAAATATTCCCCCTCCTGTATTTTAAAATTAATTAGCTTATTTGCATTTTGAAGGATACTTTCTCTGGCTAAAAGGAAACTATATGGAAACACAATACAAAAGTACAAACAAAATAGAGTGAGAAAAATGTGAGACTTATTTTTCTTTTTTCATGGAAACTGCCCTGATGTTATGTACTTGTTGGTCTGTTTCACCTCCAGCAGGTCAAAATGAGAAAAAGGATTGACAGCGCAGAAACAATACCAAATAGATACATTTTAAGTGTTTGAACTAAGCGTAACAAAAGAACAAAGAACAAATCCAATTACCAAATTAACAATCAATTGAATCTCATTATCGAACAAGTATCAATTAGGAATAAATGTTTTAAGTGGCATGAATAACTCAAAGTTTTAAATCGGTAATAAAATGATTCCAGTTTTCTTGTGCCTAATGGCACTCGAAACAGTGAATTCTTTTTACAGATTCAACACTTATCGTTGTTTATCCCTTACAAAAACCTAATAAAATAAATGATTGATATATTGATTGACTGATTATAATCAGATTTTATAAATAAGCTTTTTGTTTCATTATTATAAATCTATTAGTTGAAAAAAGAAAGCTTTGAATTATGATACTTTCAGAAATATGTACAAGATCTCACTGCCCAGTCAGAAAAAACATAAGATGACACCCTACACATGACATATTATTTCACTTGTATCATAAAACATATAGGGTAGCAATATTGTAATGTGCATACATTAACTGTGGTAAAATGAAACCAAAATGATTTGCTAAAACTGGTCTGTTCCATCACAACTTACAGCTACTTATCCCCTTTCCTGACACTTCCAAATCAGTCTTTCATTTTATTTCTTTTGTTGTTTTTTTTAAACAAAACTAAAAAAAAAAAAGATTTACTAATAAAGGTTACATCTGTTTGTTGATACTGACTGAGTTGAGATCAGAGGATTCTCTTTATTTCTATTTAAATAATGAACTTCATTTCTATTGTAATTGCCAAGCACTACATAAAAACCTTTGGTCCAAAATTGATTCATTAAAACTCCAGGCCTCCTAAAGGTCATTGAGAGTTTCAAGGATTCTCAGAAGCAATACAACTCTGGCATTTTTAAACAAGTGGATGTATGACTTAATATATTCCAGTCAAATAATATTAATTTCCTCATTGTGACCCACAGTGATCTAATTTACCATTAACCATGGATAATAAGTTACAGTTAAATGAGTGCTTTAGCTAGTTTTGCTTTGAATCCGATTAATCTTCACCAACAATAACTTTGAGATTAAATATCAATTCAGACTAATTATATATCACTTGCCTCAATTGGTTGACACGAAAACTGTTGAAGTTACAAACTGTGATAAAAGATCAATGTATGCATGATAGGAAATATCAGCCATTAAAGAAATGCCATTCAGTATATTTCGTTACAGAATGGGAACATTCTGAATGATAAATACATGTTATAGTAAAAAGTTAGAGAGCTGTAATGGATCGCTTCCTAGCAACTGACAGGTTAATAATACTGACGTCAGCATGAAATGGTAAGATGTTTTCAATTGTATGGTTTGTAGTTTGTGTGCAGTACCTTGCCTTTCCATACATTCTTTTTTGGGCTGAGACACCAATTAATTAGGAAAGATTATGACGTACAGTGGCAAAGTGGTTTGCAGTGTGTAAGTGTATGGGTGATACAGTGCTCAAGACAAGGGTAAGCAACAAAGTACTGAAATGATGGTTTATTTTGTAATTCAAAGTCTGATGACAAACAGTAAACAATAATGATAACAGGCAATACACAGCATTTGTGTACTGCTCTGTTTAATCCATGGGTTGGTCCCAAAATAATAGTCCCAGTATTTAAACACTCACAGTTAACACAAACATGATCACATGTCCACAGCGAGTGCTATAATTCACGTGGTGCAAATACAGTTTAATCGTGACACAAGTGCAGCCGGGTTTGATGCTGGCCTTTAGCAACAGCTCCGGATCCTGTTAGCCATCTAATAACAACAAACAAACAGTTTTTAGACTCGACAAAACACTCACGATTATAATATTTGTCTCCTTCCGGTTTAGCATTAACCATAACAAAGGAACAGATCAACTCGCTATGTCCCCTTATATACCATCAATCACGCCCCCTTGGTTAATGTTTGCAACCACTCCTCCAATCCGCGGCTGCCACATCGTTTTCCTTCCAGGTCGATGATTTAGTGTACCGTAGCTCCACCCCCTTTCTAGACAGCCTGAATGTCGGCCCTGTGAGCTGAAGGGACAACGTCACGTCTATGGTATATACAGCCTCTGAGGGGCAGAAAAAAAGGAAGGCTCCCTCTGTTTCGTTGAACTTTGTGAACTGTGACACAACTTTGTGAACTGTGACACAGCATTTAACATTCATAGTTCATAAATGTAATTTGAAAACTAGTTTTTTTTATTTATGTCGCATGTATAAACTTTCATCTGTTCATATCTTCATATGCAGCCTAATAATTTCTGCTTGCTCTACAGTGGTGTAACTCCAGGGATGTTTCATGGTTTATTACTTTTAACTACAGGTCAAAGATTTTTTTATCTGTATTATATTTTTTTTCTGCCATTTTTTACATTATAGTGCAGTGCAGATAATTAAAAATACCTGACATGTTATATGCTTTATTCATTTGCGCGTACAAGCCCATACATGTATCAGACATATATTACTGTATGTGTATACTTATACATAAAATGCAAGTGTGACCCAAATAGCCAGGTACAGCATTTTGTTTGCGTCCGCAAACCCCATGATACAAACAACCTTTGTACTTATGGCCCTTAGCTTTCAATTGTGCCATATACATACCTCTCCAGGCATTCACCTCAGTGAATTTCCAATGCAAAGCTAGTACAAACTTACTGAATGCTCTTTATAAATGACATTAAAAAATAAAAAAAGTTTATCAACAAAACAAATACTAATGACAAAGAAGAGGGGGCGATTTCCCCCTCTAGATTGTTTTAGAGCATTTTATGGCATGGGTTAATCCCCCTGGACTGAGTCATGACACCTGTGTTTAGGGATAATACCTGGTTATCTTTGAAAGTACAGTATCACACATTTTAAGAAACAACTATTCATGTGACTCTGTGTTATTAATTGAATCTAAAAGTTAATCAATTTACCGCTTAGAACAAATCTTGTACTAAACAATTACAATATCTCCATCAATCTGTGAAGGTCAGATTTGTCATAGAAAACAGAAAATCAGCAATTAAGAATTGCATTTTGTAAAGCTAGATGTGTGAAATACACAATAGAAATGTATTTATATTTGTATTTGTTTTAAAAAAGACCTGAAGAACATGTGAGAGATGACTTGGGTTGTATCCATTTAAATACTACTGTAAGCTACTCAAAGGTATCTGCAAAATGTTTAACTTGTCTTGCATGCTGCTATATTGGGACTGTGCTTTGATCCCAATGCTAATTAAAATACTGTAAATAAAAGGAAAGACTCTTGAGTGCCAATAACACAGGAGATAACAATACCAGGCACTGCCAGAGAGATGTGTGAAACTGTTCTGATTTAGATTATATGCCAGACACCACCCTCTCCCATCTAGTGATTGTTAACTAATATCAAAATATAACCTCATGCTCATGAGATCTCTGTCTGGGTTGACAGATGGTGAGATAAGACAATAGGCTGGATTCTTCCAGGGAGAATAATTGAGGCATAACAAATTACGAATAAATCCCTGTTCTTTGCCTTTGATCATCTGAGCAACGCAAACGATTCTGCAGGTAAATACTACACAGTATCAGTCTTGTGGGACATGTTACTGTGTATCCAAGAGTTCTTTGAAAAGCAAGACTGATTAAAACAAAACTGAGGGACTTTTTATTGCTGTACTTCTTTATTGTTTTATGAAGGAATAAATGAATAAATTACCATTAAGGACCTAACTATGTTAGAATGAAATACTCCCAGCTCCACACTTTATTGAAATGCACATTATCAAAATATATTCTACTGGGGGTCCCAGAGTGGCTCACCTGGTAAAAGCTCAGCAATTTGGTGTGCAGGGTGAGTCGAATAGTCATTGGAATAGCCACTGAATTTTGCTGTGGATCCAGAGGGAATGTTACATTGGCTGTGGCACTTCCAGGGGTTAAGCAGGCAAAGCCGACAGGGAATGTTTCACCTCATTGAACTAAAGTGGACCCTACTGGCCAGGCACCTGGTAAGCTCAAGCGGCATCTGCAGGGTTGTCCTTTGCCCTCCAGAGGGTAGTAGCTTGCCAACATCCACCAAGATTAAAGAGGCAATTAGCTTGAATTGGAAGATACCCACTGAGCTTCAGTACTCCTGAGTTGTTGTGTGTAATTGAAGAGAATTTGTGGAGAAAATCATGGGTAAAGTAATTGGGCATTATATATATATATATATATATATATATATATATATATATATATATATATATATATATATATATATATATATATATACCGATCCCGGTAACCATTTTACGTGTAGACTCAAGTGTTTGAACAGTTGTCTTATATTTAGTAAGATTTTGAAACCTTGGTAGAGGGTCTCCCATCACTACAACGTCTTTAGATCTGTCTACTTACTACCTTTAGGTAAAAATTATGTCATACATACAGTATGGTCTATTCCTATGAGAGGAAAGGATAGTCACGTCCCGTTCCCATTTTAAGAGTTGTTTTTAACGTCTATCATGTTTGGTTCGTGTCGGTGGGTGAAAACATTTTTAAAAAAGTGAACCAATTTGAGTGCCAATGAATAAATACTTCCAAAATGCATAGATATTGGTGCACTATACATTTTTTAATACAAAATAAGCCTTAGAAAAAAAAACTGATAAAATATAACCAATTCGCCATAAATAAAGAAGCTGAAAATACTGAAAGCTCTGTCCCCTCTGCATATCATTGTCATGTACTGTAATATAATACTTGGTAAGTATCAGTAAAACCTTGATAAGTATTAATAAATATTAAAATGATGTACTTGACTTGGCCATTTTAATCTTCATAGCATTCTTTGAAATCGTCCCTTTACATTCCAGACCCCAGGTGCTCACCTACAACAGGACCTGGCCATGCTGCATTGATAGGCTTGGATTAGAATATCCCTGTTGTTTTATTTAAATTTGTTTACTTATTACTTACAATTATATATTATGTGTGTTTCTCTGCTGTGTTTTGTACCATGAACTACTCCAGAAAAAAAATAGCTTTTGAAAAGGCTTCTCAAAGCGGAACAAGAGAAAATGTGTTGGAATTATGTCAGTGTTATAAATAGGGGTCTACTTAAATCGCAGTCAATTTATGTATCTTTCACTGGTTGGTTGCAGAATAAAATTTGGATTTTGTGGACCTGTTTAAAAATTATATAACCCTAAGTAGACAGTATTTCAGAACACTATAAAGCCTAAAAATAGTGGTACTTGCTTCCTTACTAAACAGAGTGCTGTCATTTGTTAAAGGCAAGCATGCAGCATCCCCCTGCAGTTGACTTGCCCATACATTGAGACTGCACGTCTCCATCCATTGAATTGGTTGGAAGTTAATGGCAAAGCTTTCCAAGTCATACAGATGTGGAAATCGATTAGAAACAGTCCCAAAGCTTGTTTACCCAAGGGCATCTGGCATACTTTAGTAAAGGCAATATATGCAGCACGCTCCTTGTTATGTTATTTGTCCCATCCAATAATTTATTTTATTAGTAGAAAGTCAAAACAAAGAAAACGTGGCTATTCGGAACTAAAATTCCAACTGCGAAAAAGTAAGCAGCAGGTTGAAGAAAGGTGGCAGTGCTGGATCGTTTTAGTACTGATTTAACTTGCAGACAGGAATATACTTTGTCTGGGTTGACTTTCCAGTTTGGTTTCTGAATGCTGTTTATTTTACGTTCTGTTCAGCAGCCTCTGTAGTAGCCTTTTGTTTAATGTGCGATTCTGAAGCTAAATAGCGGTCAATCATATTTTCTCCAAAGACATATTAAGATATGCAAAACAATTACCTCCATCTGCATGTACATTTTCTGTGGAAATATCTAGACACGATCAATCACCGAAATATACTTTGTTTTTTTTTTCTGCTTTGTCGTCCATTTCTACTATTTTACCTCCAACTAGATTTTAGTAACCTAAATCAAAACAATGCAGCACTAACTTTGTCATACCCCTCACTGCACAGTACAAGTCACAGAAAAGCAGTACAGATGCACTGATAGGCGGATTAAAACTTTGTTGTCATTTGAATAGTAAACAAGAACATTAACCGCTTTGGAGAATTTTTTTGTAAATGTTATTTGTGGATGTTTTTTGTTTATTTGTTTTTTGATGTGTAATGCACACAGGACAGCGAAGGAATAAAAAAGGGCTATCTACAGAAGGAAGGTACGTAGTTTGTGTCGCTTGCGTTGTGCAGTAGTTTCAGAACAAGGTTCCTTTTTTTTTCCTCTCCGTACTTGTCCGGTATGCATTGGCCCCTAAAAGAGGTGAATTTCGCAGTGACCCCTCAATTTCACGATTTCCATGAAATCGTGATTTAGGCAGACCCCTAGTTATAAATACAGTACACTTTCTTCGGTTCATTTTTCATCATGGCGTGATCAAAGTCGCTGCACACTTTCAGAAGTTTTTTTTTTTTTTTTTTTTTTTTTTTTTTTTTAAACAGATTTGCTAGCCATAACTATGTTATAAATCAGCAAAAAACTGTTTTAAAAATGCAACATGTTTTGTTTGTTAAGAATTATTGCGTTTGGCTCCTACAGCCTTCATCAACATTCGGTTGGAGAAGTGAAATAAAGATTTACCATAATCGAATGCTTTCAGATATACAAACGTAACTATTTAAAACAAAAAATGACATTAGGATAAACAATATTGATTACTGTTGTTCTTTAACAGCTGCTCGTAATTAAAAAAAAAAATAAAAAATCACACCCCTAAAAAAAACATTCCAGCCGGACTTTTATCGTATAATTAATTACTATAAGTGGATTTTTTCTCTTGCAGAATGTTCCATCAACTTTTGAATCCAGCTGGATTTATGAAGAGTTTAATTTAACATGACAAAAATATTTTACTTTTAAATGGATTTTATTTCACATGCCTCAGAAACACCTGTATTTTACAAATTCCGTAATATTAATTGTTTTGAAGGTTTCAAAGAAAAAAAAATATATGTTAATCAAGAGACTAAATTAAACATGTTATAACAGTAAACTTAGTTTAGATGTCATTTAATCAATGAACAACCATCTTTTACAGTTCTTAAAGAATCAGTAGTCGGGAGGGTACCGGCAACATTATTGACCAATCATATAAATCCACAGGTGAATGAGACTGACCAATTGGTTGACAATGATTGGCACCAAAGTTGCCAAATAACTTCTCTTCTCTTGTGTTTTTTAGGAGAATAAGTCTCCTGAAATAATTGCATAGGTGCATTGTTTTGTGTATGCCAATAAAGCCACTCACCCTCTCTCAACTACCAATCTGAAGCACTTTAATGATAATGACTAATGGTCAATGAGCTAAGCTGCAGATGAATGGGTCTACAGGGAATAGATTTTCTTTTAGATTTAAATATAGATTTAACTATTAGAAAGTTGCTAAATGCAAACTGTTTTAAAAGCAACGTGGGTTTGCCAAAGTATTATATTACAGGTTACTGCAAGTTAACCTTTGCAACTTTGAATTTACACATGCCCTTTATCCCAATATGATTTACTGGAAATGTTTAGAAAGATTACCTGCCAAGTCTCCTGCTTTTGGCGGGAAAGCAAAACATTCATCACTGGTCTCCCTCTCATAGAGAAAAATCCCAGCTCACTTTCACTTTTCCCAATTTTGAGAAAAAAGTTTCTAATTAAAGAAATTCATGGAAAAACACACTTCACTTTCAACACATATTTTTTTATGGAATCTGATAGGTCAGTATGCCTCGTCTCATGTAGTCTTCCTCTCAGTCAATGTTCACCCTTGACAGCTCTAAGAAAAAAGAATGAAGGAGGAATTTAACCCTCTGCAAATTGCGTTAGTATTTTATTTTAATAATAATAATAAAAATGATTTAAAAAATCACAGCCTAAACAGTTATACCAACTGTCAGTGGTGTCTCATGACTTGAAAAACTGATGGGGCACAGACCCCCCGATTTTAACTGTTTTTATGTAAACATTAAGCTAGCTTTTTAACATTACCAGATCTTTCATCACAAACAGTTCCACGCCAGATCGTCACTATCAAGAGAGCTGCAAACAACACTATACAGGCAAGGGTCTCTTTTATCGACAGCTGCACCTGCACTAAAATGGAAGTATTTAAAATGGAAGTATTGTCACACTCTCGTGCTGTTAATAACATTCTGAACTACACAAGAGTCAGGTGTGGTTTCTGTTGATGTCACTGGCGTTGATGGTTTAGCTTTTTTTGTTGTAGAAAAACTCCAAACGTAGCTGTCTTTTTGCCATTTTAAAAGGGCTACGTCAAATTCACTGTTTTTAGCACGCATTTTCGCTGACTGAAAAAGTAAAAAGTTGAACCTCTCACGAAAGACAGTAAATAGCCCAATCACAAATCGAAATTTAAAATGCGTTCTTTAACAGACAGCAAGCATGTCATTGGCCAGTTGTGAGTGGCAGTTCATGTGTATACCAATTGAAAACAGTACTGATTGAAGCGTAGTGAGGCCGCCAAAAAAAAAAAAAAAAAAAACAACATTTTCAGTAGTTTTTTTTAAAATTTTCTCTAAGCCACTGTCTGGCAGATGGTTACTTTGGACAGACCGTCTACACACAAAACCCCCCACCCCACACACCCCCACCCCGAGCACTGCTGCCTAACGTGCATAGCCACCACCAACTGTTGTGAAGCAATAATACATTAAACATTGCTTTATTTCCCACCATTATAGGAAAAAGCCCCCAATTATGTCCATAATGTCAGAAGTCTGTAGGAGCCTCATTTGCCTTAATTACATGATCCCACATTTTAACTGTTTGGAACTTGTTTGTGTCTTTAATCATTTCTAAATGTATTTTAGTCGAACACTTTGAATTCCAGCCATCCCAGAGAGTAGCGGGAGCAGTACTATTTCTGTCTTCTTATCTTGCCAAATTAATTGCTACAAAAGTACTGAGCTGTGGATATTAGAAAATTGCTATTTTATTTAAATTAACTTGTGTGTGAGTGTGTGTTTATTTAATCTAATTACATCCATAGTGATAGATATATAGGCACAAACTATGGATGAGTCACTGAGCTCCAAGTTGACTTGAACACAGCTTACAAATGTAACAGGCAGAGGCTAATTGCGAACCGCTAACCACTGTAAAACAAAAACAGCCTGGCGCCTTTGAACAAGCAGCTATATACGGCATTGCTAGCCGACCTGTCGTTTAGAAACATGACACTGATTCGAGTGGATTATAGAAACTGGTGATAACCGATTGAATTGGCAGGTCATGAGTGGTCAAATACCTATTGTAACTGCAGTTACGGCCATGCAATATAGAAACGAGCCCCTGGTCTTCTTTGAAATGGGGTGTAAACTTAGCTTTATTACCAGATTTTAAATTAGAAATCCAAGTACTCTGTTGTCACAATGTGCACTGCTTTTACCTGGAAATACCTAAACCTTCACTTTCTGTCTAGCCTTCAATGACAGATGACAGCACAATACCACTCATATGACCTCATCTCTGGCACCCAACACTGCCTGTTACACAAGCACTTCGACCTGGTTTGTAGAGTAGTAGGCCCGTAATAAAAAAAAATATTTTAAAACTAACATGTCTTTAAGATGGACTTCTTTTATTTATTTATTTATTTATATAATTTAGTCATCGGCAATTTTTTTTTACCCTGGTTTTTCTCCCCAGTTTGGTATGCACAATTATTATCTGTATCCTCAGCTAACCACTCACAACCCCCCCCCCCCCCCCCCCGCTGACTCGGGGAATGGTCTTGCCAATCCGTCATTTTACACACCGTGGCTCTACAGCAAGGCCACAGGATGTAGGGCACATCAGCGTTGAGCGCCTTTGCTGGGTCCGTCACTCGGGAGCCCCTTAAGATGGACTTCTTGATTCTTAAACCGTTGGGGTGTTCAAATAAACAGTAAAAAAGTAAAACGCTATCTGAAGACCTTAGGCAGGAAATTATTTATTGTCATAAAGCTGGAGAAGGATACAAGAAGATTTCCAAGGATTTTAGTATCCCAATTTCAACTATCAAGAAGTACAAGACTCATGGTACTGTCACAATGCTCCCTCAGTCTGGAAGAAAGAAGGTTAATAACAATCCTTGATTATTTGCTTATGGAAGACCATCGGGGTCAGAAACACATTATTTAGTACACAGTCTCATTTGATTTCAGTAAGTGTTATAATTCTAATTACCACATGTACTAATTTGGCAAATCAGAGTGCTGAAAATAAAATGAGACTCAATGAATTTAAAGGAAATAGTATGTGTAATAAATAATCCAATTAAAAGTTGCCTTACAAAAGTTGCCAGTAACCTTTCTTATTCAGTAACACAAGTCAGTTTTGGTACATATAAGTGAGTGTTTCATTCTAAAAGCATT
The DNA here is from genome assembly GCF_017654505.1 of Polyodon spathula. Lineage (NCBI taxonomy): Eukaryota > Metazoa > Chordata > Actinopteri > Acipenseriformes > Polyodontidae > Polyodon > Polyodon spathula. The sequence goes on along the minus strand of NC_054537.1, from coordinate 32,126,598 downwards.
GCAGCAATTCAGTGTTTTAATCAATGTCAGAAGCAGTGGTTAACGAATTTTGTGTCTCAATCATATATGCCTAACTTTGTTAAACAGTAGGGAGGCAAACTGAAGGACTAACTGCTGAGTGTAGAGAAGCCAAGGTTTATTTATTTATTTCATTTTTTACAATTAAGAAGCTCTAGGAAACCAAGCAAACCTTGCTGTTGGTGAAGTTACAGCTTCAGTAATTGCAAACCTACAAAATTGGGCAGATGTTTCAGCATCAAATGTACAAGATTTAGGTTAATGAGCATGCATTAAATATAAATACAAGCAAGTCTCTGCACAGTGCTACACCTAGAATTCCCACATGTAGTTTATTAAAGGAAAGTGTTAAACAAAGAAAAGCAGGTACTGTTCTTTAGAAGATAATTATTCCCCAAGTAAGGCAGTTCAAAATACTGTCATGTCAAAAGCACTGTTTTACAATATAGAAAAAAGACTTCACTCTGGAGCAAATGCAAAGACACTTTTTTTTTGGCTAAATAAAACAATTTCAAAGGTATAAACATAGTTACAGGAAGGAACAGCCAAGAGTTGTTTCTTGTTTTATACCAATAATAATGTCTTATTGCTCTAAGAAATTGTGTCTGCTTTTGTGTTTAATTCTAAATATGGTCCATTGAGTTAGAGGGAAAAACAATAATGTAACTGCTACTAGTGAAACAAGTCTTTTCTTGCTAGTTTTAAAATATTTTTATTTTTTACCTTAATATTCAAGCAGGTTTTACACTTGCTTCGGACATTACTTATATCTTTAACCAGGGCTGACAGTGCGCAGAACGGCAGGGAGAGTATAAGCAAACAGTTTAATTACCTTTCGATTCAGGTGCGTGTCTTTAAAGTAAAATTAAACTACTGTCATTATTTATACACAAATAAGATTATTTGACTTGAAAAATGTCTTAAGCAAATTCCTACTTGGTTTGCTTTAATGAGTAGTACACAACAATAATAATAAAACACATTTCTAAAGCAAAAATGAGATTCTGCTATTTTGCAATACCACGGCTTCAGATTATTAGCAGTGCTTAATAGTAGTACAGTAACATTTTATTTAGAGTTGTTGTTGAACTTAAACCCGTTCATGGCCCTGGAGCAACACAAACCTACTGACATCCTTGTTTAGAAAAATACACAAATACCCGTCTGAATATAATTTAATTAATAGAGAATAAAACAAACTAAACTGACAATTATCTAGTCTATATTTAATGAATCATTTTTTGTAGTATCCAGACTGGCCAGCATCTTCTGTTGCAGTCACATCGCTGCTAATGTTAGCTGTTGTAAATAGTGCAGACCGGACTATGGTGGGTCAAACCAATGTTTGTATAGGGGCCATTTTATTATGGGTTTTTATTTATTTTTAATTTTGGACTTTCACTCATGCCACAGTCAGACCATTTCAATAGCAGTATACACATAATACAAAAGCAGCAATTTCAAAGTGAAATAAAAACCCAGTAACATAAGAAAGTCATTTTATAAAAGTGTGTTTTTTGGCCACTTGAAAACTGTAATGGTCCCAGCTTCCCTGACAAACGAAGGCAGAGCATTCCATAATTTAGGAGCTTTACAAGAAAAAAGCCCTACCCCCTGTGTTGCTATTGTTGACCCTAGGAATAACCAACAGACCGCATCCTGTGATCTCAGAGTGCAGTTTAGAAGACACAGTGTCAGTAACTCCTGCAGATAACTAGGTGCTAATCCATTCAGGGTCTTGTAAGTTAACAGCAAAATCTTAAAATCAATTTTATACTGCACAGGGAGCCAGTGTAAAGAGGCCAAAACAGGGGTATTATGTTCACTTTTCCTTGTTTTAATCAGAATTCTAGTGGTGGTATTTTGAACAAGCTGCAAGCGGGATAACACATGTTTTGGGATACCACGTTTTGAGATACCATACAATAATTAATTCTAGATGAAACAAAGGCATGCATAAGTCTCTCGGCATCAGATACGGAAATAATTGGTCTAAATTTGGCTCTATTTCTCAAATGGTAAAACGATACTTTAGTAACTTCCTTAACATGAGTCTCAAATGACAGATCAGGATCAAAGTTGACCCCCAAACCTTTGATGAAGACTGCAAGGGTCGAGCTCATGTAATCCCACAATTCCCTTTTAGTTGGTTCTGTGATCCCACTAGCAAACCTCTGTTTTATCTGAATTCAGCATTAGAAAATTCTGTGACATCAAATGATTGATGTCTGTAAGGCAAGTAGATTATAAAACACCCAGGCAGAAGAAATTAATGGCTTTAGGGACAAATATAGCTAGGTATCATTAACATAGCAATGGTTGTTCACTCCGTCTTTGCGGATAATGTCACCTAAAGGTAACATATAAAATGAAAACAGCCAGGGACCTAGAATGGAGCCCTGTGGAACACCACAGACATCTTCTGATCATGCCGATTTTACCTGCCCAACAGAGACAAACTGAAACCTATCAGTAAGCTAAGATTTGAACCAGGATAGTAGAAGGCCAGACAGTCGTACAGTGCTTTCCGGATGATTCATTAGGATGAAATAGTCTACAGTATCAAAGGCAACACTTAGATCAAGAAGAATTAATACTGAGGGAAAGCCTGAGTCAGATTTTATCAGCAGATCATTCACAACTCTGTGTAATTGAATTGCAACAACTCTCTCTAGAACCTTATCTAAGAATAGTAGGTTGGAGATTGATTGGCCTATAGTTATTGAGGACTTTAGGGTCCAAATTGTGTTTCTTAAGCATAGCCCAGGGGTACCCCCCCCCCAAAAAAAAAAACTAAACAAAAAAATCGCTTGTTAGGGGAACAAATACTAATCTTGCGTATCAGCAATTTCAGCTTTTGTAATGACGGACAGCTGACGCTCCTTAATAGAAGGTGTCCGTGGAATTTCATTTCTGATCTCAGTACTTTATTTTTAAAGAAATGTAAGAAATCCTTGCTGCTGTGAGATAAGCCAATGTCAAGGGTAGGACTATTTGGGGAATGATTCATTAATTTATCTAGGGTAACAAAAATAAATCTAGGATTATTTTTATTTGTTTCAATTAAATTAAAGTAATATGATGATCTAGCCAGCGCCAGACCGTTCCTATATTTAACCAGGTGGCCCTTCATTAATGAAAATACAATTTAGATTCCTGCCATCTCCATTCTATTTTACGACCCTCATATTTCATCTTTCGGGTTGTATCATTGAACCATGGGGAGCTTTTTTTAAAAGACACTCTCCACGTTTTTATTGGCGCTACAGTATCTAAGATACCAGTCAAGGTGGTGTTGAAGATGTTAACCAGCTCATCTACTGATGAGGACTTAGAGAGTGGTAAGAGCTCAAGACATCTGAAAGCTCAACAGCAGTTAAATAATGAATTACCTGGGATTTAAATGTACGGTCCACATTCTTTATAGATACTGGCAGATTCACCTCAAAAAGAATGGCAAGATGATCAGAAATAGTAAGATCTAGGGTTATGACGTTCTTAATAGCTAAACCACGAGAAATTACCAGATCTAAAGCATGACCACGATTATGCATAGGACCTTTGACATGCAGGATATAATCTAAGGAATCCAGTAGCCTCGAAAATTCAAAGGAGTTCACATGAGAAATGTCAATATGAAGGTTAAAATCACCCAGTAAAAATAATCCTATCATATTGACAGTCAATATAGATAGCAGATCCCCAAATTCAGTCAGAAATAGCGGGTTTGACATAGGTGGTGAAAAGTAGTTACAATATGAACAGGTTATGGACTGTTTAATGTCAAGGTTAAAACTTCAAAAGATGAATAACCTTCAACAAGTTCCTGTTTGATTCTAAGTTCACTACAGAAAACAGTAGCAAGTCCACCTCCCTAAATAATTAGGTGGAGAAGCCTTAATCAGAGAAACATTGTCATTTGGTCCAAGCCATGTGTCCATTAAAGAGAGAATATCAGTGTTGTAATCCTGAATAAAATCAATAATTAACAGAGCCTTATTGGACAGAATGCTGACATTAGATAAACCTAGACGTAAATTGGTCCAATCAATAGGAATAGGAATTTGACAAAGCTTACTGTAGCAAACACTTTAGCAAAATACTTTAACCTGAATTTTGCATGCCTCTTTAGATTCCCTCATAGTAATTGCTAGATAAAATAAATATAGACATCTCTGTATACAAAATAAGGATTAAACCCAAGATTAATGCCTCACATGTTTGTTTTTAACTGTTAAGTTTGTACTGCTTGGGTCCAAGGACCTTCTTATTGACTGTTGATAATGTGGATAATTAATTAACTGGAGTCACTAGAACTAGTCAACAGAGACCGCTATCGCTCAGATTCAAATTATTATGTGAATTGTTAATTGGTACGGGGTATCCTGTTGATTATTCTCATTTACAGACTATTTATAGTTAATCTTGGTTTTAATCGCATATTTAATGGCTACAATTACTGCATCCAGTTTTTTGTTTTTTTTATCAGTGATGCTATTGTAATATGTTTTCTAATATTTTGACCAGGTTACAGTATTTGCACTGTTCAGATTATTTTATTGATGTTATTAGTGTAGAATTAATACAGCAAAAATTATATTGCTAAACGGGACAAGACAGGAGTGTGAATTAATCTCCCCAAAAATGTACGCGTAAATCACAGAAATTAACTGCCATTAATTGACAGCCCTAATTATTACCCCTCTGCAAAAATCTCCACCCCCCCAAAACAAAATCCTGCCTTTGCCACTGCTGTACAGTGCTTTGTGATACTTTTGTACAAAAAGAGCATATAAATACAATAAATAAATAAATAAAAACATACATACAAAAAATAAATATTGTATGTCATGACAACCACACCACCCTAAATGTAACCCTCACCCCAAGCTTAACTCTAACCCTAACCTTAACATTAAACCTAAGCCTAACCCAAACTTTAATCCTAACTCTAACCCAAACCTTAACTCTAACCCTAAATTTAACCATTAAACTAAATGCTAACCCTGAGTCAAACCCAAACTTTAACCCTAACCCTAAAACTAATTATAACTAACTCTAACCCTAACCTTAACTCTAACCCTAAAGCTAGCTCCAACTAAGATTGACTATAACCCAACCCCAGGCCTTACACTAACCTTAACTGTAACTTTTTTTAGATCACTTTTGGAATGTATTATTGCATTCATTCAAATATAAACACAACAGAATGACTGAGCAAACCTCAGTGTGTTCCAAATTATGCCCCATTGCTCAACAGACACAGTGCTTGATTTAAGGAAAACAATAGGTTTGAAAATATTGTATTTGATATAATATCTACAGATTTTTACTTTTTACAATTCTATAGTTTCTCTCTTTGACTTAGAAATAATACATCCTATTTTTTCTGTTAAATTTGGTTGACTTGAGAACTATTTCTGTCCCAATTGTTCCTGCTACTTGAATTGAGTCACAAAAAATTTGAAGGTTCGAGTCGAGTTGAGTCTTTGACATGCCAAGCTCGAGTCGAGTCACCTGTCTAGCTCGAGTCAATTCGTCAGTTCTGATAGTTATAGACAGTTTGATTTAATCAGATTCATGTTACAGGAGATTAGCAAATGTACAAGTAAAAAGAAATGAACATTTCAATTAAAAATACAAAATTGAGATGCACAATAATCTTGTCATACCTGCCCCACTGATGTTCACCATTAAAGGTCCAAGGTTTCTGCCTCGTGTTTGTCTCTTCATTTCAGTGAATTCATGATTCATTGGCTCATTTCTAAGCAGGTTTTGTTCTTGACCATACAGAGGCCCTTTTACCTATCCTCAGTTGGGCTGGATGTATATAATGGATACCATGAAACAAAAGAATGCAATATAACCATTTATGTACAATTTTACTGATGGCAGCCTCAGTGTTTTTCATCCTTTTCTCAACAGTGACACTCCCTGATAGTTTTCAGATACCTTAACCATATTTGTGGCATTTAATTTGATATTTGTTATAGAGATCTTGCTTCTAAGCTTAAAACATACCAGCTACAAAGGAAAACAGTCCACGTAATTCAACTGAGGTGAAATCTGAGTTTTAAAACCATTGCTTACTCGTACATATATGCTCCCGTCCAAAATCAATAAACTCAACCTAACATAATAATGCGTGTTACAAAATACCAGTAAGTAATGTTCGTTATTTTCAAATAAAAAAAAGGGTTGTTCACTAATGTGCTTAAAAATTGTAAAAATATTTCACAGAGAACACATCACACTATAAACCCTTTAACCACCTATACTTAGCACAATGAAATCCCAGTTATTTGTCAAAGTAAAATCATCAATGTAGTTAAAATGCACAAACAGTAATACTAAGAGGTCAATTGTATTTTGAATAACTCTCTTAATGTAAAAGACTGGTATTGTAGCTGCTGTTTCATAAACACATACAAATTATTCCACCAGCGCAAACTAACACTTCTTCTTTTTTTTTTTTTTATCGGTGTAATAATTGATCTGTTCACCCACTATGACAAAATCCACAGACCACTTATTAAAAATCCATTGAAAACAATACAGTTCCTTCCTCAACCTCTACCTTAAGTAAATAATGTCCTACAGCTATATTGCTTCATCATTGCCACATTCATTGGGCAAATTAAAAAATGCAAAACTACTGCTCTGGCCAAATACTTTATTGGGTGGAAAATAAACTGGGGGATAAGGTTATCAACAAACTTTATTTTGTCTGAATAGCAGAATTTAAAGCTCATACTAGAAATTATTCATTTCCTCCTCCATTTGCAGTTCAAAGGCGTTGTTAAATTATGTACTACACCCCACTCATTTCCCAAACAGTTATGCAAATTTAATGCTTCAAGTGCATAGCCATTTATTTCATATACTTAACTGTACCCAATTCTTTAAAGAATGTATGTCCAACATGAGTTTGTAATTCTGTCATGGGGCTTATGTCACCCTGCTACTGACACAGGAAAGGACGTAGAAAGCTGTCGCTGAGAGAGTAAGCACAGAATCATTCGTGGAAACGGGATTAGGAGTTTGTTACATTTGTAGTGTAGAATATGACAATACTGTTGTTCTGAAGCAGCATGCTATGAAAGTGAAACATGAAACATATCATTATGGCAGGCATAATGGTTTACCAGTGCATACAGTCAATTCGAATCATGGATATCATTAGCTTGCATGTCTCAGAAGGTTTCCAGTGGTTGGCAAGAACAGGCTGAGATTCATAAGATAGAAATCTGTAAATTTTCACCTGCAGTGTTCACAGCAGGGTGTTATTTGTCAAAAGTGACAGAACATGTAAAGATCTTAATCCTTGTAAAAACCGCTAAGACATTGTAGCATCCTGTATTGAAACGAGCGGATTTCACACATCAGAATAATCTGAGTCATTTAATTGTGGTTGAGCATCTGAACCTGGTATATGCTATATATACGCACATGACCTTGTGTATATATAGCATATACCATGGCTTGCATACTAATGAGCCGCTTCACACTAAATAAATCACTACACACCACTACGTTCTAAATTTCATGACAAACTGCCATTTTATTTGTTATTAGTTACAAAACCACAGCCAAAAATGAGTGACATTCTACCTATTTCCTTTAATATATTTGGGGATGAAACTCCACATAACTGGTGCAAGACCAACTTTCTGAGTGAAGACAGTGGTCCATCTGAAATAAATAAATAAATAAAATAAGCGCACTAGCAACAGTAGACGAGGAACAGCTAAATGAAATAAAAGAAAACAAAGATTGAAAAAAACACACAAAATAAACTACAGCATGCACTTCGAGAAAAATAAAATATGGACATTCATTTTATGGAAATAGGTCAAAAAAATCTCAACAACATAAGGGAATTTTATGCCAGTGCAAGAATTTCAACTGATGACCAGTATTCAGTCTCCAGTTTTATAATGCTGAGCTGGACTAAATACATATTTTAACAGTAGAAGTTTTAACATCTCTGCTGACAGCGAGTTCAAAACCAGCAATAATGTATTTCTGTCAGTCAGGAAAACTGTTAGAAAAGCAGGTAACGACATGGCCAGACACCACCCCCAGAATTACCGGCCCAGATTTTATGAGACTGTGGGAAACTGAGGCACTGTCACTGGTGGGTAAAGTCTGGTTCTATCGTCAACTTAATCCGGCACAACTTGGATGCAAGGGTGTCCAACAATTAACAAAAACATCTTTTGAGATCCAAAAGGATGAAAACGTATAAGAATATGTGTGCCTTGCATATAACCAGTACACAACCTCACCTGCAGATACAGCATCAGCATCCATGGCAGCTTTTCCCCTTACTACCTCAGTGTCATTTGAAACTCCGCCCATCATCAGCCTGTGTTCAGTCCTCTAGTTTCTAGTGAGATGTCACTTTCGATGCAGAAATTCACAATAAACAAACATATGCAATTTATTTTTAATAAGCAAACACTAAATGTAATTAAACATCTACTGTGCTCATCTGTAACTAATTGTGTCCTTGTATGCTTTCCAATTCTTTCTAGTCATTCAAATGCACTCAATTTCTATACTGCATAATAGATGTCTGACCTGCTTTCATTGCCTCAGAATTTTCACAAAGTTATATTACAGGAATCACAGCAAGCTGCTTTAGAACAGCTTAAAAAGCACAGGGCAGAACAAAACAACTTAGAAGTGTAACTAACCTTAAAACCATGAATCAAACATAAAAAGGGAATCTTCATAGAAGTACATTGGTTCAAGAAATAATTACCTACATAAACTACAGTATGCTTCATTACCTTACTTACCAACAGGGATTGGCAAAATAGTCAAGGACACTATGTAAATAGAAACTAGAAAATAGTGGTCTGCAAATCTATTTAAAATACAAATAGAAGGCAGATTCCTAGTAATGTACTTTTAAACAAAAAATAGTAAATACTATTGTTGCAGGGTGATCCGCCGCTGTGTGTAGATTCTGTTTTATATTGTATGTAGTGTGTTATTCTTGGTGTTTATGTATATATATATATATATATATATATATATATATATATATATATTGGTATATATACGTGCACGTGCTATCCAGATATTGTCCAGAGCATGCGTAATTTAATCTGTATACTTGTGTTTAGGCACGAGGATTGCACAATCACTTCATGTGCAGATAAAATGTGTATTAATATGTAAGCACAGGGATTGCACAAATTAGTTCATGTGCTGGGATTCAAGTCAATGATTAATTAGCAATTGAATCCCGGTACGGCTGTATGTATAGAGTCAGTTTTCACGCAGTCGAGGTTGGGTGTTTAGTGTGGAGAGAACGGGAGAGAATGTCGGGAGTAAGCTTTGATAAATAATTAAATTTGCTATTTGTGTTGGTTTTACACCAGCGTGATACTTGATTTATTTAGTATATCTCCAGTGTTTGTTTGTTTGTCTATTTGTGTTGGCGACCATGCCATTTTGTTTGTTCAGTCAGTGTTTGTTCTGTTTTGTTCAACTCTTTTAATTTGCAATAAACTGGCGTACAGCACAATTCACATTTCACAGTACTGTGTGTTCTTCCGGGTCTGACGTCACCACCACCAGCCAGCCTGTCCACACTATTTAGTTAATGACATTTATTTTTATTTTTTATAGCTGATGACATCTACCAGTTGTGGTATACATCATTTTTTTCTCCATGTTAATGAGAGATTCTCAATGTCAATTAATCAACAAGCTTGTCAGTAACATTCATAGCTGTAAATTTAAAATTAGAGCTATCACAGTATGTTTAGTGTGTTGGATGAGAGGGTATACACAACAGTAAACTATGTACAGCGGTATATAAATGATTGAATCATCCCACAATTTCACCTTTTTGCCACACATTTCCTGTAGCATGAGAAATGTGCATTGTATATGGATTATATGTCTTATTTTCATGACAGAGAGAATTTTGAGTTTCTTAACTGTATGTAAACCAAGCCAATGTAAATTATTACCCTTGTGCATTATTTACACTGAGTTCTACTTGCTATCTACATCCACATTCAATTAAAGTTGCATGGCTATTAACCAGTTATTTGTCGCAGATTGGGTAGGATTTCCATCTGATTGCCCCTTTACTTTTCCAGCGCCCCAATATTATTTATTTTTTAAATTAACTATTTTGAAAACAGTGCTGGCGCTAGGATTTACTGGGCCCTAGTGCAGCACAACGTAAGACAATCTTTTGAAAATAAATACATAAGCAGCAAAATCTGAATCGGTCAGAAAGATATTATTTTTTTTTATTTTCCAACAAAACAGAACAAGACAGTAATCAATCAAGTAACAGTATATCCAAACATTTGAACAAATCAGTTATGTAATAATATTAATCAATTTGATGAATTACACGATATAATTAATATTGAAACATAATAGCTTCAAAGTAGTCAAAAGTGTTGTTTAGTCAAAAATTAGTCAGCTTCAAATATATAAAACATCTCACTATACATCTTGTACAGTACACTTGTGTAATTAACCTATAAAATACAGTGAATTAGCAGGACAGCTATGGCAAAACGTTTTGCATCTCCTTATATAATTAAATCATTTTGCTTCATAGATGAATGAAACCTGCTGAATGTTACGTTAACAAATTGAATTACATACTGCTTTGTAGTTTTCCATACTTGATGAAAAACGGACAACAAAGCGCTTGTTGCGTCTCTCCTCCAGATAAACAATGACAGCTGTGATTTGCAAATTTGAGTTCTGATTGAAAGTCCACTAATACTACCTTGCTACGGTTACTTTTTTCTGATCGCAGGAGATTAGGTGGCACCTCTGTATCTTTTATGTCTCGTCATCAAAGTAGGCTCAGGAAAATTTAAAAAAATAATTGACTTGGGGCTGGGCCCAGGTGCATTTGCACCCCTGCAATGTATGCAAATGTATATGGTCAGTAGAGCTAACTACTTTTGCTTCATAAAGTCTGCTGAATAATGTTACGTTTACATATTAAATTACATGCCGCTTTGTAGTTTTCCATATACTTAATGAAAAACTGACAAAAATGGAGTGACATTATGAAATCTAGCATTAACTACACTATGTAACACAAATTTTGTTCCTGGGTAGTAAGTGTTATTTCCTAATTGCTTATGCCTCAAAAGTATAGTAAATGGCTATTATTCCCCACAAACTTTGCTTTTGTGACCAGGACAGTGATATTTTGAAATTTACCTATTTTCCAGAACATTCCAGATAGATTCAGTGCTGAGTAAACTTGGAGTAACTTCTAGAACTTTCCAGTAATATAAATAGTAGTGTAAATACAGGGGCCTTAAGCCCACTTGTTCAGTTTAGTTCCAGCTGCCTAAGTGGATACATATCTGCATTTTTCTGAGATGGCATCAAGAGGTTTCAATGGTGGAATTCCTGATGGGTCTCCAAGGTGGTTTTACCAAGTTTCCCTGCTATCTTTGCCTTTGGGACAGCAGGGACAGCAAGGCGCACTACCACAGGCGGGACTGGCCACAGGTGACAGATTTCTCTGTGGGGAGGAACAACGTCAAGTGGGAGCCACTGGTGGACCCCCGGAAGGTGCTGATGCCACCACTGCACATCAAATTGGACCTTATGAAACTCTAGATAAGGAGTCGGCAGCCTTCAAGTACCTTCAAGACTTGTTCCCTAATCTGTCTGAGGCAAAGGTCAAAGCCGGTGTCTTCGTCAGACCACAGATAAAGAAGATCCTGGAGTGCAATGAATTCCCCAAGAAGCTCAATAGTAAGGAGAAAGAGGCTTGGAACAGCTTTGTCACAGTGGTTTGGGGCTTCCTGGGCAATCACAAGGCCGAAAACTGTGTAGAGCTGGTTGAGACTCTGGTGAAGAACTACGGCACAATGGGCTGTAGGATGTCCCTCAAAGTCCATATCCTTGATGCTCATCTTGATAAATTCAAGGAGAACATGGGAGCGTACTCGGAGGAGCAAGGCGAGCGCTCCCACCAGGATATACTGGACTTTGAATGCCGCTACCAAGGACAGTATAACGAGAACATGATGGGAGACTACATTTGGGGGCTGATTCATGAAAGTGATTTACAGTATAATCGTAAATCTCGAAAAACTACTCACTTCTAAATCTTTTGTAGTCATTTTTGTATTACTTTAGTATAAATACATGTTAATTTGGATTCACATGTTGTTTTTTCTGACTTTATGTGAACGAAAAGACACACATTTGCCCGCGTTCCCATTGGAAATAGTGATATTTTGAAATATCACTGTCCTGGTCACAAAAGCAAAGTTTGTGGGGAATAATAGCCATTTTCTATACTTTTGAGGCATAAGCAATTAGGAAATAATACTTACTACCCAGGAACAAAAAAAAAATAAAAAATTTGTTACACGGTGCTATTGTACTTCTATTATGGTTTCTGGTAGACTTTTGCAAAATCATCTTTCATTACATGATTTGAAATAAAAGATCTAAATGATTTGTTTTTGTTTTTAAATGTCAATCCTAAAATTCTAGGTGGTGCAAAACTTTTGGCCATAGCTGCAGGGTGTGTATATATTATATATATATATATATATATATATATATATATATATATATATATATATATATATATATATAGTTGTGTGCAACTAATCAGCAACAATTATGAGAAAGCAGAATGATCTCAGGATCTGCAGCAGATATGATATGACCCAAATAACAATTACTTTCAACCTTGCCTGTTTCCATGCAATCCCTCTGTTAATGAAAGAAGCCTTCCCTCCTTCCAAACTCAGCTGTGAGTGCTGATATAGTCTGTGACCCGAAGCGCAACATTAGAACATTAATTAAGTATTTCAATGCCTTGAGATATGTACTGTATTATCTATTTGACAATACTCACTTCACAGAGGCTTTCAGAGAGAGAAAACAAAAGAACCACGTCCTACACGCTTAAGAGTTGTTAAATTGAAAAATATTTGTGTGTAAAGTAGTACTGTCTGTACTACAGTGAATTTTGCCATTCTGTAGTTCATTATTTATATATTCATGGATTTTGGACCAAATAACAAGGTAAACTTGTATAGGTGAAGAATAAGACAGTTAAGCTGTATATGAACTGGATATTGTTCTTCACATTATTTTATTGAAGAAACATGAACTCCACGGGATCTGTGTTCTGCTTTAATATTTATTACCTGTAGCACAATATCCTTGATGGGTAATACACACATGAGTCTTGGGATGTCACCTGGGGGAAGAAAATCAATTTCTCATTCAACCTTCTTTATAGATCCATATGTGTACCTTTTCTTTCACCCAGATACATACAATGATCTATGTGGTTAGAAAAAATGGATTTCAGATTATTTACACAGGATAGCACGTGTACATTAACCAACTAGTTAGGACTGATCCTGAGATAAACTGAGTTACACAATGCACCATGGTGCAGACAAAAGTATAATAAAGGATAGTAAAAAAAAACAGGAAAACATGAGAAAGCAAAGAGTCATAAAAATAATGCACACAGGAGAAGCACCGAGTTTTCAGGGTTTACTTTATTTATTTTTTTAACGAGATGACAGATTAATGAAAAAATACAGAACTAAAATAAGCTTTGTAAATGTAATGACAAACATTTCAACTATAAGTCTATATATCTTAATTGTTCAAAATTTATTTACAAAGTTTCTTTTAGCATTTCTAAATATACCACTCTTGAATGTTTTATATTTATGGATGACTGGATAATGGCATTAAACAAATATTTTTAATGTCTACTATGTCTTACATTAGAAAATGGCTTCATCACACAGATCTATTTAAATTAGAAGGAACAGGATCATTAGTGTAGATAGATTATGAATAGAGGGAGTTCTCAGGAGGAATACATTATTTCTATGCTGGCCAGTTTATTTTTAGAATTGGTTGCTTCTCCTGGAATTGTGTACCCTTCCAATTTATAAATTACTACAGTAATAATCATTATACTAAATATATTAAAAACATCACAATCACAAATCTGTTCAATTCAATCTGTTTGGTCTTTTTTTTGTTAGCACTCCATTGCTGTTCAAAGACACAGACATTCTGCAGAATCTATATTCTCTCTGCTAGGAGACAGTGGCATTGTGTTCTGATCTAATTTTCACTATGTAATGCTCTAGAGATATAGACTGCTACACATAGAAAAAAATCTTTTGCTGCCATATTTGCAATTTTCCTTATTCTTTATTTTTTATAAGTGTGTTTCTTGTCAGAATAGATGTTACCCCCAAATGTGACTGGCTACTCTTATAATTTTGCTGTAAAATTATCAGTAACTATGTAGAAAATGAGTAGATAATTTAAATTTATTCAGAACACATATTATTTTATGTATTCAGATTGGTCCAAATTAATGTGTACCTGGATGGCCTTCATAGGGGTCAGCCAATAAGACTCAACAGAACACAAGTTTTTAAAACGTCAATATGTTGACATCATTGTAATTGCTATGCTCAGCTCATGTTTTTTTGAGTTCTTAAAAGTGCCTGGAGAAACACAATCATTCCTGCTGAAAAAATGGACCAGTATTGAATCTATTAAAAATAGTAAAGTTAGAAAATTAGGAGAAGCGACAAGAACTCGATAGTAATTTTTTTTAAACAAATTGGCTACAATATGTTTGATATGTGTGTATACACCTTTAAATTACAAGTTTGAATGAGTGCACTGTAGCGTTTGCGGGAAATCAAGCAGGCTCACACGGGTATTTCAGGTTAATTAAGCTGGAACTCTACACTGAATCAGAATGTGAAAAATAATAAATTAAGTACTCAGTCCAACACACGCTTCAAGTCAGGGCAGTTTAAAATATGAACATTCCATGCTCAGTTATTCTTGAGGTAAAAATACACTTCATACAGGAGTACAGTAAGTTGTCAAGGAAGTTAGTTATCATGTTTTTAAAACACATCTATTTTGCCTCATTCTGATGTTTGAAGGACATGGGTGGGGGGTGGCAACAAGTTTGTATCACAATGAAGAGATGCTGTTGACCCATTGACTCAGTGGTTCAATGATCAGGAATGTTTTCTGTAGTATAACACTTCTATCGGTAACCTTTCATCAGAGAAATGCATAGTACTTTACTGGTGATTGCAACATACATTTTACCTCTTTAAATTTACCGGAGACTATTGACATAAATCATGCAAATGGGTGAATAACATTTTCAAAATTGAAAAAAAAATCAGTTTAAAAAACACCATAACTAACCTTGCATTGGATTTTACAGCCATGCTTTTGACAAATTGAGGAAATACAAGATAGACAATGGGCACTTAATAGCCATTTATTATCAACATTAACACATCAGTGCCGGTAACATAAAGTAACAATAAACATTAAGTACAGTAAGTAACGTTAAGTATGGAAAACAAATAATGCATTCTACTTTCCAGCTCAAGAGATTATTTTCATTAAATGCAGTCTATTCTTTACAAAGGAATTTTGTCTCTGTGGAGGGGGGTTTCTAAAATCAGAAACATGCTAAAAGGAAAGAGGCGCAAATAAGAGACATCTTTTATGGGAGAAAGGGATCATACGACAGATGTGCCGCAGGGGGAGGGGTTGAAAGGTATCCCTCCATTCATCATGCTAGCTGATAATTAAAAAATCATCATGTGACAGCTTCACAAAGCATGAATATGGCTGACAACATCTTTCTTTTCTGATCTTTCTTTTCGATTTCCTCCAACTGTCCCTCATCTTTTTATTTCTAGCTTCAGTGAGTTCCTGGGTGGAGAATACCTGTACTTCTCCTCTAGCCTTCTATGCCTGGTAGCTCAGGAAATAAGACAATAATGTTGATACTGAGGGGATGGTCATCAATCATTTCTATCTTAGTAACACCCTCCCAAAATCTTGTTATCATTATAAATTGATAATTAAGCCAGACATGGCTATGCAAAGGAGGTACCAGCAGTGGGAAAAGGAAGAGTTTCTGCAGGACAAAGATTAATGGCACATTAAATCGAATGATAACAGCGCGAGCAGTTACAATCATAAGGGACCACACAATAATTACTTACACTGGTGGAGGGTGAAGATTAAATATTAGGCCTATGATACAGAAATAAAAACTATGACAATACTCCTTTGGCTCTGGCTGTGTCTATGATGAACCTAATATACTGCTCTCTCGCTCTCTCGCTCTCTCTCTCTCTCTCTCTCTCTCTCTCTCAGCAGGATCATTATTGATCTTTGCTCTGTACGTTGCTGTTCTCTCTTTGCTAGTGGGCATCTGGAAGCAAATAGAATAAATAAAGGTTATGCGATGTTAAAGAAAATTTGGCTCATCATTATCAGTTGTGGTAGAACATTTTCCAGCAAAGCATTAGCTATATTTGAAAATATGATATATGTATCACTTAAAATCCTACAGCAATTATTTGTAAATTATTTATACTGCCTTTATAGATTATATAAGGACATAATACCTCTTATAAGGCTAAAAACCCATAGATGAAAACTTAGTTGCCTATGGTGTAATGACTAGGTCCTATAGTGACACTCAAATTTTCACACCATAGGGCATTTTCATCACACCATAGGATTTTTTCTATTTCTGATTCCAAACAGACACTTATAAAGCCACCTAAATCATCTCATGACCTTGATTATAGCCATGTTTATGGTTGAATTATAGCAAAATAAATCCAACATTGTTGGAAAAAAAATACAAAAACAGGGTGCGATTTCATATTTAAATGACCACATCTCAGTTCCAAAACTATTTTGATGACATTTAATAGCTTGATCATGCCAATACATGTGTTCCCTTGGTCTAGCATATGTGCAGTGATATTCAGAAAAGTCCAGTCTGATCATTTCATACATTTTCATACATCATAATACCTATATCATAATACCTAAAAAATCACTCTGAGGGGGGGATATGTTCAGATGTTGTAAATTACTACTAAACTGCCACTTTGCCATGGTTATCATATCAAAAAATAATCCACAGACATAGTCCTTAACAAAAATCACAATGAGATTTTGCTACCTCAGGTGGTACTGATATCTGGTCTGGCCCATGGACTATAATAGTTTTATGGGAAGTAGGGTTGCCAACTGGGCCCATAATTCCTGGACTCTTTAAGACAGGTCAGGTTTTTTTAACTCACCTCTAAACCACAAATGAATTGATTTTAAATCAGTAAGTAAAGGGAGTGTGAATTACGTGAGTGGCTTCAATAAATTGTTTAATTACAGTGGTGATTCTAACTGGGAGAGCATCATAACATGTATTAAAATCCTATTGCTTGGCATTCTCTATGGTAAACAATAGCTATCAAAATAGTGCAATTCCATCGATAGAGGGATAATTTTGCACTCACATGCACTCTTTCTCATTTATTAGTATTTCATCCTGCTTCACACAGTCCCACGCCATCAAACAAATACAGCAAATCAGCAAGCTGTGTAGGTCTGATTGATGGAAACGATCCTCACAGGACATAATTCCTGCCCTGCGGACAGGTGTGTACTTGTACTTGCAAAACAATTACATACCATTAGCGACAGTTCACACAATTCACACTCACTTTACATATCGATTAATTTGCTGTTAGAGAGGTGAGTTGAAAAGCCGGATCTGCTTATGCACTGTCTGTTCAACATATATTGCTGCACGGAGCAGGCAGCCAAGACAAATTTTTGTTTCCAACCCCTAGTAGCCATAGGATTCCAACTGATTTCTGACTAGTCAGAAGCCCAGTACAATATACATCATTTTTAAAACACATTTTAAACTATTTTAGTTTTTAAAAATGTAGTGCCTGGCAATTTAGATTATATTGTCAATTTTAGCGACAGACTGTAGTGAGACTGTAGTTCTTCATTTAGTTGGTTCATGCTTTTCAAGCTGTAAAAGCTTGTTTTCTGAATAAAATACTTTCTTTCTATTAAATTACATTGCAGGGGCGGTAAAATTGTCTAGGTACATTTAAAAATAAATAAATTGTATTATTTTTTTTATTTTTATTTTTTTTTAATAATGTGCCCACTTTCATGTTTAAGAGTGGCATAATCGACATATATATTTATACAGCTCTGGAAAAAATTAAGAGACCACTGCAAAATTATCAGTTTCTCTGCTTTTACTATTTATAGGTATGTGTTTGGGTAAAATGAAAATTTTTGTTTTATTCTATAAACTACTGACAACATTTTTCCCAAATTCCAAATTAAAATATTGTCATTTAGAGCATTTATTTGCAGAAAATGACAACTGGTCAAAATAACAAAAAAGATGCAGTGTTGTCAGCAAGTTTTCTTCCAGGACAATCTTGAACTTGGCTTGATTCATACGTCCTTCACAAAGACAAATCTGCCCAATTCCAGCCTTGCTGAAGCACCCCCAGATGAGTCCAATTTTTAGCTTTGCCCAACACCTGGTCGTCTAATGGTTAGACAGAGACCTGGAGAGACCTACAAGCCACAGTGTCTCACACCCACTGTGAAATGTGGTGGAGGATCGGTGATGATCTGGGGGTGCTTCAGCAAGGCTGAAATCGGGCAGCTTTGGCATGAATCAAGCCAAGTACAAGGTTGTCCTGGAAGAAAACTTGCTTCTTTCTGCTCTGACAATGTTCCCCAACTCTGAGGATTGGTTTTTCCAGCAGGACAATGCTCCATGCCACACAGCCAGGTCAATCAAGGTGTGGATGGAGGACCACCAGATCAAGAACCTGTCATGGCCAGCCCAATCTCCAGACCTGAACCCCATTGAAAACCTTTGGAATGTGATCAAGAGGAAGATGGATGGTTACAAGCCATCAAACAAAGCCGAGCTGCTTGAATTTTTGCACCAGGAGTTGCATAAAGACACCCAACATCAATGTGAAAGACTGGTGGAGAGCATGCCAAGATGCATGAAAGCTGTGATTGAAAATCAAGGTTATTCCACCAAATATTGATTTTTGAACTCTTTCTAAGATAAAACATTAGTATTGTGTTGTTTAAAAATGAATATGAACTTATTTTCTTTGCATTATTTGAGGTCTGACAACACTGTATCTTTTTTGTTACACTGTGTGTGTATATATATATATATATATATATATATATATATATATATATATATATATATATATATTAGTTTGCCATTAGTTGGTCAATTTGTTTGTCAATTCGTGAATTGATACATTTGTCCAGCAATTCGTCAATTTGTCAATTCATACAGTAATTCATAAACATATTTGTTAATTAATCTAATAATTCATTCATTCATTTGTCATTTCATTTGTACAAAAGGCTGCACGGACCTGCAAATTTCCAATCAACCAGACAAACTTCCCAACAACCAGACTTCCATCTGTCAATCTCGTACTGTGCCGAAAACACTGCAACCTTTCTAGCCAATGGGAGCACACACTAATATTTTAATCAGTGAAAATCCAGCCTCACTCAAAACTGCTTAAGCCAGTAAGATTTAGAAGTGCGTTTCAAAATATATTCTATTTAACAAGATACTTGAGTCTGCTGATTTTCAATGGAGACTTCCGTCTCACTGCACACAAAGCATTGTAGTAAATACAGAGTTAGATTAAAAAAAATAATAATTCTATGGGGAGTTAATGCAGGCGTGTGGCAAAGTGGTTGGTAAGGGGAACAGGTGTAGCAGGGATGCGGTGCAGGAGTGATGAACAGACAACAGTGATTCAGTGAACAAAGTGCTTTAATTCGTAATCCAGGTCTGGTGACCGATAAATAATAACTCCCCGGCTATACACAACAATATGTATAGCGCGGGGATAACAAAAACTGGGCACCGTCCCGAACAAAAACGTAAGACGCGGTTACCAGTCCTGGGTGCGTGCAGATGTGCAAGTGCTCGTTGTGGACACAGGTTTGTGTGGAGTGTAGTGGTGCTCCGGATAGTGCTGACCCTTTTTCGACAGCTCCGGAGAAGTGCTTTAACTGTCTATAGTGAAAAACACAAACAGTTAACAAAAACACACAGAACACGTATTTTCTCTTTAATTTCTGAGAGCTCCTCTCTCGCTCCTTCGTCCTCCAGTTGTTTACCCAAATGAAGGAAAAGATCAGCGTTACCCTGGCCCCTATATGTAATCCAGCATGATATCTAGGTAAACGGTTGCAGCTGCCTTATTACTTGCAGCTGCCTCTCGTTTATCTTTCAAATCAATACGGTCTTACAACAGAGTCTCGCTTCTTTCCAGGCTGACCCACTTCCCTGACCTGGAAACAAACTGTCAGGCCAGCCCTTCCAGATACTTCTCCTCTTGTTCTTTAGCGCCCTCATAGGTCGGGAGGAAGATTCATCACCAGAACTCATATTTCCGTCACAAGGCGTAAGAAACTACTCTCAGTCCATTGAAAGAAAAATTGTCATGCATGGGCTTTACAAAAAGAGACAGGATAAGAACACAGTTTAACTCTTTATTTTAGTGCAGGGGTTCTCAAACCAGCCTATATTTGTAAGTCTAATGTTTTTGCTTGTCCGGTTAGTTCACAATAACCAAAAGATCATGCAAGCTCTCATTCCCAGGTGCATATAGGTACATATATTTTGAGCCTTTTCATGAAAGAAAAGAACCTTTAATTTGCCGAACTAATACAACATTTGAATCCTTTTTATAAGTAACTTGAAATATGCAACTGTTTAAGAGCTGAAAACAAGTCCAGCAGTATCCGTACCAGTCTAACCAGTCCCAGAAGTGTCTGCACCAGTCTTACCAGTCTCAGCAGTGTCTATACCAGTATTACCAGTCCCAGAAGTAGCAGCACCAGTCCTACCAGTCCCAGCAGTGTCTACACCAGTCTTACCAGCCATAGCAGTGTCTGTACCAGTATTACTAGTCCTAGCAGTATCAGCACCAGTCTTACCAGTATGTGTCATCCAAGGTGAGTCACTGGTTAAAAAGAGTTATCGACGTATATTGCTTTGCAGTTTGCATTAATAGTCTCCAGGCTTTATAAGATAAGATAACTTTCACCTTTGTAACATATACAGGATATGCAAAAGTTTTTTTAGACAATAATTAGATTTTTGCCTCGGTAAAAATCTATTCTTAGCTACGCCCCTGCATTGTATGAGTTCTGTCTTTCTCACCATATTATTAAAAAATCTAAACCAGACTGTCACATTTTCTTGTTCTTTGTTGAGTTTTATTTTTATTTTTTTGTGACTGGCATTTTCAACCATTTAGTTTATTTATTTAGGCTGGTATACAATTTAATGGCAATTCTTTTTCATACCTTTTTTCATAATTTAAGTCGAAAACAAATTACATTGGAAAACAACATAGCAGCTAGGTAGAGCTAATTGCATGACATTTGTACTCAGCTATTTCAGAATACTTTGAACATGAAAACATTGGTCACTTGTTCTCACCCAATCCACCCATCTACATTTTCGGTCAGCCAGAAATGAAGAGCGAAAACCTGAAAAAGAGGCAATGTCCAT
Organism: Polyodon spathula; assembly: GCF_017654505.1. NCBI lineage: Eukaryota > Metazoa > Chordata > Actinopteri > Acipenseriformes > Polyodontidae > Polyodon > Polyodon spathula. Next base: position 32,105,117 of record NC_054537.1, on the reverse strand, counting down.
CAGTACTGCAGATGACCTTACAACTACCATTGTGAAGCCTGACTCAATAGCACCAAGAATGGAGAATAAAGCAATAAATAATAAACCAGGACACATGGATGGCGGATAGAAGAGCAAGGAGCTACAGTGGCACCACTGCTCTAACTAAGGGACTGGGGAAGAGTAGGCTGTATGCCAAAATAACAGACAGGAGGTGCCCACAGGCAAAATATAATAGGGACTGGGGTGTCTGAAAGCAAATTGGAGCAAGGAAAAGATTTCTGGTAGGACGTTGTCTGTAGCACTAAATGACAGGTAGCAAAGGATACAAGTGGTAGCCTCAGTCATCCTCAGTGTGGGTGTTTTTTTCCCCCCAAGAGTGCTGTGGTATCCTTGTTGGATTCTCATCATACCAGTCAATACAATATGAGCCTACAGAAGCATAGGTTCCTTATCTGAGTTTAAAAAAATAATAATTGTACACTCAAATAACTTAATATATTACAGAAATCACTGGAGGCAGAAAGAAAATAACAGTGTACAGAATTCATTGATGTAGAAATAACTAGTCACAAGTCAAGGTACAGCAATCATACTGTAGCTTGTTGGTGAACTTATACCTTTGACAGTTGATCTGACTTTCTTTTCATTTTGTATTCTGTATTGTTTAAAATGAAACAGCTAGCATGAACCAATCTTCCCACTATAACTATCAAAATAAAAAGAAAACAAAAGTATTTCATGACCCTGACAAGTAGTTAAATTAATATTTTCATACATATGTCTATGGTTGAGGTTTGAACTTTAATTCACAGTATTGTTTGTGGCACAGTGAAGCAGAAAATAAGTTGAAATAAAAATATTTACTGCTTTAACCATCTGGGTATGGAAAGCAAAAACCTCTCAGATAAGATTTGACCAAACTATTTATGTAAGATAGATATATTATCTGGACATGGTAAGCAAGTTGATGTTTTGAGATAACGTCTTGACGTTAAAAGGAGAGAACACAGTTGACTGGACATTCTTTGCTTCTCCTGAATCAATGCTGCTTTGTATACACTTTTGAGGATAGTCTGACCTTTTAAATTCTTACCTTCTTGCACTTTCCATTTCCATACAGGTCATACTGATGAACAAATGTGTCTCTACGTTTTGAAATTACAGGTTGGATCTTTAACGAGAGTTGGATAAACAAACAAACTCCAGTAAAATTAGTATTGAGGGACATATGGTTTCCTGTCAGAAGGGGGGAGTACAGTAAATACTGTCATGACCAGAGAAAATCACTGAGTTCTTGCTAACCAGTAGATACCGCCACTTTCATTTATGAACCTTGAATGAGATGATGTAAGACCTCAAAGTTATGTAGTCACCCCACCCATACCCCACCCTTGTCTCATGATACTGTATGGGTTGGGTTACTTAGCAGGCTGACAATTTCTTTAGTTTACCGAGGGGGTTGGATTGAATCTTTGCATCTGCTGTGAAAATTAGAACAAATATTTTGATATGTATATGTTACAAGGTTTATTTGTAAAGGTAAGACTGGCGGAAATTGTAATAATAACCTTATATACTACATTGTGTCGTTTGAGGTAACACTATTGTTTTTTAGAAGAATGCAACATGGTATGTGTGGTTTCATGCCCAGATATAATGTAAGGTGGACCCTTCTTTCATTCACCAACTGAAACATGGTTTTGTAAACATCTTGCAAACTTTAATATGAGCAAAAATGCATCATTACGTAATCCATATGTAACACGAAATGAATCAAAAACCTCTCAGAATAAGAGTTGCAATGATTCTTTCTGCTGCTTCTTGCTTCCTGTTCATTTATACACTAAGAATAGTGTTGTTCCTCTCTGAAAAGGCTTCACAATTGCACTTTCCTTCGAAATGAGTCCTAAAGTGTGTTCTGAAGTTTGAAAGTTGTACACTAAGAACATTTTCACATAGAAAATTCCAGTCCTCTAAAAAGGTTATCTTATCTTATATTATCTTCCTGGTTCAATCCACAATGGAATCTTAGCCTAGAATCTAATATCTAAGATCAAGCATTCCCGGTGGATAATAATGGATTTCCAGAGCTTTGGTGTACATTTTGTGATGTTTGTACTACAAGAGAAAATGTAAAATACTTTTTGTGTTTTGTATGCCATTGCTGTACTAAACTTGGTACAACTGTGTGCTGTTTATTGTATATGCCCCACCATACCCTGGTTTTAAGCTGTATGTGACTCTGATCGGTAAAACTACCATAACTATGACCCATAAAGAGGACATGACCCCTAAAAAAAAAAAAAGAAAATTAATTATTTAATATTCAATCTCACATAACCAAGTATGCTAAAGCTTGAATTTTCATGTAGGCAAGGTCTGCTTTGGGAATTTGCTTTGCTTGTGAATAAAAGAATTATGATATCAATATACAATGAAACCAGGAGACAAAAGCTTACTATAACCCTAATATCATATGGGACTGAACACCTTTCATCATTAACATGGTGAGTCCCAGAAAGGACCATCCTGAATACATTATACATATCGTATAATATTTTTTTTCAGCAATTCATATACTTGCTACATCACTTTTACTCCGACCTTCTGGTGTCCTTAAGGCTGACAAAAAAGCTGAAGGCATTATCTTGAACACATAGAAATTACCTCCTAGATGTCCTCTAGTATACAAAGGCTATCCATCACAAATTCTAGCAAATTGTATGTCACCGTTTCATATGCATTTGTTTGATTTAAACAGAGGACATTCAGACATGAATTTTCCATCTGTGCTTGCTGAGTCTGTTTATGCTTGCCTGTTTTAATGGGAATGCAAAGAATCCTGGGCTTTGGGACATGGCAAAATGGGGTTAGTTGCTTGGCTTTCCCTCCTGTACATAACAAATACAAACATAGGCAGACATTTCATCATAAGATGTTCAGTTAATTTGCCACATTCCTTTGGATAACTCTGCTAATCTCCCAGACCAGTCTAGTTCCTTCAATGCGCCAAAACCATATAAACCTGGCAGCATCTTCTTGATCTGGTGGTCTGTCTCGTCTATGACAACTTGTTCTTGTGTTGTTTATTCTCTCAACATCAATTTGGCATCAGTTTGGCATGGCTAATATCTATGTCTTACACAAGCAACCGTGGCACAGACAAATGCTCACAATCTTTATCATACAACACTTTTTGCACACAGGAAATCAGGTCACAGAGATATTGTGAGGTTTTTATTCCCAAAATCTGTCAGGAGCACAAAAATTCACTTGTTCTAGTTCAACACCAATGTCCTACATATAACAGAAAAACATTTTTCTGTCCACTTAAACTGTGAGCTGCTTAGATATTGCAGTAACAGTCTCAAGATTAACAAACTTAAAAATTAAAAAAAAAATAATAATAAAATAACATTGCTCTCCCTTTATAAGATGACCCTTTATACTGAAGAATAGGTTATAAGTACGTGGACCTAACACCCTCCTTATAAAAGTTTACCACAGTAAATTTGCACGATATGTAATTACCACAGTGTACCATGGTTGGCAATGTTTACTAAAAATAGAATATTGTATGGGTTAGAATATATTATCATACAATAATATATATCTCGAGTTGGTTTTGGGCAGTATGCACAAGTGGCTGTATTGCCAGACAGCTGGTTTTAAAGTTTGGTTTTAAAGTGAAGCTACCGACCAGTGAGCGTAGGAACATGTGTAGATAAATATAGTTTTCACGTACCTATGTTGTTTAGTACACACGTCACGGCACTCGTAATCAATTTGGTTTTGTTAGCAGCCGACTATGTCACATAGTGGAGGTTGGGCACCAGGACCCATATTCTAATAGGCTTACACAGATTTGCTAAGTGTAACCAGTTGGGAACCACTTCTGCACTAATATTAACAAGGGAGGCAAATGCAAAGGACACTTTTTAAAACAACAATTTATTATGTATGCGGCAATAAAAATAGCTAAAATAGGCAATGAATAAAAAAATGAATTAACACCCACTAAAATAGCTAGGGTGTAAAGTAACAAACAAAACAAGGAAAACAAAACAAAGCACCCACTACAATAGCTAAGATGCAAGGTTACAAGATGGTTGTCTGGTAGAAGTCTCCACTTGTTTCTAAACGTGATAAGGATTTAGAAACAAAGCTTAAAAATATCCCAGGTCTTAAATAACATGCTAACGTTTTATTAAAATCCAAAATGAACAAAATAAAAACCCACAAATAGTCAGTAATAATTAACAGTCGGAGAGAAGCGCCAAGGTTCACTACGCCAGGGATTAGCCACGCTTATCTGGCTACTCTACATAAGTTAATAAAGAAATAAAGAGGAGGTCCTATATCCCATATAAATCCCTTTATCCGGCGGTTCTGGTGCTCCACTGCTCTTCCGTCCTGGTAGCAGCCATAGTTCCATGCTGTCTCGTCCGCTCGCCCAAGCTCCTTTGTTCCAGGTCTGAGTCCACAAACCTGGCCCATCTCTTCCTCACAGTGGTTCCCCTATCAAGTAATGCACAGCAGTTACTCTACCAGTGTCCCAGCTCACTTCTCCTCTGTGCTTCTCTATAGCTGCTTATACACCAAGATGGCCCGTCCTATCCCTGCTCAGGACCAATCACAGTTACAATGCACAATGCATTACCGACTACTGCCACTAGTTCAGAAACCACACCTCACAGAATCCACTGGGAAAAGTCTAAGTAGGTTGCAGGGTGATGATGACACTTGTACGCCCACCTTCCCACAGCCACAAAGTCCAAACAAAGGTAAACATGTAATATATTTAGAAAAAAAAACAACATGCTCTATGAAATAAAAAGTAATAAATATAATACGTGCTCTTTCAAATAAAGCAAAAGAATAAGTAACACTTTATAAAAATAATTGTGCAAGTATTTAAATATACAAAAAAAGAATGCATTTGTATATTTGTTTGCATTTGTTTTTTGCCTAGGTGAAAGGACACTAGATGATCATTAACTAAGATTTAGTAGATTTAGTAGATTTAGATTAAAGGCTGTATATAAGCCTGATACAGAGATAGTACATGAGGGAAAAAGTACGGAGAGAGAACTTGCAGGAACTGCTTAGCAGAGAGCGCAACCTGACTGAAGAGTGGAAAGTAGGAGAGGAGAAATAAGATAAAGAAACAGAGACTGCAGCTGAGACAGCAGGGAGACACAGATGGGACTCAATTTAGAGTTCAGAGGTGACCAAGACTGAGCCGAGACACGCAGCTGGCGAGCAATATCATGGCAGGGCCGGATTAAGCACTCACGGGGCCTGGGCACAGACTAGATAAATTGACCTTTTGTTGAGCAGCTTCGAATGTAGTTAAGAGGCCGTTGCATTTCTACCGCATTTCCTTTTTCCTGCAGTGTCTCAACATTACCAGCTCCACGGGCTGTCTTGCTCCTCGTTTTTTTTCAGCCACTTCACAGCTGTCTTGTAGGGACTTGTCTTTTTTTTTTTTTTTTGTAAAAACAAGCTAAACTTTAAATTAAAAAAAGCTTAAATTTAGGACAAAAATGTTTTTTTTTTTTTTTTTTTTTAAATATGCAGGCTTTAGTCAATCAAAGCAAAGTAGTTTTTGTGATGCTATGTTTGGGTGGGATCTTCTCTAATACAACGAATCATGTGCAGGCTGCTTTTGATTGACAGCTTGTGAGCCAGCTGACGCAGATCTTTTGAAAGTCCCAGAAGTTTCAATATTCCAACTTTATTTTTAAACGGTCAATGTGGCAAAACCAATTAGTCTATTTGTTTTTAAAGACACCGGACATATATCTGCAAGTTATTAAATTACATCTACTTCAGCAGTGAAAATGGCAACATTTGAAAATAAATGTTGGAAAAGAAAAATTACCAAAAATTACCAAATTCTTTGTACTTCCCTTTCCTCAAGTTCCCTTTCAAGAACCATAACATGTTCACATTTTTAGGCAGCAATTGGTTTCAGAGTTTGTTGACTATGATGCCAGCTGTGAAAACACCTGAAGTAGCTGGTATACAAATAAACTTTCTTGCAAGTTTTGAGAGATGTGGAAACCTGTTTTAATTTTCTTTCCAAAAATCACTGATTTCGTTTGAGGTCTTCAACTGGTGTGTTGAGATATATTGTATATTGGTCTTTTTGGTTTTCTCTATCTGCACTGCTGTACCGACCACCCAGCGGGTAAAAAATAGCTGAAAAGGGAGCTTATGATGGGTCAGCATTATCCAATTTCAGGTGCTTTGCTGCTGCATCTGTATCTGCTGTTGTGATAGTTGACAGCAAAATCAAGTCTATTAAACACTGCACTTTATTATAGATTGTGCTTCGTATATTAGGTATACTATGAAAGGTGTTATATAAAATAAAAACTGATTGTTTGATTTTGATTGCTGCCTTATCAAAGCTGGCATTTATACACAATTGTAGTGTGTGTGCAAAACTTGTCACATGAGTTTCCAGCAGCGATCATGTTACTTGCATTGTCATGTACACATGCAACAACCGTTTCCTGTATCCCAAAGTTTTGGGTTATTTCTGCCAAATGATTTGCTATGTTTTGAGCGGTATGGCATTGCAATAATTTGCAGCACAGTTCCTATCAACTCCCAGGTAGGACTAAAGTAGTGCACAGTTACAGTTGTGTTTGAATCCACAGCCAGACTAGTCCATGTATCTGTTGTGATTGATCAGTTTCTGTTAACTGTGTTTTTCTTTCTTCTTTTGCTGAATCATACATATTGGGTATTTGTCCAGTCGTAGCTTTGCGACATGGAACTTGATATGATGGCTCCAGATATTTCAAAAGAGACATAAATCCCTCTGCTTGTACTACACTAACAGGCAATGTATGCTCTATGATCATTTTTGCAACAAACTTACTGATTCATTTGTTTCTTTGTGGTGTACACTTTGAAAAGCCTACAAAGCTGCTGATTTTTTGTTCTGCTGCAGCGCTACTGCAGGCTGCTCCACAGAGTCATGATGACTCAAGTCAGTGACTCGTCAGGGATTCGCAGTTTTCAACTCGAGTCCCTGAAAGAAAAGACTCAACTCGAGTCCCTGCTCAAACAACTCGACTCGAGTCCCAGTCCAAAAGTTTCAACTTGACTTGAGTCATAGTCTTTAAGATAAAATAAATTACGTGATCAATTTCGTTTTCAATAAACCCAGCCCTTCTTCTGATGCGTACAAGCCCTGCCTCTTAATGAGTGAGAGGAACACGTGACAACATAGAGGCAGAGAGAAGAGCGTCAGCAGCATGGAAGGTTAATCAGTACCTGCATTCGTCAAGTTTTCTTTTAAGAACTATGGAGTAGACAGGGAGAGAAATAAGCAGTCTGCATCCTGCCAGTACTGAGAAATGCCAAACTAGATGATAAAGAAGTTGTCTAAAATAACTGAAATCGTTGTTGGTCTCTTTATTATTATTTCTTACCAAGTATCAATAAGAAATTACTTATTTGGTGGGTCAATCAATATATTTTTTATTTAAGTAAGCTTAAAACTTAAATGCGGTAGAAAAAATTGGGTTTAAGTGTTTGTTGTCTGGTTTAATGTATATTGATATAAAGTTATACTACATTTAATAAAACAAAAAAAGAACTGTAAAAAAAAGCTGTATTTTGCTAGAATTGTTAGTTGTTTTTAAAATCCAAACTCATGTACAAGCTTACAAACTTTCAACATGAATTTTAACGTAATAACGCCCTGTCTTTCTTCTGCCTCATTTGAAGCTATGTGTTTAAGTTTAAGATGGTTTAGCATTGTGCCAGCACTCCCACCACGATAGCATAATTTAGTGTTACATATAGAGCATTAAACAGATTAATCCCCTATAGTTTTATATAGGTTTCCTCGTGATTCACATGCTGAATGTTTGTTCTTAAAGTCCAGGTCACATAGGGCTACTGATTTTCCATTCTGGAGAATACCAAATTCCATTTTTCAAAGGGACAAATTAATTTTTTTCCATTTTTCAAAATGACCAATTTCATTTTTACCAATTTATTAAAAATTAAGGTAATTGGAACATAAACATGCCTGGGGTCCAGAACATGACATGCCTTGAATACTGGCAGTGCAGGGTGTGTGTCAAAGTTTTTGCTGAATTTCAGAATTCTTTTATCAAACACACTGTGCACTGTCTCCAGTATTTCCTGCTTGACACTGAAAGATGCTTCATTCAAAAGATCCTGAGAACTGTCACCAAAGGTGATTCTCAAAGCTCCCCCTTGAAGCCATGGAGAGAATCTGACAGCTTGTTGTACAGTGGTGGAGCAGTAGGTTGTTTTCCACATTTTCCACTGCCATACTTTTGCTGTCTTCTCCTTCAAGGAACTATTGATAAAATGACACCCATTTAGAATGGTAGATTGCTGCCCGAAACCATGTGTTCCACCTGGTCTGCCCATGTTCCGGAGGTACTGATTCTGCCCCACGGTCTGCAAGAAATCTCACAAACTGACTCTTCCTGAAGGGTTTCTTGAAGAAGAGAGATTTCATCATTGAAACAAGGGATGCTACAATGCATCTTTCCAGGCTTTACAGTGGAATGCAGCCCCACCTGTCACAACGGCAAGCACATCATCAAATCCAATGCCACACTGAGTGAGAGTATGCACAATAGACTGGCTTAAAGTTGTATTGCTGCATAATTCCAAGAAATGACAGTCGAGAAGGAAGCAGACACACCTACAATAATAATAATAATAATAATAATAATAATAATAATAATAATAATAATAATAATAATAATAAAACCTAATTTAAACAGTGAATTTGAAACTAGAAATACAGTTTAAATATATATGTATGTCTAAGGCAGTTATATCTCTATGGCTAAGTATATATCATTTTTATAAATGCATTATTTTATCATAGAATAAAAACATAATCACCAGTTTTGTTTTAAAAATTAGTATAAAGCCAGGCTTATACTGTTTAAATCTACTCAGATTTTTAGCTTAATGAATTTCCATTTGTTGTGTGTTAGTCAATTCTCATTGTTTTCTAAACTATCTTTGAGTTTGTTTATTCATTGTCATTTTAATTAAAAAAAAAAAAAAAAAAACAGTGGTAGTTTAACAGTGTTATTTATAGCTTTATGGATTGGTGAGCAGAATAATTGAAAATGAGGGGCATTATTACAAAATAAACAATTTTCATAAAATTACAAATTGAGGACAAATAATTCAGCTTACTTACTTAAAACAATGTTCAGGATACTTTTCTCTCTCCCATCTGTAGTTTCACCAGTAACAACGCAGATTGGTTTGTTGCTGGACTTCCAGGTGTTTCCAGGTGTTTCCAAGTGTTTCTCATAGACCCTGGGCAGATAGAGTGCTGTAGAGTATCTTGCTTCGGGAGTGCCCCCACCACCCCTTCCGGCAATGTTTCTCGGGAAAAGGTCTGAGTTTTTCAGCCCTGTAAAATTGAGTATGGACAAAGGCACAGGCCCGAGAAAAATCTTCTAGAAACCCCTGTCTCCGGTGCATTGAAGATGTGCGTGACATTGCAGCTTTTTTTGTGTTTGTTTGTTTTCTTGTTATTTTTATGTTTACGACTAGAAATGTGGTCTTTAAGTGTATTAACTCATTGATGGGCAATAGAATGATTGCAAAACTTCAATATAATATACAACCATTCTCATATAAATCTTCTGCAAACACTTTTGCTCTCCCTAGCAGAAACTCATCTTAATTTCTTCAATGTAACCGCCATCTTGACTAATGTTGAGTGAAGTGATGTTACTATGTCAGTAGCTAGTAACGGTATTGTTTTTTTTAAAGGTGCAGTTGCATATATATATATATATATATATATATATATATATATATATATATATATATATATATATATTTAGGTGAGGAGTTTTTTTTTTTTTTTTTTTTCACAAAGGTGCAGTTGCGAATTCCATTCCCAAAATTTCAATTCCGTGATTGTGGAAAATCAGTAGCCCTAGTCACATTTATTTCTAAGCTGTTTAGAGCTGTTTTTGGCTTTGTGGAGAATTAACGAATATATCATAAATTACTAACATTACTGCAGTAGAAATATATGTGGTTCATTAAATTTGTCACATCTAGCATATTATTAAATGTTTCACCATTTCTTTAGTTTATACCTTTAAACGTTTAATATTCCCATCCCTAGGAGGTACATATTATTTACCGTAACACAGGTATACCATAAGATTTTAACTATTTTGTTTCTTTCATGTAAACTGTTTTAATTATTTTTTATTAAATGGGCACATTTATTAGTTTATATGCTGTTTCAGAGTTTAAAAAAAGATAAATATTTTACAGCATGTTGATGTTGTTTGAAAGCTAATTTAACAGAGGTTTACATGGGTAGCTTTAAAATGGAAAGTGTCTTTATATTTTGATTTCTATAGTGGCTTACTGGGACAGTCAAAAAGTGGCTCATTTCTGCAGAGTTTTTACAGAGAGGGTGAAGCGTGTCAGTGAGGAAGATTTCAGACCCTGTCTGTGGAAATGGTGTGACCCAGCAGTTCCAGTCTGCACCCTTTAGTAGGGTTGATGTTTACACATACCTCCTCTAATGACATTGCTAACAACACACTGGTAATTGTTTTAAAATGCATATATCTTAAAAAGAAAAATATCTATTTATAGTCAAGCAGTAAACTTGGAAACACTTCAATTTGCATAAAGTGTATGTAATTTTATCAATAGAATATGAAAGTTTTATTTTACAGAGAACATTTTATTTAAATTACTTTCAATCAAAACATGTACAGTACACAGGCTGCTTTTTATTCCATATTCTGTTAGCACTCTATTAGCGGCCTTGTGGTATTGTTCTATCATAGTGTAATAACAGATCTGTGCAGAATTTAAATGGTAGAAAATTACATTATTCTTCTCAAAACAAGTACATACTGTGCAGAACAATTGCATCAATAAATTCAAATTATCCAATTTGATGAATAAGTTAGTGAGGGATCATTCAAGTTACAGATTGAAGGAGATAAAGAACCTTGCATTTAAAGAACCAGTACTTTAAGAAGCATCTACAATAGTCTTTGTCACTAGGCAAATGGAACACTACTCCCCCCTGCTGTCCCACCCCAAAACAGCTTGCATGCAGCAGGTCACGGGTTATTTTTGGCAAAATATGAATTTGCTGCAAATATGTTCATGAATATTGTTTTGTACAACAAAAAGATCTGCCACTGTATTTATTGATACTGTCTGTGCTGTCTGGAGTACATCTAAGCAATACAGGGATCTAGCAAACACAAATCCTGAATAATTAAATGATTTTACCTAGATTTAGTACCAAGTGAAATCATTGGTATTGTTGGGTGTCTTTTAAAAACTGCATTTGATACAATCAAGTACAGCATGTGTCTATTTAACTATACATGACAAGCTTAACCTTCCAGAGGAAGCTGACAATATTTGCACTAACTGCATAGGCTGGATAAAGCCCCTGTTGTAACAGTGTTTGAGGGGACTTACAGCACCGGTACACACTCTTAATCAGCCTGTTTGTCATTTTTCGAATAATGTGTTCTTGTGCTTACATTAAAGATGAGACTTAATTGGCAGGGTGCCGATTCCATCATAGAAATAAATAAATAAGCATGTTGGAATTCATTAGATTTAAGCATTGTATTATTATTATTATTATTATTATTATTATTATTATTATTATTATTATTATTATTATTTATTTATTTATTTATTTTTTTTTTAACACTAAAATCCACAAAACAATTACTGTATGAATGGCTATGTTTACTTTATTTATTTTTAATTAAAACAGTGCCCAGGCTTGACAACTAACAGTTTATGCATCTCTATACATTGTTATTGGAAAGCCTCTTTCATACAATATAGCTTACTATTTTTCATTGATTAAATGGTATGATTGACTTATGTATTTACATTAGTTTTAGGTAGATTCAAGTATGTTTATTTTTCTCATTTCATCTTTAGCATTTTGTAGTTCTCATATTTACAGTACCAAGTAAATATGTAAGGGATAAACAACGATGTGAATCGGTAAAAAATGATTTGCTGTTTCGAGTGGGCAGTTTGAATAATGGTAAAACAATAGAAATGCAAAAGCTGAGTTTAAATTGAATGACTATGTAATTGATGGAGATTTACTAAGTGATGAAATTGCTATTATTCCTGAACCTGTCCAGAATATATGTGAAATATTTATGTGGAAATGAAGAAAAAAATAATTACATTATGTTATGTTCTAAGTGTTATGTTTGAACTGTGTAAAACTAATTGTTGATATGATTGTTGTATAATTTAAATGGTATTCACTTTTCTGTTGAATTGCTCTGACTGTGGTTTCATTGACGAATCACAGTTTTCTGTGGATTTGTAGCACGGACTATGGATTCGTTAATCAACAACATATCTGCCCCATACTCCCCTTCTCTTCAAAGCCACATAGCCACTTTTAGTTAGAAGATTCGTAAAATGTATCAATCAAAAGATCAAAGGGTGACATCACAAATGTTTTACGTTCATTTGCAATGTAATTTACTCAAAGGGATTTAAGTCGCAAATTGCTGTACGTGCTTGAATTAGTTATAACAAACAATGTCTGTCTGTCTATCCTAGTATATGCCTTAATTTTAAAGTAAAGTAAAGTAGCACCATGTTTAACAAATTCACTAAAGGTTATGAACACGGCCAGATTAATGAAAAATGTTCGGGTTATTGTTTCATATAATACTAGTGATTGTATACATCTATTGTGAGCGATAATTTAATGGGCACGATAATGTTTGAGAAATATTGATTGAAGAGAAGTAACTTCAATTCTCTTCCTTACCGGCATTGCCACCCTGCAGAGCAGGCTACATGGATCGGGGTGACAGTGCAATCAAAGTACAATCAATAGCTCATGTCCTGTAAATCTGTCCTCTGTGTGGGAAATTTAATATAATTCCCTTTGAGCTTTAGCAGGTTTTTTTTTTGTTTGTTTTTTTGTAAACTGCAGTTTATTAAATTGGTTGCAGTTAAATCTGTATGGCATAGTTTATAACAAATAGTTAATACCCTAAAGCAAGTGTGTCAAGCTTACGGCCCGCAGGGGAATTTTTGGCGGTCTGCCTGTTAGTTTCTAAAATTGCATTGATGTACTGTATCGTCTTGGAATTCTTCTTTAAAACAACCCATGTCTATAATATAACACCCTTATTCAACCTGTGCAGTTTGCATTATATAAGTGACATTCCTATTAAGCCAATCACAGCTCACAGTGGTAGTAAAATAGCCAATAAAATAGCACACAGGATGTGTTTCCTCACGCACACATATAACAGCACAGAACACATCATTTTGATTAGAAAAGTGAAGCGAAGCCTTGTTTAAACTATTTATTTTACTATGTGTAAAATTTAAAATCAGTAGCCAAAACGTAGTTGGAGATGTAACAGAAGCAAAAGATGGATGTGGAATACAGAAGATTCCAAAAGATTACTGTTTGTTCAGTGAATAATTGATGGCAAGGCAATATGTCTGCAGTGTAACGGTTGCAGTTATGAAAGATTATAACATACAACGTCACTATGACATGCTGCATAAAGCAACGTATTTTGAGTTTACAGGAAATGAAAGAAGCTAGGAAGTCTCAATGAAAGGTTTTTCTCAAAATGAGAAGGAGCAATGAAAGTGCTGTGGATGCCATGAACAGCACAACCACAGGAAATTAGTTTTTACTTCTAGAAGCCATAGAACGCGCAGAATTACCTTGGAAGAAAACAAATGGGATTACAACAGAGGGGCTGGAGAGCAAGAAGACGCAGAAGACAATGGGTTTTGGGCTATAATGCCAGTTTGTCACAATTTTTATTGAATACTGATTGGACACTACTAGTCGTGTTCCAGCGCAACTGGGAGATTTTCTTTGTTTTCCCTTTTCCCCACTTTTTGGGTTTATAAAATATTTGTTTCTCTTGAACCAACGCAAACAACAAAACAATAACTGAAAAACACTATCAAAACAAAGATGGATGTGGCTTGGTTTAAACACGGTAACCGCACCACACAATAAGTATAGCTATTTCCCTCACTATACTTGTTTTAACTTCACTAAGCTTTCTACTACAACCTTCACAATATGTTCAGTTTAAATTCCCACTCCTTTCAGCAAAATGGCCTCCAAATCTGTCTGCACAGACCTTTTCTATCGTCCCACTTGATCACTGATTAATTGAATTCGCCACTGTGAACAGGCTAGCTGGTGGTGACATCAGGCTGGGAAGAAATAATAACAGTGCTGTAAGTAAATGCGCTGTTGTGCCGGTTTATCGAAAATAATAAATTAACAAAATAAAAGGTTAAACAGAACAAACACTGAACAGATAAAACAAAATGAACACTCAACCAAACAAGTATCGTGCTGGTACAACAAGTAGCAATTGCTTTCTTTTTTTGTTTCTCTCCTCTCTCTCCTGTACCTCCTCACTGTACACCCAACCCCGTTCAGCCAAAGTTGCAGGTCTTTTATACGTGGCCGAGGGGTCAACTGGCTATCATTTACCTAATTTACCCCTCAACCACATTCAGCACAGGGTTTCTCATATGCGTGGTCAACAGCCAGTTTATCAATGATCACTCGCGGTTGACCACGCATTCTCACGATTTTATCTGGATGAGGAATTCTAACCCCATCCAGGCTGTAAACAGCAACAATAAAATTGCATGTTTTTACACACAAAACAGTACATTTAAATAATACAAAAACAACGCAAAACATAATATGCACAGGGGCGGGGAGTATGCCGTCACACCCACCTTTCCTACCGACACATGAAATTTCCAGAATTTACAATTACTCAGTTACCCAATTAACCAATTAACCTGAACACATTTCTTTTTAACCTGTTACTTATCAATTACTGTTATCAGCTCCCTGCAATCCTTTCTCAGGTTCTTAACAGCACGCAGGCTTTGTTCCTGGTCCAACCAATAACCACTGCCTGCCGTACTGTTACAGTGCACCATATATTACTGGAAAGACCTGTGGACTGGCTCACCTGACCGATGTCTCACGACCTTTTTTACTTTCTTTCTTTACGTCTTCCCATGGGTAAAAGCATGTAACGTAAGACGTAGTTGTCCGTAATACACCTTTTCATTGTCTTAATCTTGTGATTACACGTAAAAGTTGTGCCAGACATTGTGCCAGAAAAGAAGCGCCAAATGTCCAGACAGAAGTCATAAAAAGGTACATTTTATAGTGGTGCTGTTTACTAAATTGCATTTTCACAGCTTGCCAGTGTCTTTTTTTTCAGTGCTGTTAAAAAAAACTTAATGTTTTGTATACTTAATATAACTAAAATATTGAGACTCAGCATTATGTGCTCTGACATCTTTTTTTTTTTTACTGTTTGAGATTTCTATTGAAATAAAATACTCTTCTACGCTATCTTGTGTGATATTGAGTTTTCTAGGAAAACTGCTTCTAGTTATATCTGCCTATTTCTGTACTATAAAATACATTATTAAGTAATATGTTGATTAATTGATTAAAAACGTGCCTGCATATATACTGACGTCTAGGAATCGTGCAGTGTGGGTAATGTGTTTTGTGTAAAGTAGTATATTGGCTTACATACCATTTATATAGACATGTTCACATGCATTACAATGTGTGTGTGTGTGTGTGTGTGTGTGTGTGTGTGTGTGTGTGTGTGTGTATATATATATATATATATATATATATATATATATATATATATATATTTTTTTTTTTTTTTTTTTTTTTTTTTTTTTTACGGTCTGGCCTACCAAGTGAACAGCCTTAACTTAAATGGCCCTTACTGCCAGATTTCTGCATTCAAACACATTTTCATAACCAAGTAATTCAGCAAAATGTATTTATTTCGTGTTTGTGAATCAAACGAACAAATCTGTTGAATTAATTCACTAAACTGAATTAATCAAATGAATCGAGTCAGTAAAAAGAATCGAACTGCACATTACTAGTTTTCAGGCCAGAAACATATGCATGCCTATCAGTGGTTAAAGCCTTGTTTCCATACAGTCTAATAAATGATCACTTTAATGCGCGCACTAAAATTAACGTCCTTTAGTGAATACCATGTGAATACAGCTCATCTCATTATTCTTAGCTGGATGCTCATTTAAATACATCAGCATGCATTACCATAAAAATTGCATATTCATTTGTATAACCATAGTGTGAAGCACTAAATTTAGTGTGTGTCATAATATATGCTAAGTATCGCACACAATAATGAATAAAATTGCAACATTAAATGCGGAAATCATTAATAATAATCATTAATAATATAATAATATATTAACATGCCCACTAATTGCAATTATTGCGCACAATAAAGTTTAACACCGTTTTGTAAATGAGACCCATAAAGTCAGCAGCTTAATTAGTCTCTGTGATTTGAATGAGAAACCAGGAAGTTTCACCTTTTTTGCTCAGCTAAACTGCTAACAACTTAAAACATGATTTATAAGAATTATAGTGGACTCTGCTGAATTGATCTAAACAGTGAATGATCTATATATATAGTACAGTAATGCTAATCATATGACTTTATGAAAATCAATGCTTCTAAAAATTAGAATTTTTGAAAATGTAAAATGCCATTGCTCGTGGGATCAGAGGATCGTTAGATCGAAGAAGAGTTAAGGACATTGTAGCACTCTGCCTAAGATTGCACATCCTTTTAAGAAAAGTGGGCAGTGTGTGGCATGGCCGGGTTTTGTTCTCTACAAATATTGTTTTAACACGCCAAGTGAGACAGAATATAAAGGTGGAGCTTTAAAAAAAGAGAGGAGGGAGAAAATGGAGTTACTAACACCGCGGCAAATGTAGGTTTTTTAAAAATAGCTCTTTTGTGTGTTTTCTGTATTCTTATTTCAAGATAATTCAAAACTGAACTGTTTACCTGGCTGTTTAATGAAATAGCTGAAGATGCAGGGAATATGGATCGATCTCTTTTGGTTGACGAAACCAAGGAAACTGATCTTCTGGAAAAAGGTTGGGCTATTTATTATAGCTTGGTGAACCTTAATCTTCACTTGACATTGCTGTTGTTTTCGACATACTTTTTGTTATGTGTGGTTTATGGCTGTGGTTCCCAGCCTCGATCCTGGGGACCCCTTGTGCCTGCTGGTTTTCATTCCAACTGGGCTCTCAATTACTTAACTAGACTCTTAACATCCTTTTCTCTCCCCCCCCTTCCTCCCCCACTGCTGATCTATTTATCTCTATTTCGCTTGAATCCACCACCCTCTCTCCTTCCTCATCCACCAAGAACCTTGGTGTCACCCTTGTCCCCTCCCTCTCCTATTCTCAGCACATCTTTACTCTGGCATGCTCCTGTCGCTTCTTCCTCAGCAACGAAGGCAGAAAGAGTCCCTTCCTTACCGACTACTCCACAAAGCTCCTAGTTCAGGCTCTGGTAGTGTCCCGCCTTGACTACTCCCTCGCCTTATCTTTTCCCTTCCTCATTTCTCCTACGCTAGACTGCTGCTCCGCTCTCCTCACTGGCTCCCTGTTGCTGCTCGCATCCAATTCAAAACTCTTGTACTTGCCTATCGCTGTCTTGAACATTCTGCTCCCTATCTCCAGACTATCACACCCCCTCTCGCTCCCTCCGCTCCTCCACCTCCGACAGACTAGCTGTACCCCGCCTCAGCTCCCCCGCTTCCAGAGCCTGCTCCTTCTCCACCCTTGTCCCTCAGTGATGGAATGACCTACACACAGATATCAGGACTACTTTGACCACACACCTGTTCAGACAGCATCTGTAAACATCACAACTCTCAAACATACTGAACTATATGGCACCCAGTTGTACCAGTTGCACTGAACTGCTTAACTGAATTGAACTGTTAACACGATCATACTGAAGTGGGCTTCTAGGACTACAATCATGTAAACACGATAAAAAAAAAAAAAAAGCATTTAGTTTCGATGACTTACAGGGCAATCATAATTTGCTGTACAGCCTTGAAACACATATCTTTGCATAGGGGAGGGACTGATGTTCACTTCCTGATTTTTTAAATTTTTTTGTGTGATGTCACTGAGGAGCATTTAGTGTCTAAAGGGCGGAGATTGTTTACAGCTGCCCACAGAGACAAAAGCAGAAACAAAACATCACAGGAACTTGTGTATAGCTAATAAAAAAAAGGGGAAACACTGTAAATCTGATGTATTTGACATACTTTTATATATACATACATATTACATACATACACATTTGTTCTCGTGTGTTTTAATATAAACGTGTTTCTACTGCATTTATAAATATCCCGAAGTGAGTGAATATAGCAGATAGTATTTCATGAACTAAATGTATTAGTTTTTTTTTCCTTATTACTGATAATAATGGAATGAATAACTATTAATTTATTCATAAATATTTATTTTGAGAAAATAGTGTCCATTATTGATTATATTAAGACCCTCAGAATAAATGTGTATTATGGCTTTGCAATCAGTAAGGTGAAGCAACATCTTATAATTTGCCCAATAAAACTTTCAGGAAGTATTCTAAGGTCCCTCAGTTTATAGAATAACACATTGTTATACATGTATCTCTAAGCAGAATACATCATAAAAAATACCTTAAAAAAAAAAAACACCCAACCCCCCCCCCCCCCCCCCCCCCCAAAAAAAAATAAATAAATAAAAAAAAAATATTTTGTTGAAAAAAAAAAAAAAAAAAAAAAAAAAGTTTGTATGGTTTCTCAAGTAAGTTCCCCAGAATATTCTGGAAAAAGGACACCATTTACAAGATGCCACTGTAAAAAAAAAAGTGAATATTTATAGGAAAACTACAGTCAAAAAACACCTGGTCCTGGGGGAGCATCCCACTGAAAAATGCTTGGTTCTGAAAGGGTTATAGAAAAGGGCTTGTAACCAGGAGGTCCCCTGTTCAAATCCCAGCTCACTCACTGACTCACTGTGTGACCCTGAGCAAGTCACTTAACCTTCTTGTGCGACGTTGTGAGACGTTGTTGTAAGTGAGTCTGCAGCTGATGTATAGTTCAAACATCCTATTCTCTCTAAGTCGCCTTGGAGAAAGGTGTCTGCTAAATAAACTAATATTATTATTATTATTATTATTATTATTATTATTATTATTATTATTATTATTATTATTAATAATAATAATAATAATATTTTTCCACCTTTTCTTGCACACATTCGCTGCAAAAAATAATCACTAAAGAAGAGCTTTATTGCTCTTTTTTAACAAATCGCATACAAAAATATATAAATAAATACAGAAAGAATGAAAGAAAAGGATGTGTATACAGACATGTTTCTATTTCAAACGATTCTTTGATTTCAGGTATCTGTCAACAAGTGACTGATTTTCGACACTAGCCTTCAGTTACAGTGAGGAAAGTCAACAGTGAAAAAGATTGTTGATGAGACATAAGGAATGAATTATTTGTGGAGGTGATGCCTGTACCCACATAGGAGAAATGTGAGGTTATTGCTACCGACTTCAGCAATTTGTAGCAGTTCCCTGATGTGATGGTGCCATAGCTGGCAAACATGTCACAGTTCAAGCACCACCAAGGTCTGGATTGCAATATTTCAATTACAAAGGCACATTCTCGATTGTACTACTTGCCCTAATTGCTAGATACTGCTTTACAGTAGTTGACATCGGAGGATATGGATCCAACAGTGATGGTGGGATATTCCGTGCCTCTGCTCTTGGAAAGTCACTTGAAATGAAGACACTATATATGCCTCCCATGTCCAAGTTGCAGATGAGGTGTTTCCTCTTAAACACTTTATAATGAGGCCATATCCAGGTACACAAACACAGAACTGCTTGGAGAAAAGAATCTTTCATTACAGACTGTCCTGCGCAAGACTGGTAATTGAAAACACGTTCGGTGTACAAACAGGAAGATGGCATGTACACCAGAGGAGGTTGCAGTTCAAATTAGAAAATGTTGAAAAAGTTGTGCAGGCAACCTGTGTCTTGCATCATTTTGTCCAACAGTCTACTGAGCCTTGTGTTGAGCCAACAGATGTGGAAAGTAGTTCAAATGAGAGTGTCAACATGAGGCAACACAGGTGCAAATGCATCTCGTCATGCACGGCCATTGAGAGGAATTCAGGAGCACTTTTGGCGCCTGCTGGGTCAGTTCCCTGGCAGACACAAGTAGTCAATCGTGGTCTACCACAATAAAACGTCCTCACACACAACCCTCAGATAAAACTGAACCTTGTGGAATTTTCTATTGTTTGCAGGTATGTGCTTCACTGGCAATAAAAACTGTGCTGTTTAAATTTTGTTTTTAAAATGAATAAATCATGTAATTTAAATGATACACACCTGACATCCCTACAGCCTGTGCAACTGTAGCCCAGGTGTTGTTTTTCCTCTTAGTCTCCTTGTAGAACTCTGGGTGATGCGAAACTTAACTTATAAGTGAATCACCCATGTTCATGGATATTCTGAAGTTTTCATCCATGCAGTCCCAAACCACCCATCTGAGAGCTAGAGTTGCCGCTGTGGGAAAATTTCTCAGCTGCAAAATATCGCTCATCTAGTGATATATTGCTGTTCTAAAATTCTGTCACTGTGATACTTTTCCACTACATTATTCCAGTATGGAATGCTTGCTGGCTGTCAACTATAATGTTGTTGCTATCTAGATACTCCTCTATTTCCCTCTTACAATTGATTCCATGATTTTACATGTTATGGAGGTGAGCTGATTGGTCAATAGTTTCCTGGTTCCGCCTTATATTTTGAAATATGAGTACTACATTTACAACACACCAGTAAGCTAGGAAATCGCCTATCTTGATTGATTTTTCAGTTCGTCTTGACAGCCCCTAGTCCTCTTTGTACTGATTTATACTAAATGTGTCTAGGATAGTTGAGCAGTATCTATGTCAGGGGCCATGTTGTTGACATATTTGCTGGCGACAACTTGTACAAAGTAGTAATTCAATGCATTTGTAATTGCTTTGTCATCCTCCACTACATTCCCATTGTTGTACCTTAGGCTATTGGCTTCTTCCTTTAATGGTCTTTTGCAGTTGTAGTATTTGAAGAACAGTTTGGTGTTTAATGTTCAAGTCAATATCAGATCTCTTTTTGCATGTCTGATATATTGTTACCTGCCCAAACACTCCCTTGTACTTTTTTGTTTGTTTGTTTTGCTGTGCTGTTCTCTTTTTTGTACTTGTTAGATCTCCCCCTTCTTCCTGATTCCTTGCATGATTAAATCACTTCAGTAACTGTTTGTTTAGTGAATGAATTGGTTTTGCATTTTCAGCATGATGTCTCTGAACTTTGTTCATCCACCTTCCACAGTTTCTCATGATCCGTGCAGGCTCTGTCTTATTATTTCAAAGCTGGACTTTTGGAAGTTATAGAACAGTGTTTTGAATGTTACTTTGACTTTTCAAGTAGAGTTCGCATTTATTCATGTTGTGGTTGCTTGTTCCCAATGGTTCTATTTCTATGGTTCTATTTCCTGGTAGGGGCATTTACAAATTGTGTTAGTAATATTTTGCCAGTTCTGACACTGCAAGCTCTGTTAGGCAGTTTGAAGCAAATTCCTAGCATCAGTCCTTTTGTATTTATCTGTTACATTGACCTGGGTGGATTTACATAGGTTTTGCATTCCACTTACTCATTGTATTTTTACACTGGGGTCTATTTTAAAGATCAAAATAGTGATGGATCTTAATACCACCATTCTATAACTATATGTTTATTGTAGACTTTCCTATGCACTCTTTGCAGCCAAAAGCTGATCCCACCATGAAGAATTGGAAAATAATATAATTATTATTACATAAAAAAAATATTTTGACAGTGGTATTCAGGTTCAGTCATTAACATAAAACATCTGTACTGTAGATTTAGTCTTTTGTAGAGGTGGGCCTTAGCTTATTTTTTCTGCCTATGTAATATCATAGGCTCCAGGCAGATTGTTCTGCTATTTTAACCATAATATTTCAGTTTGTTTCCTGACATAGGTGCACCAAAGTTAGCTAACACTTTCACTTCTTCAATGTTTGAGGTGCTGTTATACCATCATCATTTATGTATACTCAGAGGAAGGGGCTATTTAATTGGAGGTGGGAGGTATTGTCTATTGCAGCTCATTAATAATTTTGCAAAATAATCTGTAATGAGCATCAGGGTGTCAGTCAGTGACACAGTTAAAGACGTGTTGACTTTTTTGACAAGCACAATTTTTTCTCATCATCCATAACACTAACTGTTTTTGTCTATCCTTACAGTCTGATTTATAGTGTTTTGCTGCAGAAACTGACATTTTACATA
This sequence comes from Polyodon spathula, assembly GCF_017654505.1. NCBI lineage: Eukaryota > Metazoa > Chordata > Actinopteri > Acipenseriformes > Polyodontidae > Polyodon > Polyodon spathula. The sequence continues at coordinate 32,082,798 of NC_054537.1, read as the reverse complement.
ATTCATTTAGTATCACATGAGTTGTCTTTTCAGCATCTTGTGGAGTATGTTTTCTGGACCCGAAGGCGGGAATGGAGACTTACAGCAGCAAAGCGTGTCTTGGCTGAAAAACAAACAACAACTTAAAAAAAAAAATATTGCCTTCGATATTTTTTTTACATTCATACGTTATATCTTCATACTCTTTTTGTAAGAGTCTGCTGATGTTACAGGAATGTAAATAATGTCTCGATGTTGGTATTTTGTAATATTTTTTTCGCCGAAACAAATGCAGAACAGTACTCTGGACATTTGTAATTAAGGACTTTAAACCTCTAAGAATGCTTTACATGTGACACGCATACAATATGGAATTTATTTGATAAATTGCATATTGATTTCGTTTTTTGGGAAATGTTTATTCTAGAATGAGTGCAGGCGAGGTTCTACAGCTGTTAGTTGACAGTAACATTGGTGCTGAGTGTAGTGTGGATGAAGAATATTAGGCAGAATGTGACACTGACAGGGATTCAGATTCATCAGATGATACAACAGCAAAAGAGGTAGTCACAAAAAGATGACAGATTGTGTGAAAAATATATACCAGTATAGTTAATGTAAGTTAGTCAGGATTTACAATAATGTTTAACTGCTTAATTTTATAAAATCTCTTTAGTACATTATATTTAACATACACATATATTATGTATTATTATTTTATATAATTTATATAATTGTATAGATGCTCTATTTCAAATATTTTATAAATCTAGAGCACGTGCATGTTCACTGTGATACTCACAGATATATATATATATATATTATATATAATAGATATAATATATATATATATATATATATATAATATGAACCGGTACTTGAAATGTCAAACTTTTATGTTGTTCTTCAGACAGGAGCTGAAGATATTAGGGAAGGAATGCATGAACATGAAATGAAATTTCAACATGTGCAGTGCTTAGGGTAAATTAAACTCCAGTTATCACAGACAACAGCTGTTTACCCTTTTCCACCCTGTTACAAGCTTATTTTCAAACACTGCCACATACTGTGAGAAAATAATTCTCTAAGCTTACTGTCCTATCGTCAGTCAGATTGAAGCTTAAGGACAAATCCCACTTGATGTGAACATGATTGTGAAAAAAAGTGGTAAAAACAAATAACCTTACCACAGCATAAATTGATTGTTAAGGAATGATTTACTGTACCTCCTTCCAAAACCAGGGACAATGTAAAATTTACTGAAAAGTATTTCTAGCACAGACCATGATATTTTTGTTTAAAAAAATAAAAGTACAATAAATTTAGTGGTCAGAAACAAAATCAAAGCTACATGAATGGTAATCCCTTTTAGTGTGTCTCTTACGGGCAGGGAGGGACAAATCACTTTGTATGCTGGTGGCCATTTGACTACTAGCTTTCAAAACCTGGAGGCCAGTGAACTTTTATGGTGGCCAACATTTTCAAATGAGGACAATATGAGGAGACATGTATATGTCACACACACATTGCTTTTGCATGGATAATTATTTTTAATTATCGGGAAGGGAACTATATGCTATCAATGTGCCAGGGAACCAACTCCATAAAATGTCAGGGAATTATATACAATAAATGCCAGAGAACTATTTATATTAAACACCAGGGAACTATTTTCTGTGTGCATAAAATTCCATGGAACTATTTGTGTGCATAAAATGCCAGCGAGTTAAATATGTACATAAAATGCCAGGAAATAGAACTGTATTACTCAAATCCCAGTGAGATAACTGTATAGAAATTCTACACTTTTCTTCAGTTACTGTCATAGACAAGCTGGCTAAAATACTAACACTGTTAGTTTCTCCTCATCATCTGTAACATTTTCATTTTCATGGAGTTGTCCAAGTGTGGATTTTCCAAATCCAAATCCAAATAGATTTAACTGTTGCTTCAGTTTCTTTGACATTTTATTTATGGTAGAAACAGATATTTTAAGAATTTTTTTTTTTTTTTTTTTTTTTTAATTTCCCACGCCATCTAAGCTGATCAACTGAGCAAGTCATGGAAAGTAATGGCCTGTAGCACTGCAGCACTCCTGCAATGCAGATCATTTTTTTAAAAGCTGTGCAGTTATTTAACCCCTCCATCTGCCGTAAGGCAGCACAGACACCTCAACACTCCTTTCATCCCTTGTTGTTGTTGGGGTGAGGGGAATCTACTTGCTTTTAAAGTTTTTTTTAAAATTTTTTAAAATATCTTTAAGTTGGCAATAGCCGTCTCTTCCGAACTGCAGAAAACACAAAATGAATTTGGGATGATCATTTCCACTGTTTCTACCCTAACTTGACTGGATGGTGCGTGTTACTATGGAAACAAGAAAAGGGTTTGGTTCCACGAAAGGATTGGCTCTGCAAGGTTAACAGGGTGGTGGGGATTTTGAGAGTTAAGCAGAAAGCTTTTATTACAGAACCACAGTCGTATATACTGTAAATCCTTAGTCGCCAACATGTCGACTTTACGGTAAAATCTGCTTTATTTGACATAATGAAAATGAAAAAGCTGGTGTCATGGCAAATTTCATCCCCCTAACCAAATCCCTGATAAAAGTATATCAACAAACATTAATACACGTAAACGACAAAACAATGACATTATCAGTTGTGTGTCTGTAAAAGGAGACAAAAGTAGTCCAAATGTATTCAAATTAGGTTCAGGTTTTTCATTTAATATTACAAATGGTAACTAAGCTACAGAGATGATAAATAACAAGAGCAATACAAGTATAAGCATTACGAATAAAAAAATAAATAAATAAATACCATTAAAAAAATTAAAAACATTCTGTTTATGTTTGTATTCTGTTCACTCTGAATCACGAAACTAAATTGTCAAGGGGTGTGGGGGTCTACATTTGGCAGGGGAGCTAAATTTGCCATGACACCAGCACTTGTGCAGATTGATTTAAGTTTGTTTAGCAGTTCATGGCATGACATTCCATGGGTCTCATATAAGCCCACTAGAGCTGGAAGCTGATCAGCTGATGATACTGCCTGTTTGTGGCATTATTTGATTGTTCTATGATTGGTTGAAAAGCTTTGTTAAATGCATGTTGCAAATAACAGAACTACATGATAAGTACATGTAGTAAAAGACAATTACAGAGAGTGTAATTACAGTACAGTATGTACTTTGAAGTAAATCTAAAAAACAAAATTATCCTTGTACCTACTTAAAGGGTAGTGCCATCACTGTCGAACTTTCCAGAGGTGTTGTGGACTATCTGATGACCCCTGCGAAGTGCCCCATTCTGCCCATTCCAGATGTTCATAGTAGTCACTGGAATAAACTGTGAATAGTGCAGCTGGTGTCGTGACCGCAGGACAGCTTGGAGAAATAGCTGACAGGAGCTGGTTAGTGTTAGCCACCCTAGCCAGCAGTATCTGGCTCTGCACTTTCAGACTGAACTGGAGACGAGCTGCTTGAGACAATAGCTTGACTTCTAATACAGTAAGAAGGAAAATATCACTAGAGGCAGCGAGACTGGGGGCATAATATGACTCAAGTTTGGAAAACACGGTTAAATAGACAAGAGAACACGTACTACTTTACAACGGACAACCCAATGGTGCAGCTCAAGATCTGCAGTGAAAGCTCTGGGACAAGATGTAGCACTCCAGGTTTGTACCTGTGGCTGGACCAAAGTGGCAACAGTCAGGGGTCTGAAGAATCATCATGGAAGAAAGAGATGCAGGGGCCTTGCATTGATCAGTACTTCTTAAGAAGGCAGTCAAATCAAATGAGTGAAATTCAGTGACAGCATGCACACCACAGTTAGTAGGATATCAGCACACCTGTTATAGATGATCGTAGTTTCGGTTGACATGGACCGCTGCTTTTTGTTGGAGAAGTTAAGTGAAACAATAGACAGGATACTGGATAAGTTTGTGATATCATCTACATGTATTGGTGTCAGTGGTTTGGAGTAGAAGAAAGAAAGCAGCAAATAACTGGATGTTAAAGGTAAGTAAACTGGGTTGTGTTGGGTGGAGGATGAAGGGGAGTGGTACTAGGACACCAGCATCACTGTCAAGCCTTCCTGAGGTGTTGTGGGCTAGGTGACAAAACAAAGAAGAATTGTCCACCTGATAATCCCAGTGAAGTGCCCCACCCAACCCATTCCATACTGTTGCCCTGCTGAGGCACTAGGTTAATAATTAAGCTGATCCTTGGAGCCAGCATTACACTTCAGCCATCAACACTGGGACGATAGAAAATTATTATTATTTACCTGGTGGAGGAATAAGCAGAGTCCAGTATTAGCATGAAGTAAATAACAGTTACTCTCATGTATTAAAAATCTAATTTGTCATTAGCATAACAGCATGTTCATAAGTCTTAAGCCTCAGCACCCGTGTTCAACAGAACAGTGTTTACATTTATGTTAAATTGATTCTTCTTGAACACTGCACAGATGAAGTCCCTGAAATTAAATACGAGGTCTAATTTGAGTAAATGAAATATTTGTTATTACATTTGACCCACAAACATGTGTGGGCGATTGACAGTCCAAATCAACCTGTTTGAGGTAATGTAATTTAAGCTGCACTTTGTATAAAAATTAAAAAAAAAAATGAAAATCAAACCTACCCACTTGTGAAGCTTGGTTTGGTCAGAGTACATACAGTTTCAGAGTACATACAGTTTCTGTGTTGGAAACTATCCAAACACTTCAAGCTTTCAGCTGTGCACTCACACGCACAAAAAAAATCCAAGCGATCCAAGAGCTATACACTTTATTGAATTCAATATTGAAGATTGCTTTGCCTCGTTGCATATTTAAAAAAAAAAAAAATCTAGCCTTCACACTTCACTATCAGACAAGCCTTTATCTTAATCTGACTTCTAACTCATACACTGCCTAAAGTGCTATTCACCTCCTGTTACCCACAAAAAAGATTATTTTTTTAAGTATACATGCCAAGGAGAGGGTGCAAGTAAGGTAATGATGTCCTATACAGAGGCATGCACAAGCCTGTTGCTAGTAGTTTAGAGAGATCGCTGATATTATTTAATTGAATTTGAATGAATTCACTTGGAGTACCTTTGAGGGTGCCCCACTGAATTGTCTCCATCAGCAAGGCACAGAAGATAATAGCCCTTCACTTTTTTGAGAAGTCCTCTAAAAAGACCAAAGCATAAAAAGCAGATGGGGCCTCAGTTGCAGGTCTAATACTAAGAACAGCATCTCTACAGCTATTTCCTCACATGATCAGTTTAGCAGGCGAGCTGCACACCTCACAACATATTCAGTGCAACAACATGAATTTCAACGTTTCCACAGCTTTTGGAGCCATCAAGCGGCATGTGTCACACTGAATTCAAAGACTGGAAATGTTAAAGGTATTGGACATTGTTGCCAGGGGAAACACAGCATATTTATTACTGTTTTCTGAAATTCAGTCTATTATGTAATTTTAAGCTAGCTGCTACAAGTATTAAATATTTGTTTTCAATTTAAAACACAGGCAGGGAAGCACATTGATGTCCCTCTGCTGTAAGAAACAAGCATTATCCTGTTTGAAAATTAAGATTCCATTATGCATTGCCAGAAATTTCAGATAATTGAGTTGCAAATGTATATGGGTGTGGTAAGTTTGTGAATGTATTTCTCTGTAGGTTTTTAATAATGTGGTTACACTGGACTAATGGGGGGTTATGCATTTTTGCAATTAAATATTGGATAAAAAGCCATGCCATATAAAAACATACAAAATATTAATGCAGTACTAAGCATTGGTTTGCAATGCCAACATTTGGTGTAAATGTATATAAAGCAAAATAACCAGATTAGTGTCACTTGGTTCTAAACTGACAACTGCATTGTTTCTGATTTAAATCCCATTATATTTGGCCATATGACAAATAATGTACTTTTGAGTTCTGTATCACATATATTAAAACTGTTGAAAGTGCCTTACTTATTTTTCCATCACTTCAATCTATTTCAGGAATCGCTGATCAAGGTTTATACATGGTTTGCTGAAAGCCTTAAATAGCATGTGAAATGCTAGCTACTGTAAGTTACGGATCATGCACTAACTGTACACTGTATTGTATGTATTAGTTAAAGCAATCTACTGTAAGCCGAAATTGCAGTAGAATGACTTGAGGGAACAAATCACTGATCTCCAACAGCCAATAAACAAAACAGGGACACTTTAATCTTCTCCATTTCCCCAAGATGACACATTTCTAATAAAAGAAGACATACACATATTTCATTGAATGTAAAGTATCAAGTTACATCTTAAATAAAATAATGTATTCACATGTATATAAGAATATATATATATATATATATATATATATATATATATATATATATATATATATATATATATATTATATTTATTATTATTTATAACAATATAAAATATCATTATCTACATCAAGATCTGCTGCAGGTCAAACTGACCACAGCAATAAGACGGATAAAAAAAGGTATCAAAATAATTTTTGCTGAAACACATATTTTCCCTCGGGTGCTATTACTATTAGTAGAGTAATTTGGTTCTTAGATATGAACATTTTGTAGTGACAATGGGTCCAAGAGATTAAGTGAGCAGATTTATTGCAGGATATGAATAGTAAAAGAAGAGTCTCACATATAATATATGTGAAATTATCTACAATACACATGAATATGAAAACCAAGTGCCTTCCAGTCATTATTATCGACATGGCACGTGATTTTCATTAAATGAGAGTAGATGTTAAAACTTCTTGCCGATTGGAACTCGGCTCTTGCCAAGATAAGCACCAACTAAGACTTAGCGTTACAGTAAACTAATGTGATCCATCTGCATCTCTATCCATTTGTGTTTCTTTCCATCTGATCATGTAGATATCCTTCTGCCTGATGTTGATGGCTGAAGTGTAATGCTGGCTCCAGGGATCAGCTTATTTTGCCTCCCCAGCGCATCAGCACACCCAACAGCTGCGATGCTTGCTCTGGGGATCAACCACAGTGCGGTCTCCCCAGAGCATCAGCATGACAACCGTCTGGATTGAGCTAAGTAGGGTACATCTCTGGGGTCTTCAAGTGGGCACCTTCCATCCTCAGTGTTGCGTCGACTAGCCCACGACACCTCAAGAGGGCTCAACAGAGATTCTGGTGTCCCAGCATCACCCGCCTTCATCTCCCACTAAACTCAGCCCTGCTTAATTACATGTACATCAGCGTTGCTTTCTTTCTATTGTGCTTGAGATCCCCAGACAGAATCTTACTGTCTCTATCTACCTGAGGGAGAGAATCATTTTATTTGCTTTGACTGCTATGGTAGTCTTAAACTGTTTTTGTGTGACTAAGACTGACTAATTATTCCCTGCAGTCCTTTGTATTTTAATTTATTAAATGCTTCAGAAAGTAAACTTCATCCATTAGCACTAAAACTTGATTCAATAAGTTATGAATAATTAATTACATGTAATTTTTTTGCTTAGAAAATGTTCATGCAGCCGCTTCAAGTATTGTATTATTTTTTATTTTTTTAAGTGCCACCTTGTTTTTATGATGTTGCCTGTCATTCTCAGTGGTGCTTATTGCAATGACTGAAATATTGAATTCTCTGTTAAGAGCAGCTCCTCAGTTTTAATTGCCAGATTCTGTTTCACCATCGGGTGAGGAACAACCATTTATAAGTTTCCTTTTGTATTGCTGTCGATACAGTAGGTTTCACTAGATGGTGATGTCTCTTAAAACAATACAGACACAGCTAATCTTTGTAACAGATGTGCATGGAGAAAAATAATCTGCCTACTGAATAAAAAAAATAAAATAAAAAAAAAGGGGAAAATGTGATGTGTATCTAATTACTCTTTAACAGTTTAGTGTCCTGTGGGATTTCACAACAAATAAAAAAGGTTAACTATGGACCTATGAGATTAGTATGGACCTGTAAAAAACAACTGTCTATCACAAAAAAGACAGCAATGCAATTGCCTTTTTTGATTGCTATTTTGCTTCCAGCCTCCCACTCCTTCTCCCATATAAGGTAATATCTGGGCTCTCTGTGGAATCAAAAATAAATTTTGTTGCTGCATTGGAGAAGTCCATTGAGTGTTTTTCTTTATATGTCTGTGGCAGGCTGGCAAGTGGAAAGAGGCCCAGAGACAGACTGCAATTCAAAAAAATAACTATTTTATTATAAATAAACACAAAAATGAAAGGGCACAAGGGCCAAAACAAAGCAATTTAAACACAAAGAAAGACAAAAAGCAAAACTTACAAAAATAACAAATTTCCAGGCTGGGCAATGCCTTCACTGGATTCAAACAACCCCAAAAACCAACCTGCTTCCTCAGCTCCCTCTTCCCAAATGAGAAGTAGAGGCCTCCTTTTATGTCAGGTGGCTGGGCACTGATTGATCGTTAATTAAACTAATCATCTAATCAACCCCAGCCACCTGAACACAATGAACCAAGGCAGGTAGGGGAATTTAACCCCATCCCTGCCAATTTCTAAAGAGCAGAGCTGTGCTCTGCCACAATGTCTGTAGTTTATATACGTACGCAATCATAAATCTGGACTTTCAAAAGGCCTTAAAGAAAGTGTCACATGACAGACTAATCCTCAAATACAGGAAGCACACTTATAGGGTAGTAAGTTCTTGTTGAGGCCATGCACAGTGTGGAGTGTCTCAAGGATTGGTGTTGTGACTCCTGCTGTGTCTTGTCGACATTAATGACCAAAACAAGGAGGAAAAAAAAAAAAAAATCAAGCATGCAACATTTGCAGCTGACACAAAGCTTGGGTGATCCATGTGCAACATATGTGCATTTTGTTTGTGCGAGATATATGTGTGTGTATATATATATATATATATATACACACACACACACATATTATATATAGTATATAATATATATATATATATATACACATATACACACACACACACACACACACACACACACACACACTCAATTTGGCGCCTCCCTCATATTAAAGACGACCTCGTATTGACGCCGCAGTCATATATCAGCTTTATAATAGAGGCCGCCCTTGAATAAACGCCGCTATCAATAAAGAAACATTACGATATTTTTTCTCCCCATACTAAAAAACACACTCACAGTAAACAAATAAATGCGCAACACTGACTATGTACGTGTAACACCCCAGAAGAGGGGTGTATCTAGCAACTATATTACAAACTAATGTACACACAGTTATTTTATGGTAGTACAGTTCTGAAAGAAAATGCAAGATAAACTACGTACAGAACAGCCATCCTTCTGAAGTTCTTATTGGTGGTTTTGTTTTGTGTTTAGTTCAATTGTAATTCCAGTACTCAATCCCTTACAAATAAAAAACAATGTGTTTACTATCTATGAGAAGATTTTGTTTGTTTCTCTTGCAGAGAAATTACAAACAAGTTACAGTGAGAAAAAAACAAAACAGTAGGATATATTGTAGTTTTTACAGAAATCAAGCTGATATTCTGAGGTAATTTCTGGTGCAGAAAAACATCTACACCACACTCTTGGACTGAACTGCAACAGCAGCATTGTCCCACCCCTTAACAACCAATGCACTCTCCTGACCTTCCAACTCCCACCTAATAGGCTCTTGGTAACTGTCACTGATAAATGTATTATAGTCAAATTAGGTTAGCCACTACACAGGTAGGCTACCGTATTACAGAAAATAAGTAGCCGTGATACTTCAAAAATGCCATAAATCATAAAATATAAATAAAAAATATTGCAACATTTGAAAATTGTAATTTTAATAATAAAGGTCACCCTCGTATAACAGGCGCCCTCTTTTAAGCCCCACAGTCATGGGCTAGATTGAAGTAATAAGGTATATATATATATATATATATATATATATATATATATATATATATATATATATATATATATATATCCTGCATCTCTCAAGGTTCGTTGCCCCTTTAAGAATGTAGACCCAGGACATGGAAATTGAATTCTATAGCGCTAGCATGCACTTTTAATAAACACAAACACAAAATAACACCTAGGCATCACTGGTCTACAGGATCATCCTAAATGTTAAACAAAGATTGTATGACATTGAAGATTGTTCAAATTCTAAAACTTGCACCACGCTAGTGCAGATTTTATTGACACAGCTGTTACAATATGTAGGGTTTCATACATACTGTAGAATTACAACTGTGACTAAAATGGAGTTTAATTTTATAAGCATTTATTTATTTATATGAGATCCAGATGAGAGGATGGTGTGATTAGTTAAGCTTGTGCTATTAAAGTAGAAGTTTAATGTGATGTTTTCTTTTGAGCCTATGCAACAGTTTCTTTTTTTTTTATTTTGTAGTGTTCATTGAGACTGTGAGAATTGTTGGTTTATCAAGCACTAAATAAAATATATTGCAGTTTAAAATTGAACAAGGTTGAAAATAAAGGGTAAACTGAAACTAAACACAACTAAAATGTAGACCTATCAAACTGATGTATAGAAGTAAATATTATATGATCATATAATAAATAAATATTTGCAGGAGAGAGGCATTATGATGGGTCTGTCTTGGTTGTTCCCTTTCAATTCGAAGATGTCCACCAAAACATTGTTATTGGAATACGCCTGCCTATTTCTATCAAAGCTGCCGATAGGCCCTCTCCCCTCAGTGACCCCCTCGGTCCCGCCTACCGAGGGTACTTAGCCGTCATGCAGGCTCACTCTCTTTTTGCTTCTCTGGTAATTGGTAAGGTGCCTTACTATCTACTCTCAAGAGGAAAATTAGGTTAGCAAAATTATTGTATTCAGTTGTCTCTAATGTGAAGGATTTCTCATGAGCTCTGTCATTAAGGTCATACCCTTGTCTCTAACTTGAGTTCTCCTTAGGGTCCTGGAGGTGGGCTGTATTAGCTCCCAATAGAGGATTTAAATTGCCTCAGCACATTGACAAACTTGACAGTTGCTCTACCTCCACAGCCAATTTTACTGAACATGTTGCCCTCAGCTTTCAGAACCACTGATCTATTTGAACTGTAAAGACTATCTGATCTGATCAGTAAATCCTCTTTAATTTCTGGCTGTCTGCACTCTGAAGGAAGAACGCAATTCTGGTACATCCAGCAGTCAGACAGGAAGCCCCAGGAGGGAAGTTGACTCCAGAAGAAGAAATGTCGAAGTCAAGAAAGCATTGATTTCAGGGGAGTAGATTTCTAGCTCTTATCAAGTTTCAGTAATATCAGCTTGTGACCTTTTCTCTTAATAGAAAATGTATTCACAATTTAATCGTTAGCTCCAACCTCACACAGTGCATAAACCAGGGCTGCTGATTGCACTAATTTTCACTGAATATTTTATAATGAATTGAACACAATTAGATTTGTGATCAGAAGTTCACTGACTATTAACTGGACTATAATAGTACCCTTAATTTCCTGTAAACATGGTGCATTAATATCCTCAACTATAATCATTCCTAGTTCATAAACTAAGTAAAAAAAATAATTAGTTATATCTATATTATATAATAATATATATATATATTATATGACATATATATATATATATATATATATATATATATATATATATATATATCCCACCCCTGGTCATGGAATGACGGTATGTACACCAGACCTTACTTAATGTGGTTGTTTGCAATTGGATTTTGTAGTAATAAATCCCCATATTTTATATTTTTTTTGCCAATATAAAAAAACATTCAGACTAGACAGCAGATGGGACAGTTGTTGCCACTGACTGCACTGCTGAGGAATTCCAGTCATTAGTATCCACAACTAGTTTGATGTGCACTCATATTTACTTATTTGTATAGGACTCCAACTGCCTGCCCTGCTTAAAGTATCAGACCAATTTTTTAGCGGTGTACTAAACCAGGAGAGCTCCTATGGATAAACCAGTCTGCTTAGTTAAACAAGGACCAAAAGGACCATGACGCTATTTAAATCGTATTTTATTTTTATTACATAAGAGTAGTTTTTATTTACTTCATGCTAATGTTGGAAATGGCTTTTACCAAGATAATCATGTCTGAAACCATCCCAGACTTAGCTTCACAATAATAATGCTTCAGTGCTTTTCCTCCAGGTAAAAATGGATTTCCTATTGGCCTGCTGTTGATAGCTGAAGTGTAATGCTGGCTTCAGGGATGAGCTTATTTGCAGCCTTTCTGGCGCATCAGCACACACAACGGTAATGCCGGTAATTCGGCATGGCAAACACCTGGAATGGACTGGGTGGAGCACTTCGCAGAGGTATTCAGATGGACACCTCCCGTCTTCTGCTTTTCGTCAACTAGTGCACCATACCTCAGGAAGGCTCGACGGTGATGCAACCCAAAACATACATAGGATAAATAAAAGCTTGGTGAAGACTGATAAAAAAAACAAGGCAGTTATGATGTTCACTATTTAGTGTGTGACAGACAGACCATTAAATGAAATGTATAATGTATATTATCTGTGCTTCATAGAACACTGATTTTATCCATGTGTAGATGGCTTGAAGTCCTGTCGGTGTAATGTGTGTGGGGAATATTGGGTTGGCAGGGAGATGGTTGAATTCCTCCCTGCCATGTGGGAATATGGCTCGGGCTTTCACTGAATTGGTTTCCCCACAAACACAGTACATCCACTCTTCAAAATGCCACCCCCCAAACAAAGGCTTTCTCTCCCTTTTTATACACCTGTAACTGGAACCTAATTAATCATCAGATATTCAATTACATTCTCACATGTATTCTGTCAGGAAGGAAATTACCCCTACCCCGGGGGCCGGGGTTCACGCCAAATCAATAATTAAAAATAACTCCCTCGCTCCCTCTGCTCGTCCTCACTTTCGTCTTCTCTTTCTTTCCTCGAATACTCTCATTCGCTCTCATTCTCTGTTCGTTCGACTCTGTTCCCTCACAGCCTCACTCCAGTCGAATCTACACGCATTCTCCTGTTTGCGGCTCGCCCCCCACCCCTTACTTATAGCCTTCAGGGGAGGGAGGGTCCTCCCCACCACACGCACTCCATATGCAGGAACACACACACACAGTCTAACGGCATGCCCCTTTACCCTTACGAAACAAAGAACACTACACGAGACACAACAAACAAGACAAACACAATGTCCAGGGTGATTCTATATAATTGCCCTGTATATATAGAAATCTTAGTGTGCTGTTTTTCCTATTGCTAATTTAGAAACTGTTGCCAGCTTGTGGTAAATCAGAGAAAGGCAAAACAGCTTGTTATACGTATTTCTAATTCCAATCAACACACATTTTTTGCTCCCCTCGAATACATGCAAAAAACTAAATGTTTTGGATATTAGTCCCAGCACTCAAGTATTATATAGATTTTTCCTTACTGAAATGTATTTTACTGTATTTACCATAAAAAAGATTATTATTATTATAATTATTATTATTATTATTATTATTATTATTATTATTATTATTATTATTATTAATAATAATAATAATAATAATAATAATAATAATAATAATGAAGACTTTATATCTCAAAATGTTACAATAATCCTAGAATTATTAGGCATAGTGTATCAAATAGGCATAATAGGCATATTGTAATGTACCAAATAATAACACTAAGTGTTTGAACAATGAACTCCTGTCCAATATATGTGATTCCTTAGCAGGTCATTGTTGGATCATTGGGTTTGGTTCTTGGTCAATGGTACTTTGAGAGAGGCAAAAACAGAGGCTATTTAATGGATTTACTTCAAACACAGAAGGAACCAAGTTTTTAAATGTATCAATATCTAATTAATTGGTTCCACTGCTGTTGTGAAAAAGCCAAAAAGAGAGAATCAGCTTGGTATTCTATGACCTTGACCTGGAGGTCAAAAGTCAAAGGTTTCCCACAATCCTTGTATATGGCGTAATCTACCTGTGGCAAAGACTTCCAAAACCAGCTTAGTTTTAAGACCCAATTTAAGACCCTTGCTCTTGCCTATCTCTCTAATTATCACACTGCCCCTTCCTATCTCCAACCCCTCACCTCTCCTTATATTCCCTCTTGCCTTCTCCGCTCATCCTCTACTGGCCAACTTGTTATACCTTTTCTTCCCTTGTCCCCCAGTGGTGGAACCAGCTACTGGGTATCCTCAGGACTGTTCAGATTCAGACTGACAGTGTCTTATTTACCCCACCTCCCGACTAGCCCAGGTGCATGGGTAAATTTAAAATCCAAGCATTTTACACTGTGTTTATAATTCAATAAATATATTTACATTCCTCACCAACGTATTTATCTATGTAAACATTATAAACATGTTTTTTTTTTTTTTATGTGTTTACCTTATCAGTCAAACTTATAGAATCCCCCTGTTACTTAGCTTATAATGGTACCTTCCTATAAGAATAACTGATCCTACGGTAGGTATTTTAAGGGCTTGAGCTCAAAATGGCTACCCTATGCTTCAAAATGGAGACTTCCCAGGAACAAACAACCTAGCACAGCCGCGCCAGCTCTGGGAAATATGTAATTATTTTAAACACATTGTATTTCTTGATGCTTCCTTTCTTAAGCTCGAGCACTTCTGATAAAGTTTGCATTTTCTTTTATACTTATTACTCTCAGCAATGTTAGTTTCGGTTCTTTGTTTTGTGTGTGTTTGTTACAGTCTCTACTAAGCCATCATCATGTGCACATCACCCAAGAAATATGCACCTTTCTTTGAAGAAACTATATATAATAGTATATATATATATATATATATATATATATATATATATATATATATATATATCCATTTTTATCTACTGCCCTTATCATTAGTTTGTTTATTTGGTTGCGTATCCTTACATTATGGAGTTGTAGCGTTGTTTGTTTCTTACCTTTGCATTATGGATTCGACTTCAGTCATAGACCTAGTTCCAGGAAAACAACCTGACAGGAATCGTCTAACATGACATCCAATTTATAAGTGCTGCAATTTTTCATTCTGCTGCAATCCTTCATTCTACAGTTCTGGAAGACCAGCAGATATCAATCCAGTCACTCTGTTGCCGAACATTCCTCTTTCAAGTAAACGCCATGCTCAAATTCACGTTGGTAGGAATGTAAATTTAGTCATATTGTTACTTGTTCCTTTTAATTTATGATATCGAGTTCTGGACTGCAACACTACGCTTATGCAAAAAGTAACTCTTCCGGAATTGTTTCAGCTTTAGTTAATAGAGACAGCTTTGTGACGCATATAAAATGTACCGTCAAGAATGTATCAGTGTTGTGATAGGTTGCCAAATTCGAAAGCGGTCACACGTACAACAGGATCACAATGTAACATTAATACTCTACTAGAGTCTTTCCAAATGTCGCATTTTGTACTCTCATGTCGTCATATTCATACAGTTGTTTCATCTCAGTCTGTATCACACTCATCACGTTGGTCTCATTTACTTACCTTCCATCCTACGTTGCTTATAGTAGGGTGGTTAGACTTTGGTGCTCTGTTCGATGTGGAATCACACAAACATGCTTAAATGTTTTTGGAAGTGTAGCAGACAACCAGTTATTTTGAGGTATGTGTATATTTTGCGATGATGGATGCTGAGATGGTTTTGCATCTATTTTGGGACTACTGCAGTGGTCATGCTCATGCACTGTTCTGTCTGATGGCATAAAGTCATACTTTGCTGCTTTTTGATTTATTTATTTGGTGTGACTGTATTTTAGTAACAGCAATAATTGCGGCTGTTGGAACTTATTTTCAGTGTTTAACAGTGTACATCCAGATTATCCTGTGCATTTGTTCTAGAGCCAAAATTGATACTTCTTTTTTACTTGCAAAAAAAACAAAGGACCAAATAAAAAATAACATTTCACAAAAGTCAATTCTGCAAATAGAATCTGCAGATAGTCAAAGAGGCAGCTGCAGATCGTGGTATTACAGACCAAATATAAAACATTGCTATTGAACATGTATTACATTACGACTAAGTCTGATATATTTGGGATAAACGGAAGTGGGTTCCTGTGCTGCACTGTGCCGCTGTCCTGTGTCATACTGCGTTCTGCTGTCTGTGCATTGAGAGATATATTGCTGTGGTTCTCAGCACTACATTATATAACAAAGTGCTCTGAATGGCTGAAGAATTCCAAACCAGGCATATATATATATATGTGTGTGTGTGTGTGTGTGTGTGTGTGTGTGTGTCAGTATAACTGCACAAGCGGAGTGGAATATCACCTGCAGAGGTCAAAACATGTCTGACAAAAGCTTTCAAGACTGAAACGTTGTCCGCATTAATTGTTCAGGATGTTTTATATGTTCATCTTTTTCAAACCTACTAATAACAACAGCTTCACACTCAATGCTAAACGTAACCTTTAACTTGGCATAGCTACATTGCAGTTTGTGAAACATGGTTCAGAAACTAACTACAATCTCATTACAGCCACAAATAGCCTATATCTAACAAACACAAATCAGAATACAGATGATTTATGTATGTATATATAAAATGCAATAACCA
This sequence comes from Polyodon spathula, assembly GCF_017654505.1. Lineage (NCBI taxonomy): Eukaryota > Metazoa > Chordata > Actinopteri > Acipenseriformes > Polyodontidae > Polyodon > Polyodon spathula. The sequence goes on along the minus strand of NC_054537.1, from coordinate 32,066,305 downwards.
AAACATTTCATATTAATTTCTTTATGGGTCCTTATTAGCATAATATGTTAATATGAATCATTGTGTAATCTAACAATTGATACAAATTAAATAAGTAAAATATTAATATATTGGTAAATAATACATTAGTAATATTTTGTTTTTGGAGATATTTAAATAATTTATGGCAAAGACAAGACAAAAGAATGCCAGCTATTAAAAATCGCAAATGCCTCCGCATAATACATCATTTTTCATATGTCACTAAAATTTTACACACTGTAGGTTTCGGAGAACATTTGAGCTATGTTTTCTGTTAATAGGTAGCTGAAACCTCCATTTATCCAAGTGTAAAATGGTGTCTTTCTGGAACTCTTGTTGCTCCCTGCTGAGTCAATGTGTGTTTGCCCAGTGCCAATGAGAGGATGAACCAGTAAGGTAATATAGTTTTAGATTGTCTGGGCTCTCTTTTTTGGCCTTCCAACCTCATTTGCCCCAGGCTATACCTATTATTAATTTATTCTGGCTTCTTTCTCAAAGCAATTCATAGCGAATACAATTATACCAGCATGGTCTAAAATACGGAAGGTGGTTACTGGATGAATTTTAACTCTGTAGTAAAAACGTCTCTGATTGTTCGTGACACATTCGTAAATTACGTGTGAAGCAGAACAAAACTGATTAAAATATGAGCTCTATAGACAAGGACAACATATTTACATAGATCTACTTTATAACCCCCCAGCTTGTTAATTCATTACGCAACAATGTATATTCACATCTTTAATGCAGTAACCTGTAGTACAAAACTAACACTTCAATTCAGGTAAGCCGCAACAGGTTTGAAAAGTTAAGGGAGTTAAACACTGTGACAGCAATCGTAGGATGTGGGATATATGGCCAGCACACACACAAAAAATTTAATAAATAAACACATAAAAAAACCTATCAAAATAAAGGTGTCGCAGAAATGGCGTGTGCATGGAGATCCCTCTGAGTAAGATCTACAATCCCTGATCTTTGTTTCACTACTATACAAACCCCGACTCTGGCTACTCGCCCAGCAGCAGTCTGCGGTTTCAGTTACTTTACGTTCTGATCTCGGGTCACTCTCACGGCGATCAGAGGATTACAGCAAGGTCTCTAGGTCTCTTTGTCCAGGTAGCATGAATGGTGTTCAGCCCATTCTCTTTGGCTTTGCAGTAGCTGGGGCCTCTTTATAGCCGACGACCCACTGGAACACACCTACCTGCTGATCACACCGCAGGCAGGCTCTCCCAGGAGCCTCAGGTACTTTGTTAACTATTTACAATAATTACAGTAAACACACACTATTTACAATACATTTACACACAAAACCCTGCCACAAATACAAACAGCTTTGAAAATAAAACCTTTATCCTGACTATTTAATACAACCATAAAAATCCTTCCTGAAAGAGACCTATTTAATTTTGTATATGACAGGTAGAAATGCCTAATGGAATGGAGTTGTTCTGTAAATTGAAGGAATTAAGTGCACTTTTTAATTCATGTCCCTTCTAAATTAGATTTTAATTTGCATCGTAACATACTGGGGTAATGGCGTGAAGCTGCTTAGTTTGGATCATGTCCAGAAACATGTCCTTTTTTTCCCCAAATTGTAAATGTAATACTCTTCAATCCATTGTACCAAGTCTCTAGTTCGTATTTCCAATGTTTGATTAACATTATGGAAATTTGTTTAACATATATAAACCCCAATTCTCTCTATGTATATATCTACTAGTGGTGTAACAATCAATCTATTCATCTATTATTGATCTGTCCTTAAATTTCTAGAGCTTCAATTACATATTGGCAAATTCATGCACCATAGACCCAGATTGAAAATGTCCTGTTGTCGGTTTGCATTAAAATCTTGCGTATGCTTCTTTTAGTGCTATTACGGTAGATAAATATCTGCACGTTGCTAAGATACGCACTTTAGGCATCTAGATTTGCCTTGGATATACCCTGTATTACAAGAGCACAGCATAAACCTTTATGTTATGTGCAATCATTTCAAAAGAATGCCAATATTAAATCTACATATTACCTTTTGTTTCAAAATATGTTGTGTTTGGATTATATGGCAATTCAGTATTATATAAAAAGAAGCTGAATTTAGTATGATAGTTAAATGTCAGGATTTGTGAGATTAATTCAAATGCTTTGCTTTGCTTTGGACATAAAATGTTAACAGTAATAAACAACCATAGTTCAGGTAGAAATGACTTCTGTTAAAATAGTATTTTTTAAAATTATTATTACAATGTTAAAGGGACATCTAATGCGAATGCGTGCATATTATTTTCAGTTGTTAAAAACTAAATTCCTTTGTATTTCTTTTTTTTATAATCGGAAGTGATCTAATTTGAATGTAAGTCATGCCTTTTTGTTTATCTATTATGCACAACAGTGTTTTTAGATATTGTATCTTCTGTTAAAAAAAAAAAAAAAAAAGTTCTTTATTTTGAAAAATAAAACGTCAATGCATCGATTGTCGTTGATAAATGCCTACACGATAACCAGATAAGAAATTAGGTTGCCGATTGCACCACTAATATCTATCCAGCTAACAATGTTATAAGAATGAAATATGTTTTATTTTTAGCTCAGAACCGTCTTACCTATTTGCCATGCTGATATGTTAAAGCATCATTCATTCTAACACATTCCCTGGGATGCTGGAGTCTGAGCAATCTCACACAGCTATTGTTTGTCAAACAGTATGTCAGGTAAGACAGACTGGCAGATCAGTTAAACTGTTGTCTAAGAGAGGTTTTATCTATTTATCAAGTTATCGACCTCCAATATAGTTTTACTGTACACTATTTTCTGTAAAATATTGTGAAATGTTGTAGAGCAAAATCATTTTAAAGATTTTTATTTATTTATTTTTTAATATCATGATTGTGGAAACATATTTGCTACTGCTAGTTAAAGACAATACATGTTTTGCCTGTAAAAATGTATTGCACAAAGATGAGAATAAATAAACATGAACTTAATAAACTGATGCCGAAGTGCACAAATTCACCCCACCCCCACAAAAAGACTAAAGGCTAGCTAGACTGTTGCCAAGAAGTCATTTCAGTTATTTCTGCCTGAGAGGCCAGAAAGGCTGCATACATTTGCTTCTCATAAAAAAGGAGATCATCTGCAACACTTTAGGCTATCATGCCCCTGAGATATCCACTTGACAAGAGAACTGAGGCACCAATGAGATGGCGGTTCACATTGACAGGTTTTTGGATAGCTTTTTTATATCTATAATTATGTTTTCAAAAATGCTCAAAGTGTAAAAAGTTTTTAGATTACTAAGGTATATTAATTAATGCAAAGTTAGCAGTAACACACCATCTGGCAGAGTTGCTAACTTAACAAACATATTATTCAAATTTACTACTTTGTCAAACCACCTTAAAGTCAGCTGGCTATTTATACCCCATGAACTCTGCAGCAGACTGGAGGTCACACTGTCTAACCCATTTCTTAAAGAATAGACAACTACTATGGACTACTATGTCCCAACACAGAATATGATTTTAAAGGTTTTATTTATAATTATGTAAATTAAAAGAATGCAAGGTATGTGAAGGTTGACTGGAAAACAAATTGGCATCAAACCTGCTTGGTTTGAGGGACTACTACCTGGCCATTTGGATGAATCAAAGAGATCCCCAAAAATCCAAGCAGGTCCCCAATGCCACAGGATATATTGAAGTACTGAGTTGAACGAAAGCCTTCTTAAGGATGTTTATGTCAGTTCTGATATATAATTGATATGTTTCTGATGACCACCTCTTGTTTGATGAGGTGAGTTAGTATTGAATTTAGTCTGAAATAATAAATCAAGGAGCCTTTTCTTGATTGGTTTTGCTCTTTTTTAAAATGAAGGTCTGGGTATCGTTAGAGACTAGATAAGTCATTGACGCATGGATGAATGAGGGAGTTGAACTGGCAAGAGGAAGCAGTTAATTCTGAACATCTTAAGAACACTAAGAAGGCCAGGAGAAATAAAGCTTCAAGAGTTTTTATCTAAAATGTTAAAAAAGGTAACCGGAGCAAATCGTGTGTGTGCAGCGAATAAGTATATCTATTGTAATGGGCAAACAAGGCTTAGATGTGAAAGCTTCAGTGTATTGGAACCCGTTGAGAAGTAAAGAAATTTGAGAATCAGTGAGAGCATGACTAGGAGAATCAAAAATTGATTTGTGAAAGAACTGAATGCCTGATGTGACCACTTTAATGGAAGTGCTTTTGTGAGAATTTGCGGTAGGTTAAAAAAAAAAGATGTGGTGACTGAAACAGGACATGAAGGAAAAGGAATGTTAAAAACTAGGAATGTACGAAACTTTTTAAAACTATTCCTGGCTGACCAGTATATTTGTAAGGTGCCAGGTGAGATGCTGAGTAAGGCTGTTTCCTGTGCTTGTAAGTTAAGGGGATAGACAGTATGATTTACAGAAATGTTAGGAATAGATTTAAACTCTTCGGGCCAAGAAGCAGCAAACCATTTTACATTAAAGTACCCTCCGAAACCATTAGAAGAAGCATCTGTAAAAAGCTGTAAATCTTTGGCTCATAGAAGGCATTCGTTATAGAAAAAAGTTATTCCATTACACTGAGTTAGGATTTATGTAGGTGGAATTCTTCATGACAAAAAGAATCAATGGTAATAGAATGAAACAGAGAATTGACAGATGTGGCAAGCTGAAGAATATATGAAATAAATGCACCAACCTATGGAATAATTCTCATTGCATAATTAAGGTGGCCGAGAAGAGACAGAAGTTCACATTTAGAGCAAGAAAAAGAAAAAAATTAAATAACGATGCAATCTATTTTTTATTTAGGGAGAGATGCTTTAAAGGAATTAGAATCTGCCGTGATTTCCAAGAATTCTATAGTTGTGGAAGGACTGACTGTTTTTTTTTTTTTTACGGCTAGAAAAATCCCTAGTCTTGAAAATACAGACTTGAGAAAAATACTTAGACTCTGCGCAGGGAGGGGGGCATGTCAACCAGTGAAGAAACAGCAAAATAAATCCTGTTCTAGATCGCCCCAATAAAGTGTTGATTCCACTGTTGAAGGGCTGCCTGAAAAAGCTTTGTGATAATCATAAAATGCAGTCGTCTAACTCACGACACCTGCTGAGGTAAACCTCGCAAATGATGTCTCTGTGATGATTAAATGCGGTGATAAACTCAGAAATAGTAAGCATTTTGAATGTGCGTATATCTGAGGATTTGAGAGTGATGGAGAGTTCTCCGCAATCAACTGATGAGCAAAGAGATTAAATGGAAATCTGCACCTGAACATATTTGCTGGTGGAGAGAGAGAGAGAGTGAGAGAGAGAGAGGTCTTGAATTGAAGATTAAAGCTTTATCAGGAGGAGGCAATAGAATGGCGTAGCTGTGGGGAAAAAGCAGAAGATACAGTGGGAAGAAGACCAGGGTAGCTGAAGAGAGACTAGCAAACTGGGGGCTGGCTGGATGCCCACGGAAGACATGCGAGAAGGGAAATTTGAAATGGAAGCAGAAAAACCCATGGGGGTCTGCTGGACACCCATGGGAAGATGTCGGTGAGGCTGAGTGAATGTGGAGGAGAGCATATTTTACAGGGAAGTTAACAGCGGGGGTCTGCTGGACAGTTGAGAGACATGGCTGTCGATACCCACGACGGATGAAGTGGGATTTCGGTGAAACCCGGGGCCATTGACGAGGCTGTACTGTTGACTGTGGCGTCCTTCTGGATGCCCACATTGGATGAATGGACATCTGAGACACTGGGGTTCGCTGGGGCCTGTTGGATGCCTACTAGATTCACTGGTTGAATTATTCTGGCTTGATTTATTGATAATAGTAGTTTTTCTATACTGGACAGGACAGCTGGGATGTTAATGGAACTGGAACCAATTGTCTGATGAAGATGACCGGGAACAGGAGCAGCAGTAGTGTTTAATGTGATGATATTAAAATCACTCACATGTCTTATTGAGGCTGGAGAATGAACTGCTGGATTACGTACTCCAAAATGGCCGTGCATGTGGAGGGCTGTACTGTGTCTAGTTACTGGAGAGCGACGATTTGTGATGACTTCATTGCAGAGGCGACTGGAATCAGGATGTGAGTTGATCTAAGACAGGTGGAATAAAAATAATTTTTCTCTGCAGGCAGATGAAGGGAATGAAATGTTCTTTTCACTGAGGCAGTTTTTAAGTTTTGAAATAGTCAATTTCTTAATGTCAGGAACTTCTCTTTTTTGAAGGGAGAGACATTAGTTGTGGCTAACAGGAGTACACGGCTGGGCTGAAGAATGGATTTGTGCAGTGCCGGGATTCAGTTTTTTAACCCTTTGCAGTTATGTGTTGGACCAGCTCTGACATTAGAATTTTCTCTTTCCAGTCCATCAAAAAGATGTAAAGCAGTGGTCTCTAATCGTTTTTTCTCCAAAAAGCCAGGAAAACCTTTCAATGGCAGAGTGAGACCGATAGGAGCCGAATGAAGCCGAAAAAAGGGCATATCTGATCTATCCATGCACCACAGAGATAACACGGACATAAACAACGGAGATAGCTGCTTTTGCATCCACCGCTCAGAGAATATCATGGACATTTGTAGAGCTTTTTGAGGTGTTATAGTAATAAAATAATGACTTGGATCACATTATTGAGGAGTTTGGTGATAAAACAAGTGATCAGGAGAGGATTTATCAGTATCTATAAAAATGTATGTGAAAAATACAGCGAACAAGGGGTGGGGCTTGGCTGGAGATGCAGTACTGATATCCTTTTGATATGCAGGGCCTTTTAAACCTGTTTTACTCTGAAAAAAAAAAAAATGTATACAGCGCGTGTAAAATAAACAGCGCGTGTGAAAATAATTTGGACCTGACGCGTTTGACAAGCGCTGAATAAATGGACCACTAAGGGTTAAGGAGAAGGGTCGAAGATTCCAGAGATTTCTTTTTCACGCACTAAGAGAACAAATACACCACCCTGTTAAAAACATATGACAATGAAACCGATCTGCTCCGGGTTGGTGAACAAAAATGTGTGCTAATTGACCAGCAATCTGGGTAAACTTTGACAAGCAAGACGAAACTGAACCTATAGGACTAAACCATTCTTATGTATATTTTTCAGGTTAACTTCTTCGCAACCATTTTTTATTCAAACTTGAAAATAATTGCTGTACTGAGAACACGACAACTTCAAGCAGAAGAAGGAGGTCACACCAGCAAACTATGCTTTTACAGTGCTCCCTTTCTCTACTGGCAACGTGGCAATGTTTCCACATTACTTTTTTTCATAATAAATGTATAAGACCAAACATGGTTTGACTTTGCGACGTGGATCTGGACCAAGATCCGAGCTGGGAACATTCCATCTCAAATAATCATTTTTTGCACAATAGAGTCTGTTGTTTTTACACATTGGTCAGTTGTACAGTACAATGAACAATGTGATCCACCTGAGTTATAGCCAAATATTCTAACCTGTTCTCTGGACACAAAGGCATCTTCTAACTCTCATAATAGACATGGATTGGTCTATAATCCTGATTAAATCTAGGATTATAATTTACTTATATTGCATCAGGTTTAACAAATAATTCTGGTTTAGCAAAGATTAATCCATGCAAAAATTTGAGATTTACTCTATCCCTGATAATTAATCAATTTCAAAGTGATACTGCCTTTTTCACAGTGCCTATTCAATTTGAGGTTAATTCCTAAAGCCATTGCTTGACCTATTAAACTGCAACAAGCACAGATAAATGTCTGACTGAAGAAAGTCAGTGAACTAAAGGCAGCTTTGCAGAAACAACCATTTATACTGCTATGCTAGTAAAAAAATAAATAAATACAGCAACAGAAGCATCCTTTCAAGTTGATTACTTTCTGACAAAAAACAAGGCAGCATTTAGGCTACAGATGCCGCATTGGTTAAGGGTGCAATGGCTGTTATGGATCATTATTCAGAGAATTCAAAAATAAGTTGGAGATAATGGCTGCTATACATGATGTGCAGCTGGGTCCAAATACTGTAACAAAAAGAGTGTCTGCATTTTCCACAGATGTCTGTCAATGGTTAGAAGGAGATTTACACCTTTAAGTGGTTTTCAATAGAGTGTGACAAATTTATTTTACAGCAAATTTGACCATGTGATGACTCCTGTTGTAAAATAGTTCACTCAATTTGAGCGAGAGCAAGTCACTTTAAGATCCTTCTCGACAAAGTGTCTTTTGCTTCACCCTGAAATAAGGTGGCTTAGCAGAGAGAAAGAGAGTTCTAAAATGTTTTATTTCTCTTGTATGAAACTAATGTAAACTGAGTTGTCAGACAGTATGTGGTTGCTTGACATGGTATTTTTAACTGATGTTACAGAGAAATTAAATTAAACTGTGAATTGCAAGGAATAAAAAAAACATTGCAAACATGGTTAGGGCTGTGAAAGCTTTCAAATGAAAGCAAACAGGTTTTTGGGTGTCCCTACTGCAAAAGAAAAAATGCAACTTTTTCCAATTGTGCAAAAGACTGTGGAAGGAAATGGTGCAGCTGCAGAACTTTTGGACACTAAAATACTCAAGGCTAAAGTGCGACATGAATTTGGTAAGCGATTTTGTGATTTTCAGCCATTGTAGCCTTGTGTTATGTTTATTTCAAATCCCTTTATTTATTTTGATGTCCGTGTCATGGCTCAACAAGTGGGATCATTGTTTAATTTGGATTGTGTTGAATTGGAAATGGAGATTATTAATCTTCAAAATGAATCATTCTAAAATACATAAAATATCTCACTGTCAAATACCTGCATTTCGCTAAATAATGTTTGAAATTATCCCTTTCGGGTTCTCTGTTGGTTGACAGGACAGAGCAACGACTTCGCTTTTCATTTTTTTCAATCATCTTGTATAGAAGTTCAAGCTCAGCACATCTACTTAAATGTACATTTATCAAGTTACACGAAGGCAGTTTGTATTTAAAGTACTGTATTTATATAAACAACAGCTGTGACCTCTTTGTGCAGTCAAAAGGGATGCAACACGATGCGTCCCATACAGCAAATAGTGAAGCTGCACAGCTAGCTGTCTGCGCCTGATGTATCGCATTCATCTGCAAAAGAAGTACTGCATGAACCAGGCTTATAGTTTTCCACGATTCTGAAACAAATAGCTTGTTGTGGAGAAAGACCCTGTAAGTTGGTACATTTCTGTTGTCTGATGCATTTGTTCTTCTGTCTTTACAGAAAACAGGTCACTTTCAATTTTTTTTTTGCATTTTAGATGTTGCCGATTTACATGCTTTTGCTCGCTCAGCTATCTCATCTGCTGCTGACCTATATAGATACACATAAATGCTGTGTGAAAAAACTAAACAATTTACAGATACTCACATTTATATTTTCAGCGCATGATAATGATTGTTTCAAAAGGAAATAAAGCAACTGCCTAATCAAAATTGTTTTAATATCCATTTTCAAGATTCATTTTTTCAATTCACGATTTTCACGGTTTCTGTGACCTCAGTGACAAAATCGTAGCCTTACACATGAACACTTTATTATTAAGGACTAAGGGGAACATTGTTATCATCGGTATGCCCAGTTCACAGTAAGATATGCAACAAATTCAACATGTGCAACTTCTACATACTTCTTCTGGGTCTTAGCCAAGGCGGGTTACTTGGCGCCATAGCCAGGTGCTGCGATGTTTGGCCTTAGTATTGGAAGACAAATGTAACATGACCAATAAGTTGCCACCAATTATCAAAGCATTACACACAAAAGACAATATTCCTCCATCCAGGAGAGCAACCACCAAGAAAAGGTGTCAAAATCAAGCCTCACCCAGGACAACTGGAGGCTGCTAGAGACTGGAAAATGCTGGCAGATGTTGGTCAACGGCTTATTTTTCCACCTGAGATTGCCACCACTAACCTTCGACCAGACATTGTCTTGTGGTCTGGATCAGCACGCCTTGTCCATCTGGTAGAGTTAACAGTGCCATGGGAGGATATTCTGGATGAGGCATATGAGAGGAAGAAACTTTGGTATGCTCAACTAGCTGCTGAAATGGAACAGCGAGGATGGAGAGTCCGGAAAGTCCGCTTGGAAAGAGCGTCCAAGAAATCTCTTCGGAGTGCTTCAGGGTGTGAATTTTCTCTTTTAGTTTCCGAACAACCTAAAACGGTTTAATACTGATAATACTATTATTAACTATAATCATTATGCAGTTGTGCCATTTTAATGGCTTTTTCTTGGATGAGTTTTCAACTCTTAAGTCTAATACTATTGTTATTATTACTCATGTTATTCAGTTTTATTTATTTTTTTTTGTGGGGGGGGTACTGTTTAAAAAAAAATAAAAACTGGTCAGTGCTAATTGGTGTTGAACAAGGCTAGGGTGTAGACGACTCCTCCCCTTTCTCCCCTTCAGTCGCTTCAAAATGTAAAACCTGAAATTAAAATATGTGGAATTTCTTTTTTTTTTCTCTCTAAAAAAAAAAAAAAAAATAGGTTAAGAATATACCTGCATACACCATAACGAGCCATTAGTCATTTTGAAAGTGAACGCTCTGAGAATCCAGCTCTGCTGCTGGAGAGGCCAGAGTGTGCTCCGAGCGCTCCGACATTTACCTCCTCCTTGAGTTTTCGACCGACACCACAGAGCACTCCAGGAGTTTACGAACGGTCAGATTGTGCTCTGACACTCGAGATTGAGTTTACGAACGCACCCTAAATGTAATGTTGAATTTCATTAGCTGACTGTGATGTAATGCTTTGTCGTTGACCACAGGAAGAACGCCTTTTTTTCAAATGATTGTATGTTTGAAAACAATGGAAAGAGACAGAGAGAACAGGCTGCAAGGGAACGAAAAAAACCTGTTACTACCCGATAAACATAATCTTGAATATCTTTTATGTTCCAGATGATATAATAAATGATAAATTCATTTTGTTTTTTGTTCGTGTTCCATGAAAATGTTTTGTTGTTGTTGTTGTTGTTTATCGTTCCAGTTCCTGTTTCGTTACGAATCCCTGGTCCCTTGCTAAATTAGTCCCTAAATAGTGCATTGGGAGGTTATAATATCACTTTAGACTCAGCACGGGGATGGTTAGGTTGAGATTACATTCATCACGGGGTCTAGTCAGCATGCAGGCTAAATACAGCTGCAGCGGTTGAACCAGGGAGACGCGAGAAAGTGCAGCCACTGACAAGAGGTGAAAGTTAGTTAGTGCCGCTCCAGCTGTTTTACATTAGGCTGTAATAAAGCACTATTAATCCCTGCCAGGGAAATTAGGGCTGAAACGACATCTCCGTGTGGTGATTTCCCCATGTTCGGGGTACAGGTCTATAGATATAGATATAGGTCTATAGAGGTCAAGATATCTGTTTGCCAAGATTACATTTTTTTTATAAACAGTAAGCATACAATGGATAAAGGTCATAGTGACCAACTTTTTATGTTATTAATTTGAGTTTACCATCTTGGTGGGGGATGAATATCACTCTCATATTTGTTTAAACATTATGTAAATTACATATCCCCAGTTTTACTAATAAACTAAAGGAGGTCCCTAGTGACCCATACAAATTGACTGATAATGTGACATTCAGTGGGTTGATAACAATTGAATTGGCTGAAATTACTTGTGTGGAAAAAACTAGGGATGCAAGGTTGGAAAAAAAACAACAACTGAGAACTGTTTTACTGCTTCAGTGTTTGTAAAATTCAAAAGAAATGAATTATTATAGCCAGAGGCTATACAAGATATAAGCTCATATTTAATGCAGATTCTTGTATTTAAATGAGAACATTTAATCTGTTTGCATTTTTATTAGGGTAATAATAATGCTGACCACCAGCAAAATGTTTTCGAGGAATCAAATCTTTAATGAATATGCAACGCAAGACACTTCAACAGGATAGGCAGCAAATACATCCAACAACTGTGTTAATCCAGAGACCGACGGTAATTAACTTATTAAAAGTGTTGGTTCATTAAATGAATATGCAGTGTCATGCATTCAGACCTCTGTATTGATCACTGCTGACTTGCTGGTCCTCCCCTAGCACTGGAATTCTGACACCACATATATCACATAACCTATTTATAGACTGTTAATTAAACCCAACATCATTAGCTTTTATTTTCAGCAGAACATTATTTGTGTAATGAGGGTTATCTGAAAAAATGATATCAAGACACTGCAATAAAGGGCTTAGTTCAGACAAGCTGTGAGGAATGAAGTAGAGGATAATAACATGCAACATTTTTTACAATTTGACCTTGATGCAGATTAACCATTCAAAGAATATAACCAAAACAGGCAATTTTTTCCTGTTTGTTTTTATCATTTATATATAGTACGTATGTAGAAAGTGAGATTTAAGAAATTGCCATTTTACTGCTTGGTTATATATAAAAAAAAAATTTAAAAAAAGAAAGCAAAATAACCCCACGCTTTCTAAACAAAGATGTATGTTACAGTGTGTAGACCAAAACGTAAACCATAAACAAATCCAAAAAATGTCTGCACTGAAAATTTAGAAATTATTTCCTTTATTTCAAATTACAAACATTTTAAAAACAAATGGCAATTCTCTCAGTCACGAACATGTTTTGCCTGTAGGCTTCATCAGCGTTCACAGGTGCCTGTGATACTGGGACCTTTCAAGTATGTATAATTACTCAATTAGCAGAGATGTTAATCATTTTACAATCAATAAATAACATATTATATTCAATATAACACAACATGTTTTGACTAATCCTTGTCATTCGGTACATGAACAAAGAAATGAATGGCATATTATGCAATGTGCATTTATCAAACAATATATCAATATGATACTTAGGCTAACAGGTTAAAAAGAGTTATACTAATAACCCAGAGAATATAGAGATTGGAGCTGAATGTATACAATTAAACAATTAATAGCAGTCATTACTGAATATTAAACAGTAAAGACACTCATTCATACCAAAACATCAAATTAACGAACTAAAGATATGGAGATAATTCAAAGTCTTCATTGAGTCCCTTGGGCATTAATGTGTTTAGTTTTACAGAAACGTTTCTATTACATTATGCGCAAACTTACTGAAATGCCTGGCTACCGGGGATGTGGGGGCCATTGCGTCTTACTGTACTTTTATGTTCGCTTAATCTGGTTTTGAGAGGTCTATGGGTTTTGCCAACATATCCATGGCCACACGGACACATTAATAGATAGACTACATTAGATGTAAGACAAGTAATCCTTTGTTTGATGGAAAAACGTTTACCTGTTAAAGGATGTGTAAAGCTATCTTTTATATTTTAACCCTTTTAAAAATAAGAGTGGAGGATCTTTGAATGTAGAACCCAAACGTATGTCTGTAGATAAGATATTCCAATGTTTACACATAATTTCTTGTAGAGCACGACTATGAGGATTACATGTAAAAATACTGAAAGGGTCTTTTTAGACTTATATATAAAGAATGTGTGATGTGTTTTATTCTAAAAATAAAAAGTAATAAATAATTTTGAACTTCAATTACCAGATTATCAGCACTGAATTCAAGGATAAACTGATAGTTCTCATAATCAATAGCTCATATTTGTGGCAGTGTCTCTTGACCACTGACAACAAAACCGCAATATCAAACTGACAAACCCCTTTAACCCACCCAATATAAAATCTATTTAAGCTTGCCACTTCCTTTTAAGAAGTGTAACTATTGTTCTACAATTAGTCAACCAAGATCAAATACTCTATTGCTCAAATAGCATCTTGATTTTACTTTTAAAATGTACAGTACACAATTAAGAATTACAAATTGTATGTACCATGCACAAATATTGTGCATCTTCCACAGGAAGTCCAATTTGATACAACTGGAGTTTAATGGTTACTCTATGATAGACCAGATGGACTTGTAGTTTAGAGAGCCCTTTTAAGACCACAGTGGACCACTTTAGATTTATGAGTTTCAAAACATCAACAGAATGTGAGGAAACAAAAATGATATATAAAGTGAATCTTAACAACAAGAATAAAATGTCTATACCCTTACCAAGTTCCTCTTTAAGTTGATGACTGAAAACTATGCTTGATATCTGAGGAATACGGACACTGTACATCAGAACAGCCTGTCTGTTAAATAAAAAAAAAACCTGAACATGTCAAATTTATAATCATGTGCTTTCCTTTATCACACAACCTCCTGTTAATGACTGCACCGCAACCACTGTGATTACTTTTGCTCATGAAAACTTCAATCGCTCAAGAGCTAAGATGACTTGATACATAAGTCCGTAAAACCTGACTAATTACATGAGCTTGGATGCTTTGGTAAATGTCTGCCTATGCAGGGAGCTTTTCCCACTGTTACGCCTCTTTCAGACAGTTTTTATAATGTTAATTCCATCTGCATCATGCAAATGTTCCTCAGTAATTCCATTCAGCACACGTTGTTGTTGTTCCAATAAAGTGTTGGGTAACAAGAGGGGAAGTGACACAAATTGTAATATAAACCTTAAAAGAAACTAAGTTGACAACCCCAACATTACTTAGGTATTTTTTTTTTTTACCTTTTTGGGTTGCTTTTAGATTTTGGATTGTTTTTTAAATTGTGCTTGTAGGCCTGTATTGTCTTGTCATTTTTTGCTGGTTCCATCTGTTCTGTGGTACGGTATAGTTGCAGCGAACATCAAAAGGTCACATATTTAAAAGGTTAACAAAACCCATATTGGAATTACAATAACAATGATTGCATTTCATTGTATGTTCTTGGTCCACTGTGAATGTAAATACTGAGCATGAAGATAATGTGCTTGTTACAATTGTAGATTTATATCCTTTACGGCTGCTTTCACAGACCCTGATTAGCGCTAATATTGGACTACCTAAATGTTACTTTAGGTAAGGATGTTCAAGACTAGTACTAATCTGGGTCTGAGACTAGCTGGTAATGTTTTGTTATATGCATTTTGTCACTTTTAATCCCACAAGATCATCTGTTGTTTGAATTCAAGGCTTTGTCAATATAATATATTGTCAAAGTCTAAAAACACGAGTTCCAGAATGTCTGGTAATGGAACTTATGCCTCTATAATCATTTGCTGTTAAATACAGAAAACAAATGTGTGTTCTAGTTCTTTCCAACATTTTATTGGAACAGCTTTGTATGAAGCTTATTTTTGAAGTGCTACCACAATCTTTGATATGCCTCAGCCAAGTAAAGTGCAGCAAATCTGTATTCATCACATAATAATGTGTGACTATTATTTGAACCAATTCCACATCTAGTTAACCTGCAAGACAATGCAGATATAATTTAGTCTAAAAGGGTAGCTTATTGTCTTGCTTTGTAGACAGGGGTAATTATTATAAGCTTTCTGTGAAGATAATTTAGACTGTCGGTGAAAGACAGCTTCTTTTCAGGCATATTATGCCACCCTAGCTTTCAGTAAGATTGGTAGAGTCAAAGCAAAGTGCTTGCCTAGGGTCACATGGGGGTCAAGATGTTCCTTGTTTTAGAATATTATTTTAATTATTTAATAGAACTGACTGAGCCCTTAGCTGTGCCTGCAATTCTCCAATTGATGTATCAACATAGATTACAATTTGCCTGGGTAGCAGCTTATATTCCACATTACAGATAGGCAGTAATCAGAGAACTGAATTTGTGTCAAGAGGAAGCTAGAACAGTCTTACTCTGCAAGCAAATAAAAACAAATTCAATTACCAAATAAATATATAATAAGATGCATTACTGGAAAAATTACATGAAATGTCTAAGCCAAAAGTAGTGTTTAGAGGTGGTGTAGCTAAAAATATATATTTCAGACTAATTGTTAATCAAAAATGCAATGAATTCACCATTTTAATACTTTGATTAATTGTTTTATTAAAAAACAAGTCCAGTTTGGTGTGATTTCATCAAGACATTACATGTTAAAACAGTTAATTTCAATTGATTACCAATGCAGTTCTTCTACAATCAAAAGAACAGAATTGCATTGGACTGTGTTGAAAATTTCCTGGAATTTTCTGTATGAAAAAAGTGCTTTGTACCATCTGGTGTTTTACTGTCCTACCAACTGTGCAATTGGCTCTGTTACTTTGTTTACTGAAGACTGAGCTTTTGACACATTTTTCTTTTACCCTGAAGCAATTTTATTATTTTAACCTGTCCTCACTGTGCTCTTACCAGTTACACATGGGATTAGCAAAGTTACCTTTTCAAACTAATTGGCTCATAAAAAGTTGTAGGGGGTAACTTTGTTCTTTCTAAATAAATAAAATCGAGAGCAATGGTAGTTCATTGTGGCAAGTTATAAAAAAAAGACAGCGAGAACTGTAAGTGACTCTCTATACAGTATGGATACTTTACGTGCTTCAGTATGTATTTTTCAATATAAGCTGCCAAAGTCAGGTAAAATGTCCATCTCCTCCTCCTCTTTCTTTTTTTTGTTCTTCCACTGTAACTTTACAGACCCCAAGCACTTTTGTATTGCAGAACATCCAAGTTTAATGACAATTTTTGTTGACATGGAAATAATACTAGAGAACACACTTATTGTGACATCTATATCATTTATATTAAATTATTTCTGTTTTAAAATTGAACATTTGCCTGTAAAAAATATTTATATAAATAAAGGTCTTGTATACCATGGGATTTGAACCTACAATCTTCAATTTGCAACTGGGTTGTGTTAACTGTCAGCGCTTGACGATTAATTGAGACAAGCAGTATTTTAAAACGTTAAGAATTCTTGGGCCTAGTTATATTTGAGATTTTTCGAGTCACCATTCATCTTTGTCATCCTCATTCTGAGATTCTGATCATGAGCTCTGAAAATATTTGGTTTCTTGTTAGTGTAATGCTCATTGTGGTCCCTATTGGCACAAGGAAGTACGGTTTATTCTCTCGATACTGGTTGATGAGAGTAACGCTATTTGTGGTCCCCACTGGACAAGAAGGAACATCAATTTCTGAGAATTAGCTATGCTGATGGATAACCTATATATTTGGTAAAAGTACAATATAAATAAATACATTAATATAAATAGAGGTAAATGAATAAATACATTAATACATAGACATTTTTATTATTTATTTATTGTTCACTAACATAAGCACTGCCATTTAATACTGTATGAAATGAAAATAAATATTCAACAGTTCTTGTTGAATTGTATATTAGTGAATAGGTTTATATATATATATATATATATATATATATATATATATATATATATATATATATATATATATATATATATATATATATATTATATATATATATATATATATATATATATATATATATATATATATACACACACACACACACACACACACACACACACACACACACACACGGGTCATCATGCTTTCATATCATGCCACAGCCACAAAAAATTACTTTACAACAGCACACCCATCACGCCCCAATGTTTCAAAAACAACAGCAAACAGACTGCTATCGCTATAGCTTGGGGGTAAAGCGAAAAGAAAAACAGAAAGGTTACCATCACAACGAAGAGCTAAAGCAACGACAACAGCTGGAAAGTTACCATAAGAATCTAGAGCTAAAGCAATGACAACAGTGGAAACGTTACCGTAAGAATCCACAGCCCAAACAACGACAACAGCTAGAATACTACCATCAGGATCCATACCCTCAAAGACAACAACAGCAAGAACAGTATCACTGTCACCCAGAGCTAAAGTGACAACAGAAGCAGGTAATTTACATGACAACTCAGAGCCAAAGCAACAGCAGCAGCACGAAACTTACCATGACAACTCAGAGCCAAAGCGACAACAACAAGGTTACAGTGATGAACCAGAGCAAAAAAAAAAAAAAAAAAAAAAAAAAAAAAAAAGCCTACATAAAACAAACATATATCACAGTCCCTGGCTTCCAAACTACTAAAAAAACAATACTATCAGAACCCACAGAGAAAGAAAACTTCATGCAGGGCACATTATGCGGACAACATTTTGCTTGAGAGAGCTAGAAGACGACAAAGTTGCAACATTTACTACAGGGTCAAATAAATAACTGTAGGCACCGTCTCCAAAACCAACACTACATCACAAAACTTATGAAGAACTTAAAAGACAGAGTCCTGCAAAACTCATGATAGCAACATATCTTGTTGAACTTTCTCTCTAAGTTTCTGTGAAAGTGCATAGAAGCTTAGTTCGAGAATTTGTTGCATTACACTGCAAAATACATGCACTTCTTACTAAAATAACTATACAGAATGTTTACCAAATGGCAAACCTGATATGTGGCACAATTCAATACACATCTGTGGCAGGCTGGCGAGTGGATAGAGGCCCAGAGACAGACTTCAGTTCAAACAAATATACTTTTATTATAAATAAACACAAAATGAAAGGGCACAAGGGCCAAAACAAAGCAATTTAAACACAAAAAAGATAAAAAGCAAAACTTACAAAAATAACAGTTTCCAGGCTGGGCAATGCCTTCACTGGATTCAAACTTTCTAAACAACCAAAAAACCCAACCTGCTTCCTCAGCTCCCTCCCCCCAAATGAGAAGCAGAGGCCTCCTTTTATATCAGGTGGCTGGGCGCTGATTGATCGTTAATCAACCTAATCAACTAATCAACCCCAGCCACCTGAACATAATAAACCCAGGCAGGTAGGGGAAGTTAACCCCATCCCTGCCAATTTAAAGGGCAGAGCTTTGCTCTGCCACAACATCAAACACTGAGGCTTACTTTCGGGAAGCAATGTGTGATGCCACTTTTCTATCATTCATTCTCATTATTGAAAAAGGACAAAGCCACATTTTTCCTGATGTGCCACCAAAAGAGCCCAAAAACAATGCTCAGCCTGAAGGGCAACCAAAGCAAAAACAAAGCTTACACATATGGCTGTGTCATGTGAAGATCTGTCGAATTGACTCCATCACTGATCTTGTTCCTTGTGTATTGGACATCCTTCAAAGCATTGTTTCAGCAGACCCAAAACATGCACCTGCATTTATGGACACATTTGATGAATGTGCTAATTAGGCATTTGGTGCACCTAACAAAGCTGGCCATCACAGTACTTGCTACATGTCTGGGAGCATTTGTAAGTCATCATTTCACTACCTCCGTACACTTTACTTCCATTTTCCTGTAAGAAAACTTGTTAAAACATGTATACTGTGCTCACAGTGTACCACAAAATAATGTCCTTGCAAAAAGCATTGAAAGAAGGTGATGAAGACACTATGACAGCAGTGTGCAAACCTTACATGGCTACACCACATTTGCATCCTAATGACGATGACCAGTACTTCCACAAAGTATCACTTACAATTTCTGACTTACACACATCACTCGGCTGACTGACCAAAACACGCTTGTGCTTCCTGTGACAAGTTTTGCTGCAGAAGATATTATGTTGCAATACTTCACTTGCAAGCAACACTGGACAATCAAAAGTGGATAGATCTAATGATTTATTTAGCTAGTACCGAGACATGTTTGCAAATACTGCCTGCAACAATTTCGCACCAACAACCTGCCATCCAAATATGTTCTCAATCAAATGGCTGTTCACAGGATTCTTGCTAAAATGTTGTGCCTCATATGAAAAGATTTTGATTCAGCGTCCAAAGGCTTTTCAGGCTGTATCAGGAATGTCTCCAGTTTCCACAAACAACAAGTTGCCTCACCAACAGAGGGTTCAGAAAGTGCATTGCCGAACCTTTCACCTGCCCTTGCCTATACAGGAAACACTAAATAAACTGCCACCACTGAACCAAGCCCTGCCAGATGACCTGGAACTCCACATCTTGGTATGCAGTGTACCAACCAAGTCCAAAATTGTTTGGGAGGACATTATGGATGTCAATAAAGTCTACAATGCTTTACAGAAGCTGAAGAATATCAATCCTGTGTACAAACATGAAATCTTACCACAAAAGCCATCAGACTTGCTTGTCAATCACAACTTGGACACGTTCCAATGCAGTTCTGACAATCAAGAAGGTGAGACTAAATTCAACGTAGAAGAAACAAGACTAGAACAACCTCACTCCAAAGAGGCAATCCTGTGTAAGTTTGAACCAGAGAAAGAAAGATGATGTGTTTGTAAGGTACTGCACGCAGGCAATAAAAATGTACGTTATAAATATCATACGGGAGATACTGAAATTGAAGAAATCTTTGAAAAAGACCTAGGAGTTTATGTTGACTCAGAAATGTCTTCATGTAGACAATGTAGGGAAGCTATAAAAAAGGCCAACAAGATGCTTGGATATATTGTGAAAAGTGTTGAATTTAATTGCTAATCAATGAAGGAGTAAAGTTCAGAGTGCTGCTATTCTTGTAAATGTGTGTGGCAAAGTGGTTGATAGTGTGCATGTGCAGGTGATCAGTGAATAGACAAACAATTATAATCCAGGTGCAAAGTTTGTTTAATGATATTTTTATGTCCAATGCCTGACGGCAAAACAAACAGTAAATAATAATGATGGTAAGTAATACAGCGGCATGTATTACTTAAATTATAAGTCTAACCTTGGTAAACAATTGCTGCCGCTCCTTCAATCCGCGGCTGCCACATAATTTCCCTTCCAGGTCAATGAGTTAGTGTACCAAAGCTCCATCTGTTTGCTACATGACACAACGTCCTTGTAACCCTCAGAGCGAAGTGTCAGGCCAAGTAGTCCAGAGTACTCTGTTCCCGTTACTTAACGCCCTCACAGGTCAGGAGGGAGATTTACCACCAAGCATCATTGTTTTTCTGTCACAATGTGAAATTAACAAAAGGTGACACCTTTGCAAAATACTAAAAATTTTGGAAGCATAGATGTCACATGTGGTTTTAACAGTTGTGGGTAAACACTGTATGGAAGAGCCAGACACAGAAGATTTTCTTTGCCACGCTGCACAAGCGTGCTGATTTATTTATATAATTATGGCAGGTGATGTTGCACGGTTCTGCCCCTAGGGTACCAGCAATGGTAGTGCCAGAGTAGCGAGGAATAACACAGTGCAAATGACGTGACCTTATCAGCAATAGAGTCTAAACATGGGCTGAGTGCTCCCTCCGCTATAAGGAGGGTCTTGCTGCCGAAGTACATGAGCTACCCGCCCCTCACTATACTGTATGGGGTTGCTCTTGATTCCTCTAAACTAACCCTTCACAATGGCACAGGCGAGTGCCGGTTTCACACATGGAGGCTCTGGTTGGAATATTAGGGTCATTTATTCTTAATGGTTTTGGCTGGCTCTCCTGAGCATAAAGGGCTGCCTCTGTTGTTTCTTTCTCTTTCTCCCAGAGTAATCCTGCACCATTTTCGGCCATAACCTCAAGCAACCCAGTTTTGTAGCACATCTTCTTTTTGTTTGGTCAGACGCTCCACAGTGTCCGCCCCTTGGCCAATCAAGTATTCACGATAAACAGACTGAGGGCTGTTTAATCTGAGGTGTCTGCAGACCGACACAAAGGTGGTGGAACTAGTGATTAGGGACTTGCTGTTCGCAGGCGACTGTGCAATAGTAGTTCACTCCCTAGAGGACATCCAATTTATCACCATCTGGTTCACACAAGCAGCCATTTGCTTTAGACTCAGCATCACCCTGAAGAAAACAGAGGTCATGTAACAGCCAGCTCCATCCAAGAATTATGTTGAGCTATCAAGGGCATCCAACTTAGAGCTGCCAATCCGTATCAAAAAGGTGTTCAGGAGCATCATGAAGAAGACGATAGAGAAGAGTGTTGGTGCCAGTACGCAGCCTTGTTTTGTTCTGTTTGAGACTGGGAAGGGTACAGAGGATTCTCCACGTTCCTGTACCCTGGTCATCATCCCTTCATGGAAGGATCTGATGAGGATAGAAACTTCTCTGGGCAGCCAAGTTTATGAAGGATTTTCCACAGGCCATGACGGTTGATTGTATCAAAGGCCTTCGTCAAGTCTATAAAGACAATGTATAGATCTTGGTTTTGCTCCAAGCGCTTCTCCTGGATCTGTTTGGCTGCAAATATCATATCTAAGGTTCCTCTGCCAGCTCTCAATACACAATGTGATTCTGGGAAGACACTGTCTACAAGTTGCTCAATCATTCTGTTGAGTATTACTCTTGCCAGTATCTTCCCAGCAATGGAAAGAAGAGAAATCCTGCAGTGGTTGTCACAACTGGCTCTGTCGCACTTCCTCTTGTACAGGTGGATAATTAATACTAATAATTAACTTTGAAATCCTGGGGCACTGACCCATGTCTCCAAATACACTGGAAGAGTTGTGTAAGTTTTCTGTGCATGTAATCATCCCGTTGTTTGAAGATCTCGTCTGATGGCTTCGCCAGCCTCATGCAGTGATGGTGGTAGATCCAGCTCTGCCAGTATTTCTTGCTGTGGGATGTCATTCAGAGCTTCTTCAGACATACTGGAGGGGAGATTTAGAAGGGAGTTGAAGTGTTCTGCTCTTCCCTGTCAGGACTATCTGCTGAGCGAATGGGTGTACTTCTGTTTAATGCGGGGCTATAGACAGCTGGAAGACCCTGGTAGAACAATTTAGTGTTATGTTTATCGGCTGCTTCCAGCAGTTCACTGGCTTTCTCCTCCCACCATTTGTCTTTCATCTGCCGTAGACAGGTTTGAACTTGGTGCTTGCCTTGGAGGTAGCAGGCCTTCAGTCCTGTGGATGACTTATCAGCAATGTATGCGCTATGAAGTGTGTGCATTTTGTCCAAAACTTGACCTATCTCTCCATCCAGAAAGACATTCTCAGGCCTATTAAATACTCCAGGGTGAGATAGCTATACAACAACTTCAGTGTCTTATCCTGCTCATCAAAATACTGCTGCTTCCACCGTATGTCCAGTTTTTTCCCTCTTTCTCCCAAATGAAATTCAACACTACTATCAGTTCAGTTTCCACTCTCATCAAGGTTCTGCTGCTCTCTGAAGAACTTAAACTCCATCTCAACAAAGAATTTGTCAATTACCACATTTCTGGGCTTTCCCACTGGTTTGACTATCTGCCATCCACCTTCCTCTCAAAAATCCTTCAATCCGCTCTGAAAGAAAAATCAAACATGGACTTCTTATTATAAATAGAAATCTCCAAAGGCTTCATGGCTGATTGCTCCTTTCGTAAGCCTCTCTGCTCCCCAGGGGTTCCTCCATCAATAGCATCGACAACTTGACAGCTGATCTCTTCTGAAAGGGGTCCTTTAAGGGGTTTCAGTAGCAAATTAATTTATTTTACACATTGTTTTTCTTTTGAACGTAATTGTAAGAGATTCAAATAACATGAAATTATGAAAATATAAATCTCATGCCAAAATTGATTCATATGACTAAATCCAATATACTAACCTTAAGGATTTTCTGGAAATATTTTGTATCTTTGTGTTCTTGGTACTTTAATGCTTAACACCAGTATACTTTTCCATTTCTTTTGTGTTTACTGACATTACATTAACTATCCTACCGAGTAAGATTGTGTTTCATGGAACAATGACAGTGGAAGTGTACCAATTAGTCTAGGGTCTGCCAAGATTTTACAAACCGATATAAGCACCATATCCTAGTCAAATGACTTGACTCTTATCATATCAAAATGAACAAGACGATAAGGGTATGCATAAAACTAGTTACATTATTTGGCAGGTAGCACAAGAAAGGGAAACAGATGAATGAGAGTCAAAAGGCTATTTTCTTCTTCTAGTGCCATCTGCTCAAATGTATTATTAGATTTACTGTAATTGTTACAACTGTAAATGCTAGGAATATATGCAGATGCCATATTAGACAGGAAATAATGCAAAAACAATTGAAATTAAACAATAATATATCCCATAATATTGTAAGCTTTATTATGTCTGTATATAGTAGTTAAATAAACTGTGACATATTTGTTTCCAGGTTAGGACCTATTTACTGTTCTTTGGTAAACTTTCATAATCCAAGGTCCATTGCAAGGCACAAGGTAGATGACTGTTGATCGAAATAGAATGTTTAGATTTAAGAAAAGCAAAACAGAAGCAAAGCAGAACATTCAAATGTTAAATAAAGTGTACATTAGATAATTAAAATGTTTAAAATAACAATAAAGCCACCACTTTCTAATTGAGATAAAATTCAGATTATTACTTTGATAGTTGCCCTTGTCTGTAGGGTAGCGTCCACAGAACAAGGACTACCCTGTGGCTTGGGATATTACCTTCCTGAAGTGTTCAACTACTAGACCTTAATGCTTCTAATCGGGATTCTTTAATTTAAATAATAACAGAACATCAGTATATGGTTGCATGGTAATTCAAGATGTATTTATGCCATGCAAAATAAAGTCTTAAAGTTATACATCACTGAAGTGAATAGTGAATATTGAATATTCTAGATACCTTATAAAACATCCTATGTCAACAATTAACCAAAAATAGAATGACAAGTTGGCATGGATTAAGTTAATGATTAGTGTGTATGTCCACAGATTTTTCTTTGAAACCACCAATGTCTTAAGCAGGCTGAGCTATGGTGGGTAAGGAAAAAGTCCCAAGTAGAATTGTATGTCTTTTTTATTTTAAACAAAAATGTTAAGCAGTATTTCATAGAAACAAATCCTGTCCAGGCTGCCCATTCTTTGGACCTTGACGGTTGGTATTTATATATATATATATTAATATATAATAATATATATATATATATAATATATTATATAGATAATATTATATATAGGATATATATATATATATTTAATTAGTTACATTTTCTAAAATTTAAGCTTAACATTGATACATTGATTCAATGTAATAATTAAAGATACAGATAGAACAAAGGCCTGGATTGGAAGTCAGGAGCCTATATTTGTTGTGGCTGAAAGTGGATGTAGCTTTTATACAGCTTTGGAAAATGCATCTGTTGTGAATGGTATTTGGCACGTGACAAGGAATGAGAAAAGCTAATTTACAGAATTTATATATTAGACTCCCTTAAATTGCATGGGTTACAATAGCCAACTGTGCAAATACAGCTAAGTATTTTAGGGCTAAAAATGTCAACAAATAAAAACCAATAAATGAAACGTCTTTGCAAGTTAACTACCCTTTAACTGGTAAGTATTGTGAGTAACAATTCTTAATAAAAAAATAAATTAAAAAAAACGGAACTGTCAGTTATTATTAATAACATGAATACTCTCAATTCTTACCTTTCGTATATCCTGTGTTGTCATCTCCCTCTTTCGTGAGCCATTGCAGCAGGGATGAAGAAACCTTTCCTCTAATCTACATTTGGGCTGACAGTTCAATCCAGAGAAGCTTGGATGGAAGCATCTGTAACAGGCTGCTGCTGTTTACTTGTGTCTGTCACCCAGGTCAACCCTGCTTTATTAAAAGCAGTGTGAAATCGCATAGCCAACCCGCATGGCACCAGGTCCTGACCTGGCTAGGTTCTGACCCGGGTAGAGCATGTCAGTGTGAAAGTGGCTAGATGATCCAAAGACACATTACATGAAGAGCACTGCAAAATCCCACCATTTGCATGCAACATCCCCTTTAAATAGCTCTGAACACGCTCTTCTGTTGAAATTAATTTAGCTTTTGTGATTAGTCAGCTGTCTGCATTTTGAATGCAACAGTATCTAAACAACCATTTTAAACTTCCTGGCTCTGTCTCGCATGTTATGTCATTGTACAATATGTGGGATTCACCAATCATAAAGCCGGTGTTTGTTTGACCCCGTTGCAGTAGTAACCAAATGCACGGCATTGATGCCGGACCGTATAAAGCTACTGTAGCGCTGCTTCTACTTGATAAAATTATGAAATGAACAGGGGAGGTGAAGAGTAATTGTAAGGAAAAGAAAATGCATATTATTCATGGTAGGCAGTCAAATACACACATTTTGTGAAAAGGCCAGTATGATCTCTGTGCTCAATCTGTATCTAGTTATTACCTCCTCCTCCTACAACCCTAGTAACGTCTGCCTGGTCCAAAATGCTCTCTCCCTGACTTCTATAAGTTACACTACACTACATTCTAGGATAAGGTTTTGTTACAATACTTTATCAAGCTTACCTCAAGTTGGAGACACCAGTGATCTTTAAAACAAACATGAACAAATAAAAAGATGTATATATTTATTTATAAATCAAAGAAGTGATGAGATGCGTGAATTAAACAAAACAACTTATTAGAAGAACGTTAATAAAATACAGCAGTGTGTTCCAGAAAGAAACCTGTGGTTATACACTTTCCTTTGGAATACAAGCAACCAATTACTTGATTACTATTGAGAAAAGTTTTCATTCACAGCAGCGACCTGGTCATCAAGCTCTCAAAGCTGCAGCTGAATGAGTGCATCTATGCAACACAAGAGCCTTAAGCTGCAAAGCATAACAATATGTGCATACATACTTCTTACTTCCTTAAGAAATTAGAAATATATTTGCAAACAATGTATTTAAGCTATACAAAGTGCCTCTTAAAGAGATTGTACCTCTCTAAGTAGTATATTATTTATCTTTGAAACATTAGCTGTACAAAAAAATCATTAAACCTCTACAGCAATCTAATTTATAATAAAAAAAGGGTATAAAAAAGTAAAATTCATTTGTCAGCAAAAACACAAATAACCTCAAACTATAAATTTAGCAACAGTTTTTTAGATACTCAAATTGTACATACAGCATTAATAGTTAAAAATAAAATAGCTTTTCATTTTATAATACACATACTTGACTTATCCTTACACCAACAGAAATGGAATTCATTTTCATATCAGGAAAATAATTTGTTATGTGGGAGTTTTGAACTAGTTGGTAAATTGCAATATTGTGAGATACTGTATCGGATCAAGAACTGACAGTGAGTGAACAGCAATGCCTGATATGAAGGTGTTTTGTTTTTTTGGCAGTGTTTCGTGTTCCATGCTGTACTGTCTGTTTGTTAAGTTTGTGAGTTTTTGGAAAACCTTTTATGTTGGCCCTTGTGCACTTTTGTTTTGTCAGGTGTGTTTTTGTAAAGTGTTTTGACTGTGTTATTTTTGTTTATTTGTGAAATTAAAGAGCGCATTTAACTTGCAGCTTTGTGTGTCTGAGTCTCTGTCTGTGCCAATACCATCTGGGCTGTGACGCTACTCCTTCACAGTGAGTATAAACCTTGTGCATACATTATGAAACACTTAAGAAAAAAAAAAAGCAATATAATTTATTATATTCTTATTTGTAAGCTTTGGTAATAATTTGGGATTTTAATATACAATGCTAAAACAAAGATTTAAATTGAACAATGTAAAATTGCCATTTTTTACTGTGGCACAGCAAGCAGTGCTTCAAGCTAGACAGGGAAACATGACAGTAAAGGAAAATGCTAATTCCCATGTAGCTTTCTGATGCACACTGTACATGAAAGAGGTGTATAATAATTTTAAAGACTCCCACTACCAACACAAATTTACAAAAAAAAAATAAACAATAACGTTAACAGTAATAAGGCACACCAAAAAAAGAACCACACCATAAGAGGTATAATGAAGCTTCTAAGTATTACCAGGCTTGACAAGCATAATGACAAGAATAAAAACAATAGGAACAAATGTTTTGAATGAGTGGGTCATTTTGGGAGATGACAGTAGCTGTACAGAATTAGAGCTAAATCAAGTACCAGAACCCAACAATCAGTAAGCTTACATGAGATCAAGTTTTCAGAAAACTAACATAAAAACACTTTTCTGTGTTTACATGACTTGGAATAGATAATCCAATTACACTTCCGATAAATTCAACTGTGTACATGGATTACATTTTTAGAAAACGTAGAGCATTTGCGCATACGCAGTAGCGAATAGGATAGAAACAGATACAGCTCGGTTCAGTCTGCAGTAAGGCCCTGTCCACACTACATAACCTTAAAGAACCTTACTATAAAGCGTTTTAATTAATCCAGCTCAAAACGTCTGCACTAAAGTACCGTTTCACGTTTAGTTGGGCTTAAAGCGTACAAACACTATTAAAATAGTTACAGCTACGGCTACAGTTCCTAGCAGCGCAATGGATTGTGGGACTTAATATGACGTTATCCCATCATGCACTGCATTTTACGTTTACAGCCCAGCAAATACAGAGCCCGTGTTATGGCTTTGTTTCTTAAAAACATGAGGTAAATTTTATCATAATGTGTGCATTTCATTGTGAACTCTGAAGTTCTCCTTGATCTATTTCATCATTCCAGATATCAATGTGCCTTGATTTCTGCATCTGATCACGTCGGTCCATGATCCACCATTTCACAATAAGCCTCAGAAGTTGTATATGGTACAGCAGTATTGATAGTCGTTCTCAACTCCTTCAGACACCTGTTCCGAATACTGTATTTGTAACGTCCATGCACCAAAACATATCAGAAAGCATTTTGGAATATTGGAGGATACACAAAAAATGTAGTTCAGTATTACTTCTGACAAACCGCACTACCTGATGGGATCTAATTTAGAAGTGGACTCGAGACAACCCCGATGCTAAACCGACGCTAACCGCATTAGCAATTTTAAGCCGGTTTAAAGGCATAGTGTGGACAGGGCCTTAGACTGAGGCATAAATTATCAGGTATTTTAGATTTAGCGAAATTGCAAATTCTTATGCTGTATTCAACAGATTATTAGCCTGTACATTATTAATTAGTCATTTAGCAGACGCTTTTATCTAAAGAGACTAGGGGGTGAAGTACGCATCACAACTGCTACTGCAGTCACTTACAATAGGACCTCGGTTTTACGGCTCATCCGAAGGACAGAGCACAAGGAGGTTACGTGACCTGCTCAGGGTCACACACATTGGCCGAGCTGGGACTGATCTGGGAAGCTCCTGGTAACAAGCCCCTTGTTTACATATTGGAAGTGTAATTGGATTATCATGTAAACACAGAAGTGTTTTCAGAAAAAAAAAATTCTGATTGTGTTTTACGAATACATTAGTGTTCTGAAAAAAATGATCTCATGTTAATGTACTGATTGCTGGGTTCTGGTATTCTCTCTTGTTCTAATTCCCCAGCATGTGCAGACTGTCCACTCCTTGCAACAGCTCATCCATTTCTGCTTATAAGTGTAAAAAGTTGTCAGGATGTTAACAATGAAAAAGAACCTTATTACTTCATCTTTAAAATAATTATATAACTTTATCCATAGCTAAACAAATGGACCCGTGTAAACTGATCGTGGCTAAAATCAGACATCCATTAATAATTATTTTATTGATTGTTTTTTGTTTCTGAGAATACAACACAAAATAGAAAAGCATCCCTTGGACTACATATTATATAATCCAAAATCATTAAGCGGTTCCCATTATGCACATCACTAGCCTGCTTTTTATTTCCACCCTTACACAAGACGCAGTTCTATAAGTTGCCAAGAAAAACTGATACCATACTTTCCTTTTTCCTTATTCAAAAATAAACGTTGTTGGGCTTTATTTGTAATTATAAAAAGTCAATTAAGATGCAAGTGATATGGATGTTGAAATAGGTGTGTCCAAGAAGTTTAATCATTATTGCCGCTGTGTTTTGTTTTTCTTAGCTTTTTTTCTGCTAGAAATATGGATATAGTTGCTTTAATAATCATGTGCACAGAAATTATGTTAAAGTTTGCACATGTGCAGTACACTATCAGAATAATTGTTCTGAAAAGTGTATTTAAATGACATAAATTATGTTAGTTTTCGGAATACTATGGAATATTCTAGGTGGTGTTTTCGGAAAACTCATTTTTGGAATTTTCCAATACGTTTTCGGAAAAGGTGTGTTTACATGACTTGATATCAGAATTACTTTTCAGAAAATGATATATTCCAAAAAATTTCAGAATTCTTATGTTCATGTAAACACACTGAATTACTCCACTCTGGTTAGAATAGCTCACATTTTGCAAACACTGAATCATTTCGCAAGAGTCTGATTGCAAGATGTTCTCTAAAGCCCAAATAATTAGTGTTCATCATATCTTCATTTCTTTCTGCAAACTTGTGCCAATGTTCTGAATTTTGGTCCCAATGTATTTACAAATTCTAATCCACTGTTATAATTTAGTTCACTGCAGCACCCCACAGATCCAGCAAGTGAGCCTTTGCCTTCAAAGCCATAGACATGACTAATGTCCTCAGCAAATCTGTCATCGTGTTCTGTTAGAAAGCCATTCAATTTCTGTAAAGTTAACAAAAAAACATTGAGTTTCTTTTTTTTTTTTATCCATAATTACATTTCTTTAAAAGTCTAAATACAAATTATTTAAAAATGAAAAACCTCTGTACATAACAAATGTATTATACAAATCACTTCTGAGAGAGTATAAAAAGTCTGCAACGGTTTAAAGATTCTATGCATATAGAATGTAAAATTCTTATCAGTTAACTGATTTCGTATTCTTGTTTAGATAAATGTCATATTTAATTTCAGAGGCTTTACATCCTGGTGAGTTCTTAGTGTACTTAGGAGCACAGGGTGCTTTGTTTAGGTTTAGGTATTATTTACACCGTGTAACAAATATATATATATATTTTTTTTGTTGTTCCTGGGTAGTAAGTGTTATTTCCTAACTGCTTATGCCTCAAAAGTATAGAAAATGGCTATTATTCCCCACAAACTTTGCTTTTGTGACCAGGACAGTGATATTTCAAAATATCACTATTTCCAATGGGAAAATGGGCAAATGTGTGTCTTTTCGTTCACATAAAGTCAGAAAAAAACAACATATGAATCCAAATTAACATGTAATTTATACTAAAGTAATGCAAAAATGACTACAAAAGATTTAGAAGTGAGTAGTTTTTCGAGATTTACGATTATACTGTAAATACTAGCCATTTTCTATACTTTTGAGGCATAAGCAATTAGGAAATAACACTTACTACCCAGGAACAAAAATTGCGTTACATAGTGTTATTTTCTACAGCAGATGACTTCAGAAGAATGATTGTTTTTGCATCCCTTACCTTTTCAATCACCAAGCCATTTGTTCTCCAAATGCTGGTACTGTTTTGGTCTACATAATGTTGAGCGCCATCTCCAAACTGTTGTCCATAGTTATTTTGCATAGTGCTGTTGGCGGGAGATAGGAATGAGCTAGGACCATTCCACATACCACCATCCAGGATTTCACCACCATAGCCATTACTGGCTTTCTGGAAGTCAGAGAGCTTAATATCTTGCAAACCACCTCCAGGCAGCTGTTGAAATTGTGACTGTTGTTCAAAGGCGGTTTGTTTTGCAGCAATCCTGAAATTTGAAGCCTGTTAATTTAAAAATAAAGAATTTCATACTTCAAAATATCTATCAATTGAATATAGAAAAACACTCAATCTGATTAAGTGAGAAAGCAGATCATTTGATTGTTTTCTGTTGTGTCTGGTCCTAATTGCTAACAAGTGAAGACAATGTCCTTTCACAAGGAAGGCCAGATAATCTTTAAAATACTCCAGACCAAAAAACTGCATTTACCAAATAAGTACTAACACACTTCCTTAAATGTACTATCTCTATCTATCTAGATAGATAGATAGATAGATAGATAGATAGATAGATAGATAGATAGATAGATAGATAGATAGATAGATATAGATATAGATAATTTCCTTTCCTGTTTTTAGTAATCATAAACTTTGAACAGGTGTAAAAAACACATTACTACAGTTGATGGCGTACCAATGTTAAACTTACCATTACTTCTTCACCTGGGCCCTCTGTATTAGACTTGATCAGCACTGCCTCAGCTCCATTATCAATGTCTATTTTTTCTTTCTTCTTCCCACACAAACAGGTTAGCAAAATACCTGATTAGGCAAAATGTATTTAGACTAAGGAAAACATCCCTTTATTTTAGTTACTGTGTAGAGTGTTAAATATACTTCACATTTATTGTTCCAGTTTAATATGCCATTAAAATATCTCCATTTATCATAAAATAAATCAATAACATTTTACTGTAGATTTTACAAATTGTTGCGGTTAAATACATGTTAAATAGATCACAACAGAATTCTGACAGGTTTGGATAAATTATAAACTGATTTACAGCTGCTATTACATTATTATTATTAAACAACAACCAGACACTACTCTTCCATTGTTTTCTACGGAGATTAGCCATTCTGTCATTTCTCAATAATACAAAAAATGAATAAATTATGTTCTAAAACCACTGCTTATTCTATGATGAATAATATACTATATATATCATATCTATATATATATATATATATATATCTAGATTAATTATATATATATATATATATACACACACACACACACACACACACATAGTCAACTCCACTTATTTGTATATTGGATAATTGCATAAATCGCTTAATTGCATAGCATGAACCCACAATTGAACTGATAATTTGCTTAATTAGACCTTTTTACTTGTTTTCAGCTATTAAACAGCTGCAGATTTCAAGTTAGCTGTAACATTTTATAAGTAACCTGAACTGCAACTGTTTAAGAGCAAAAAGGTCTAATCAAGTAAATTATTAGTTAAATTAAGGGTCTGGTTAAGTAACTGAGAGCTCAGCTGGAATGAAAACCAGCAGACACAGGGGGTCCCCAGGACCGAGGTTGAGAACCCCTGATGTAGACTGTTCAACACTTGCATTTTGTGTTTCTTAGTTACTGCATGTCATAAAACAACATTTAAAATATAAAGTATTATACTTACAGAGCAACAATAATAATAATGCTAAAGCTAACAACAATGCCAGGATCCCCCATACTCCAAATGCAGTTGAGATCGGGCTTGAGAGACACTGCCCATTGTTGCATTTGCAGATTCTGACTGTTACGGTCTGCTGTTCAGATTTCCCTTGTTGATCATGGATAATCACAGGGACTTTGTAAGTACCAGTAGGTAGTTCCGTTGCTTGTTGAAGGCGCATGGAAGTGGCTAAAAAGAAAGCATTAATAAATACATATTGGAGATACATATTGTACAGAATTGGTTTATTCAGACCAAAAGACCATTTCTGAATAAAGGCAAGAGTAAATTTGGTACTAATTATATATATATTATCAGTATAAACAAACTTGAAAACCAAAATATCAAAAACCTTATGTGATCTTCACTTTGTGGGTCCATTAAATATGCACTTCCTATTCTACGTACCATTGTTAATTTCATAAACCCACAATGGGTTTAGATCAAATGACTGCTGAGTCAACTGACTGAACATTATATTAAGTTCTTCAACCCCCTCAGACACATTTTGTGGTGCATGGGTACACTGCTAGCCTGGAACATTTTTATCTGCATACATATTTTGTACAGCACCAGATCATTCAGAATATTTTGATAGTTGTACATGTTTTTAATGTTTTACCAAATCCCTTTACTGTGCTTTCACTATGATTTACTACACTGTGCTATGCTTTTACACTTTATTAAGGGATGTTAATAAAGCTTTAATAATGTAGCATCTGACACCCATTCCATAGGCTTTCAAAGGCTGTGATGTGCAATAAAATACTATTTCCATACCTTCCACATTTGTTATTTTCCAATTTTGATCATTGTTCTTTGGGAAGCCAAATGTAAAAGGAGATGAGAAAGGCTTATCATCTTTATCCACTGCTTCAACCTTTGCATATCCCAACTGTCCATAATGCTCACAAATCGTCAAGTCTTTATTGGTGATGACAGGGTTGTTATCATTTTCATCTTCTAAATATATCACTACTGTCCCAGTACCTGTTTTTGAACCTAAAATGATTAAGAACAAAAGTTAAGTAGCTTTGTTTTAAAGGTGTAGTAACTGCAGTTTTAAAATTGTAGAAGTCCATACCAGTTCCCATGATATAGATTACAACAGCTCTAATAATATTGTGCTATAAAAAAAAATATATATACGCAGTATGTAAAATAGCTTCAACAACTGTCCATAATAAGTTAAGGTACAATAGACATACTCTCATGTCATATATGAAATATTTGGAAGTTTAGAACTGATTATTTGAATCATGGATTTGAAAGTATTACAAGGCTATCAAGTGGTTTACTTACTCCGGTCAACAGCGTTGACTGTGATATTGTACATGCCGTTTGTCACAAACGATGACTCTCTGTCCATGTTCCCAGCTACTAAGAGTTTGCCAGTGTTTTCATCGACGTCGATCCATGATGCAGGGTCTGAGGCTTTATAATACCTGTTAAACCAGAAACACCCAAAATTTTATTGTTTTACCCTAAACTTAGAAAAGCAAAAAAAAAACAAAAACAAAAAAAATCACTGTGGTGAAAGCATGAATAAAAAAGCAAGGCTTACTTTCACCCCTAGAACAAAGATAATAAAAACCCCATGCAAACTGTATTTATTCAGTATGCAGTATGTTTTTCTGTTTTTATAATCAGCACAAGTAATGATAAGGTATATGTTGTCCTTCTGTTTTTCTGTTTATTAATTACATTTGTCTGTTTATGTTTTAGAAATTTGAGTTTTATGTTGATACCCTGATTTATTTTTTTTTTATTTTTTTTAGGGCTTTTGCTTTTTATATACTGTATGAGATTATGCTTTTCGGTTACTTCCCCAAATTCTTGGCCGTATTTTCCTCGCACAATATGTATACTAACTTGGCAGAACTTGCACACTAGTACCTTGTTTCCTTTGCTGTTGGCATGTACAATCCTCCTTATCTAACTGTAATATAACTTTAAATCTCACAAGCATGTACAATCCTCTGTCTGTGGAATCTCCAATAGTATAATATTACTGGAGGCTTGTGACAAAGTGCCCGCCCCTGTGTATATCACCATGTAACAAATTATTTATTTATTTTTGTTCCTGGGTAGTAAGTGTTATTTCCTAACTGCTTATGCCTCAAAAGTACAGAAAATGGCTATTATTCCCCACAAACTTTGCTTTTGTGACCAGGACAGTGATATTTCAAAATATCACTATTTCCAATGGGAAAACAGGCAAATGTGTGTCTTTTCGTTCACATAAAGTCAGAAAAACATATGAATCCAAATTAACATGTATTTATACTAAAGTAATACAAAGATGACTACAAAAGATTTAGAAGTGAGTAGTTTTTCGAGATTTACGATTATACTGTATAATCATAATATACACTGGTACACGGGATATAAACACGTCTGTGTTTCACGTGTGTTTAGAAATGTATAATTGTATTTAGGCATGGGATTGTACATCACTTCATGTGCATTTAAAGTAGTTAATGTGAGCACGAGGTTGCACATAATTAATTCACGTGCTGGGATTCAAGTGAATAATTAATTAGTAATTGAATTCCAGCACAACAGTATATATAGATGCACGTTTTATTCACTCGGGGTTGGGTGTTCAGTGAGTGGAGAACAGGAGAGGAGGAGAATTAGAATTAAATATCAATTGCTATTGCGTGCTGGTGGGACCAGAACGATACTTGTTTATTTATCTGCTCACCGTGTTTGTTAGTGTGCCTGTCCGTGCACCGTGTTTGTTAGCGTGCCTGTCCGTGCACCGTGTTTGTTAGTTAGTATTTGTTAGTGTGCCTGTCCATGCACCGTGTTTCTCTGTATAGTCAGTTTTGTGTATCTATTTATTTTGGCATAGAGTGCCATGTCCTGTTTCTGTTTGTTTAACCTGTTTTATTTTTCAATAAACCGGCGCCAGCAGGCGTCACCATCAATTCACCTCATCTGTCTGTGTATTTCATTCCTTCCTGGTTCTGACGTCACCCACTCGGCCGTCTTTGTGACAAGGCTGTATAGAGGAATGTACACACTTGCGAGATAAAGCTATATGTATGTATTTTTGTTTTCTTTTTTTCTTTGGGACTTGCATTACCAAAAAAGTACTGTATCAGATTTAGTTTTACATTTGTATTCATAACCTATAGAATAAATATATGAATGACATAAAATATAAATATACATTAACAAAAAATGTAGATGAATTGCGTGCATTTAAAAAAAAAAAAAAAAGTGTTTCCTTACAGTATACCATCACTGTTTTTAGTATCTGGGTCCAATGCACTGTAGGTCCCAATAAGGGTTCCGTTTGGCTCGTTTTCTTTAACGCGAAGAAACAAATTTGCTGTTTTGAATTCTGGGCCCTCATCCACATTGGTCACATTAATATCCACTGGAATGGAGGCCCAATTGCTTCTAGCGCCAACCAGTGGTGCTTCATTCTCAGCTGCCACCTCCAGATTTACAACTGCATTTTTCTCATAGTCCAAAGCCTGTAAAACAAATTTAAAATATAACAAATTATCACATAATATTACCTTTAAAGAACTATCAAAGAAATGGACAGATGTACACAGCTGTGAAAAAGTCTAAGACATGTTGCATTTTTCTACTCTGTTTTCTACTATTATGACAACCTTGACTTGCATAAAGAAGGAAAAACATTGAAATCACTCGCATCACTTGATTTTCAAGGTGTGGTAGCTGAAGCATAATCAACAAGTATAAAGAAACATCATCCGTAACTGACAAACCCAGGACTAGAAGACCCACAAAGCTGTCTAACAAGGATAAGCAATACTTGAAGATAACATCTTTAAGGAATAGAAAGAAGACAAGCGTTGAATTGACAACAGAACTGGCAGAAGGCAAAGGTGTCGTTGTCCATCAAATCAACAGAACAATGGTCAAAGGTGCTTTGGACTGTTGATGTAAAACTGTTAGAAATTGTGTTATAGTGTATTACAAAAACTGTCTAACTTAAAATGCACATCTTATGTATACATGTTTCTGAGTCAATACCAAAGCATAATAGAACAGCAGGAGGTTTCAAAAGACACCATGAACAAGTAGACCAATGTAAGGAATTTACCCTAGAAAAGTGCAGTTATATGTTACAGATAATCTTCAAGTACCAGTTAGAGAATAGTAAAACTCTATGGAGAAACCTGAATCATAGAACTGCACAGTAAGGTTTTTTTTTTTTTTTTTTTACAATTTATTTTTTAATGTAAATTATACAAAGCAGTAAATGGGAACCCTTTGTTCAGAATGTTTTATGCATTTAATAGATTGATCCTCTGAACTGTCCATCTCAGTACTTTATGGAATTTTAATAATTTACATGAGTGTGTAGAAAGTTTTAATTAATTGTTTTCTTAATGCACCTGACATTTCTAAATATATTTAAATAAATGATGCTGCTTACCTTATTAACATACAGAAGTCCTTCATTTGTGACAGGGTCTGTTTCAATTCTAAAATTTCCATTTTCATTACCCTTTTTAATAACAAACTTAGCTTTCCAATTCGATGTATTAACCACATCCTTGTCATCCACTGGAATTCGTAAAAGAAGAACATCTTTCTTATTTTCTTCAACTTTAGCTTCATACTGTAAATAAGTACAGTATGTTAGTAACAGCTGTTCTCCTCCACGGCAGTGATTGTTAGAAATATCAACATCATGAAAAAGTAGGTAATTATGGACCATATCCACCACATACAAAGTGCTTGAAAAAAAAAAGTATGTTCCAGATAAAAATGTAAGTGTGACGTTTGCAAAGTGTGTATGAGTATAAAGTGCAGTACTGTACATTGACAGCCAGGTAACCTCGTCTGTCTACAGATTTTTGTATGCTAAATTCCAGTTTCTTTCCAATTGGATAAGTGGTTCTCCGTATATATAAATCACGTGTAAGAAATCAACCAATCAGAGTTTGTGAAATGTCATCCTGCGCCCACGTCACCCATGTGCACCGATTACACATAGGTTTTTGAATCCCTCACGTATTCAGAAAGACACACAAAGGGGATCCTTCCAGCAGTCCCCTAGGCATAGTGGCAAGTTACTTTGACTACTGCTAAACACTCTCTCTTTACTCAGGTTGGTTTCAACTTACTTTTTTGGCTCTGAAGGTAGGTGGATTGTCATTTATGTCTGTTAATACAACCTTAACAGTTCCTGTACCTGACAATCCATAAGATACACCTTTACAGTCAATGGCTTCTATTATAAGTTCATAGGTGTCTTTATCTAAAAAAAAAAAAAAAAATCAAACAACTTTTGAAATCGATCAGCTAGTCCGTCAAGATCAAGTTTTATATATATTATATATATATAATATATAATATAGTATAATATATATATTATATATATATATTTGTGATGGTATAACCAAGTCATGTGACGTGGCTCTACGAAGTATTATTTAGTCATATCCTGAAAAAGAGTACCCATCATTCACATTTAAATTAAACTATTAGTATTTATACTGAATTTGGACATGTAATTTAATAATTACTCTACCATATAAAATTATTTTGTACAAAAATGTAAAAATAACACATAAATGAATGAACAGCTTTTGGATCACAATGAACTCACCTCTCTATCCAAAGCAGTAGACATTGTATACACAACTCCTGTTTCTGATTGAATCCTGAACAGGTCAGTGTTGGAAACAATTCTGTAAGCCACTTGACTAAAAAGTGTATCAGGCGCATCTCGGTCTGTGGCATTTACTTGTCCTACAATAGTATCTGCATTTGAAAACAAAAAAAGTTTAAAAAAACCTTATAATCCCCATAATTTAAATATAGATTATAATAGCAACTAATAGCTGCTGATTTAAAGGTTAACCTTTAGGGGGGAAATGCTGTTGCATTAATGCACAATCATACTGTGATGTTTCTTAAGCATCTTTTTCACTGCTTTAAAATGTGAAAAGGAGTTACAGTACATGATTAACACAATGTTACAGGACTTCACAATGTTACATGTAATAGAACTCCACCCGACTCACACTTGCTTCCCACAGGAAACTATGTGTAAAGGGAGATGAAACCATAAGCAAAAATATCAGCCAAACAAAGGTTTTTGAGAATGTGGTAATGCTTGTGAGAGTTAAAGTGTTTTTAAAGAGGTCTCTTAATAACATAATCCTGATCAAACAATCTGGGACACAAGGTGTAAATGCACTGCTCAACCAACCTTTAAATCACACAAAACACAAATAGTGAAACAAACACAATAGCAATGCACATAAGCTTACACTGGAACTGAGCAGACTACAGAGCATGTTAAAACACATAAAGCTTTTTCCATTGCACATGGACATTTAAAACTTCCATGTGCAATGTTACAGAAAAGAGTTGTCGAGAAGCATCAAAAACAGGTTAAGATATGGAATTAATATTAAGTGACTGCTTAAAAAATGTGTCTGTGGATAAGACATGCTACAATACTTAGATGATAGTTCTACTGTTCTCCTTGTTTTCATGTTTTTAAATAACTAGCTCAATGAGGAACAAACATATTTACAGATACCTGAATGTTTTGAAATGTACATTGCAAAATGTAATTTACTATTGTAATACTCTTGTAATTATTTTTTTAAGATGCAAAATACTTAATACAGATTTTAAAAACATGCACTTAGATACATGCACTTACTATATTTTATTTAGTGTCATGCATAGATCAATAAATAAATATTAGCACAGGTTTATTAGTATTATTTGATTTCTCTTTGCAGGAAATATATTGAAATAATTCTCACCAATTGCAGAATGTTCAGGTACAGAGATAACAATAATCTTAGCAAACTCAGGGCGATTATCATTTTCATCTTCCACTTTAACAGTTACATCAAGATCCCGATCTCTCTTAATGCCATCTAGTGATATTGCCTCTGCAAAGAACTAAAGAAAAAAAAAAAGTTAATTGCTGTTTTTACTACTGAAAGCCTTCTATTGATGGGAAATGCTCTGCCATTGAACACTTTTTAATACAAAGCACAACGTTTACCACAACTTTCACAAATTTTAAATGCATTTTTAAAAAGGCCCTGGTGACAAGGTACTGACTGGACAGGTAATCCAGACAAAGTATAATTTTCTTTAACCTTTACACACATCTAGCCACTAGATGTCAATGTTGCTCCATGGTTAAAAAAATTAAAATACTGTAAAATAAAAACTTGGGTCTTAACATTTTATTTTTATAGAAGTAGATTTTTTTTAATTAATTTAAAAAAAAAAGTTTAACTGAATTCTACATTAATAAAGTTTCTAATTAAACTCTAGAAGGTTCGACTGTTCTCGTTTTATAGGTGGTGTGCTGTTAAGGTACTTGCCGTTTTTTATATTGCTGTAATTTCAATAACAAGAGAAGCCACCTGTTTTAAAGTTTTATGAAAAATTGCTGTGCAGGTAATTGTTGCATCAAATTGTATTTATCATGTAGTCTGTATACCCTTTGTTGTATAAAGATTATCCATGGTACAGTATTTGGTAATAAATTCTACTACACTTGTGAGGATGCCCTGACAATGTAGTGTGATTAACTTTGCATTATTTTGTATTCATTTTTATTTGTTCTTGTTGTTTTGTGCACTCTCTGAAATCCAAATGTGCTTTATTGTCATGACAACATTAATAAATGAAAATGAATAATTAACTAAAGAGGGTGTAGTAGGAATATAAAACTGAATCCTGGTAAATAAACAAAATACCCCCACCCCCCTCTCCTGTCAGTGCCTGTGTGCAGGGTGTTCACTGTGTGTCCCCCAGGCTGTGACATACACCGACAGTGGTGCTGTGTCCTTCCCCCAGTAGGACTGCTACACTTACTTTGTACTCTGCAATTTCTTCACGGTCCACAGCCCTGTGTACTTTCAGCATTCCAGTATCTGGCACCACAGAGAACAAACCTACAGGTGGCAGTTCTACTCCCTGACCATAGATTCTATAAACAACATTGTAATTCTGTGAACTGTCAGACTGGATCTGTAAAAAAAAAAAAAGAAAATAGAAACATTATTAAAGTATAGACCCCTAAATATGAAGAGGGCCCACAAGGTTATAAAAAGTCTTCAAATAACAATAAGGACCACATTTACAAAGCACCTAACACCATCCTAAATGAACACCAGTTTTTGTTTTCTGTTTCATTCTTTGTTTAAATGTATAGTGTGACACTTCCAGTGTTTTTTTTTTTTTTTTTTTTTTTTTTTAATGTATTTATTTTAACTACTTTTTTTACAATTCATAAAAATGTCTTCCAACTTGTTGAAAATGATGACTAATTTTACTCACAGATAACCAGACTAATACATTCAAATATAAACAAGTCTTCACATACAGTACCTGTTGAACTTCTTTTGGAAATGGTCCCAATTCGTTCTCTCTAATAGAAAAAGGTAGTGGTCTCCATCGTCTTTTGGAGCGCTTCAGGGTTACCTCTCTCTTTACCTTAGGAAAAAAAGAGCCATTGAGAAGAAGAAAACTATGACTAAATTATATATTAAAAACTAGAAATGGGAGTTTCTGTGGACAAGAAACAAAGCATCTGCAATGGTATTATCTATAGTGCATGTCATATAGGATCAAATGGTTAGTTAAATGAAAATATGAAAAAGATGTGCATCATTGGTATGGCCAGAGCTTACAAACAAATTGGCAGTGAAGTGGTTAATTTCCACTGAACACTACCTGTAAAGGAACTTTATTGAAACAACCGTAGAATACAGGTTGTAAAGACCCTGTATGCACTGAAAGGGTTACAGTTCACTGGACAGCACCAGTAATTAAACTTTATTGAGAGAATCACAGAATACAGCTGTGCACCAAGTATAAAAACCCTATGTCATAGCAAGTGGTTTATCTTTATATCAGAGGCAGCAATGAAATGGTTATTTATTTATTTTTACTAGACCACACTGGTAATGCAACTTAAGTAATACAAAGACTACATCCGTCTTTCAAAAAATAGGACAATAACTCAAAGTGTATTGTCTATATGCAGCTGTAACTTCAAAAGCCACATGACCTCAATATTGTAACTGATATAGGTCAGACAACAATGTCATGGTTGCCAATACAATTATAACTCTGGCAATACAAAGTAACTATGTTATATGGTTTGAGTTTTTGACACTGTCGTCGTGGCAGCTTTGCAAAAATAAATAAATAAATAAAACTTAGAATTTTCAGTGTAGTGGTAACTCTGAGGGCAAAATCTTTTGTGTATTTACACTGAAGACATATGGGGCATTTTGGTTAAATATTCATCTCCAGGCCTTGCTTATAGCTAAAACTACAGCTTTTAATACATGTGGTTACTAATGTGCAGGAGCTCATTAACTCAAAACACTCACTCCTTCCTACTAAAACAATAAATAAAAACAAAGCAGATACATCAGCTGTAAGACTTCAGCCTCTGATACAAAAAATACAATGAGTTCCATTAACCTACCGTATTGTGTTCAACTGACAGTGTGACATCTATTTTCCACTTTTGGTGCGATTGTTGGTCTTGAAGCCATATTACAAAAGCCCTTTCTCCAGAATGTATCCTGGTTGAATGCACTGCGTAGAGGAGGCCATCTTGCTGAATGGCAAAGTCTGCATCACTGGTAGTAAGCTCCAAGTGTGTGCTGTTTAAGCAGTGCTGCAAATTAACTATTAAAAATACAAAAAGGTGGACAAAACAATATAATGTTATGAGAGTACTCTTTAGAAAGTTATTACTTTGTCATAACACTAACTGATTGTAATTGATTATTATCTAGATAATATATATATATATGATATATATATATAATATATATATATATATATATATATATATATATATATATATATATATACACACATTATCAGTGTGGTAAAAAATAAAAATTTTAGGGTGTATACAAAAATTTAAGTGCTTTTCTAGCTGGCGAATGCTTTTGTCCAAAACGTCCTGAATAAAAAAACTAAATTTTCATTTAAAGAGTAAGTAGCGGGGTTCCGAAAAATATAGCGTTACACATCCCCAGGTGTTGCTACAACCGTTTAAATAATGTACCTGTAAATGTTAGGGTAAAAATCTAAATATTGGCAAATCTTAAGATTTAATAATGAATGTTCACATTTACCAAGTAAAGCAGTAAATGTCTGAAATAAACATAACGCTTTATTTCAGACATTTACTGGTGTATCTCAAGGATAACCAAGTGCCTATGACTAGTGACCGCATGTCTTTCAGAAATAAACATGATAACATTACGACAAGCCGTATATTTCTTCATAATTCTGGTCATAACATTAACCCATGTAATATCAGAACTGTCAATTGTCAAAAGGAGGTACATTTGCTGTTAATTACACATAATTTGTTAGCAAACTGGAAACTAAGGATGGAAATTTAGAAGTTTCCTATTCAAATACACAAAATGTATCAGATTAATCTAACTCAAGTTACTTTATTATTCAATAACCTGTAAATAATAGAAAACATGGAACACACCTGGTTGTACTTTTAATGGTCAGTGCAAGTGTTAACGTTACTCCATCCATTCACAGAAAGTCAAAAGCAGATGTTTTACATTAAACGACAGCCCAGCATTAACAAATAACTCCTTTCCAAGTATCTTTCTTTTTTTTATTAGTCATCGGATTGTTCTGCTTAACATCTAGTAAGTCTTTATATTAATCATAGTTAAATTAGCTTTCTAATTTTAATTGTACCCAAGTTTGTCTTCTTTCTTTTAACACTTGATATATACGTTCATTTATTTGAGTTTATAAATGTTAAGTTTAATATGCAAACCTCATTCACATGAACGTGCATTTCGAACACCAGTTACAGAATATTAATGTGGGACGTAGACAAGCCAGGCTAAATTGTTGGTTAGAGTAACAGGCATAATAACGTCTGACTTAAGGTTTAAAACTGCCTTAACACCTGTCACGTGTTTGCTTAGTACTAGTAGCTAATATACACTGCTTTTTCCCGTACTCTAATAAGTAACATGCTATTTGAATAGTATCCCCCCCCCCCCCCCCGTGTAATTGTGTATTTGACTGCACTGATCCATCCCTACTGGAAACAGACAACCCATTTCTCTTATAACAATTCAAGACAAACAAGACAAACAAGACAAAATGCAAAGTTGCACAAGTTAAAAAAAACAAAAAAAAATGAACAAGACATAATGCATTGCATATGAAATATTTGCATTCAATGTTCTTAATTACATTAAAAACAATGTCAAATAACAAAAACAGCATAAAGTACCAGATTTGAATGGGTGTTTCCCTGCTTTTTTAGCCAAAGTTGTTTAGGCTTGTGCCAGCAAGCACAATGCGATGCCTACCACTTTTTACCGTGTACCTGAAAATAA
Source organism: Polyodon spathula (assembly GCF_017654505.1). NCBI lineage: Eukaryota > Metazoa > Chordata > Actinopteri > Acipenseriformes > Polyodontidae > Polyodon > Polyodon spathula. Next base: position 32,022,189 of record NC_054537.1, on the reverse strand, counting down.
CACTACAATAGTAAATGTCAGAAAAGCAATATATCTCTTCATCATTCCAGACATTTACCATCTTACTTGGTAAATTTTGACAGTTACTGGTAAAACTAAAGTAACATGTATAGATACATACAACCAAAGTCCATTGATGAACTGGTAATATTTCTGATATACTCTAGCTTACCTTCTGATATTATGTATCCAGCCTTTAACTCCTTGGGAACTGTTGCCTCCACAGCACTAACACAAGCTTTGACTGATATGGTGGATACCTTAAAAATACAATGACAACATGCTTACTTCCATTTATATACCACCACTTCCAAAAGGGTTGCAACACAAACTAAAGCTGTTTATTTTCTGGGGGAAAAAAATTAAATGTTATGGCTTCCACAAATTACCATACATTCTTTTAAAATACGTTTGTAAAGTGGTAATAGTCAGTGTTCTTGTCCAATTGAGAGTTATGTGGGGTGACATTCTAACTTTATGACTTGCAATCTGCAATCTAAACAGAGCGCACTGTATTCACATGCCCTGTGAACAAGCCCCAGTTTGTCATTAATAGGTAATAAATGTGAAATGCCAAATAATTGCACAATTCCGTTTGAGCAGGTTCACTATAAATATAGTTTATTAACAACAAAATATCACTAGGCCAACACGGTAATGTGATGTAGAAGTGAAAGGTAAAGGAAACGTTTTTAAACATCCTCCAGACATGTTAATGGCAATTTCTGAAATTGTGAATTATACTGTACATTTAGAAATTTGTTTATGTTTTTGTTATTTAGTTTTTATTGACTCAAACATGCTACCGGTAAATAGTTTAGAGCTCCTGCAGGCCACTGGAATTGGGCGTTACATTTTCAGGTGATTTCTGAAGTCTGTTTAGTAGGCTATACAGTGACCACAATTTGCGAATTAAAATACGTTACTATTATGTATTTAATACTGTGTCTAATACTGACCAGAAATGTAACATTACAGTACTTTTTAATTTTTTTTTGTTTGTTTTTTTGTCCTAAAGAAAGGTAATTTAGTAGCAGTCGAAATAATAATATTGATTTTAAAGGTAACCCGTTTTTCTTATTTTTTTTACAACATAACAAGAGATAAACCTCAAACAACTGTGAAACGTGAGAGACTCGAGCAATAAAAATAATGCAACATGAAGTACCATTATGTCTTTTAAGTTTTAAGATTCATTCAAATTTAACTAAAGTGAAACCTAAAAACGATTTTGTACACATGGACATTACAAAAATACTGAAATTAAGAAACTTCTTACCATAAAAGATAAACCAAGGAGCAAATAACGACTTCCAACAGCCATATTGTTCTCGCAAAAAGCTGGAAGTTCCTTTTTCTCTCACCAATAAAACACACTGTACAAAAGCCGTTTAGGTTTTGAACATGTTGGGTGAGGTGGGGTGCAGCTAAAGGAGGAGATTTCAACCCTAGTAATTAATTGTCGCTTACACCCCTCCCTGTAGACGGAAACGTACAGTTGCTTGTATTACTGGTGTATTAATAGCTCAGTCTGAAAGGCAGTTTACCTGGACGGATTGCATTTCTCATGACGCGTCTGTTCTTTGCTGAGTTTTGCTGTTTATTTGACTCCACCCAGACCATCTCCAAACACAGGCTCAACATATCGAAACGTTTGTTAGCTGGCTCTTTGAGCTAATATATATATATATATATATATATATATATATATATATATATATTATATATATATATATATATATATATAAATATCTAATAAATACATGGGAAACATAATGAATGGGAAACATTTTAAATATATGAATAATATATTTATAACCTTACCATATATTTTCAACATATAAAATAAATATATGGCTCACAGATTAAATTATATTTTCAATATATTCCAAATGCACCAGATGTTTTAATGTATTTTTATACATTACTAATACATTTTATTTAACTGACTAAAATATATATTTTACAATATATTGTTATCAATATATATTTGCAACAAAGTTACCATACATTGAAATATATTATATTTTTGCCTTACATTTGTCATACATTTTAAAATCATTATTTATGGATTTATGGGGGGACTGCTATTATTTGTTGATTATTGTAAATATTTGATTACTGATTTTGTGATAATTGTTCAAGTTATTGTTTTAACATGTTTATGGTTCATTTGAGAGTATTCCTGTGATTTGTTATTTATCTGCAAAAAATCACAGTGAGAGGTGTGTGCATCTGCAAGAGTGGGCAGGTGCCTGTGTGCATGTGTTTGTGTTAGTTAGCCACTACTGTTGGCAATGTCTGCCAAATTAAAGAAAGGGGTAGGTTGCTTTGTTTATTGATCCATAAAGGTGATTTTAAATGCCTGCTTGTCTACAATATTGTTTCTTTGTTGTATGTGCTACTCACAAGTACATACTGTATATTAAATGTTGTTTCAAATGTATACATAATGCAATTTTCTCATATGAATTTTATATTTCTCAATATATTTACTTTATATTTTAAAAGCATTAATGACATATTCAACATATATACACATTTATATATTTTAGACATATATTTAACATAGATCTCATATGTTTTTCATATATTGAAACGTGGCCAATTTTGGTGTAGTAACAATGTATCAAATACCTTGATAATATATATTTTTTATTATATTCTATTTAATTAAAGAATCATGTTCATGTGGCAAAATATAAGTATCATACATTTCTTATTATATATTAAAAATATATATTTTACAAAAATCATCCTAAAATGATAAAAATTTACAAGGGGGAAAAAGGTACAACTTTAGTTTATATTTGTGAATTTGGTTATGAGGGAATTAGTTTGATATGTTTTGTGTAACATTTTAAGTTGTATCTTTTGCTTTATTTAAAACACAGAATTTATATGGGAGCATACAAGGTTTTTTTTTTCCTCCATTTATACTGTAGAAAAGGCCATTGGGATAATAGTATTTTTCTTTTTAAATGTGTATCTAGGTATGTATTGTTACATTTCTTATCATTAATATGTATATTATTTATATTTTTTTAAAAATCTGAGTCAATTTGATCTTTTTCACAATATTGTAAGTGACTTTTAATTTGATGAGCCATTATTTAATCCGAAATGACACAATAGGAATATAGATTATTTAATTGATGTATTCGATAATCAAGGACATTTACTTTCATACTAAGTTTTTATGAATCAATATGATTTTCCAGTCCCTCCTAAAGAATGTGTGCTCTCCTCCACCCATCCTGCAGTCTCTGCTGTGAGGCAGCTGCTAAGGAAATTCAAATTATGGTACCCTTCTTGTGGTTTATAATAAACACTGTCCATATGACTAATTATTTGCCACTGTCATTATGATATTACAGTATTCGTCATTCCGCCTGTCATATATCCACCCTAACCATTTATCCGCCATGATCAAGCTCTAATACAAAATGGATACATGAAAGATAAAGTGAGTTGTGCTTACAATTGAAAGTTGTAAACCTATGCATTTTGCTACGATGTAAATTACCTGACACTAATGTGAGTGTATACAGTACAATGGCAATGGCCTGCTCATGAAGAGGGTTTTTTATGGAAATGTATATTGTAAATAGAGTGTATTCATTGTAATTAATTAATGAAGGACCTGATGCACCTGGGAGAGCCTGCCTGCTATGTGTGATTACCAGGTGTGGAATCTAATCAGCAGGTAGGTGTGTTCCAGCAGGGCGTCTGGTATAAGAAGGTTCCATTTATTCACCTCAGGGCTGCTGCAAAACCAAAGCCAACTGGACTAAAGAAGCTGAACTTTGCCTACATGTGAGTGAGAACCAAAACCAGGGTTGGGTTGGATACCAAAGAGTGCGTAAGCAAGTCAAAACCACCAACAGCCAGGCAAGTAGCCAGTTTGTTTATTATTGAACAGAGGTTAATTCAGAGATTGTAGATCCCACCAGTTTTCATACACAGTGTTGTATGTACTATGTGCGCTACCATTGATATGTAAATAAATCCGGTTCACCTGTGGGGTGTATCAACTTCAACCTCCATCTCGTGTCCTGCCTGTCACTCAGCAGCGAATGTACGCACCCACACGGCAGACAACTATTCTGTCACAACTATTAATACCCTGTATCTTTCTAAACAAGGGATAGGTGAGCTCCCTAATAAAAGCTGTATCTCAAAACAATAATTGTGTGAATATAGTAATTCTTACAGCTGTGTATAATGGTATTTAAAACAGGATTCATTTATTCGACTTTTTACATATCCACCCTTACTCTGGTCCCACTGCAGTCGGGTACATGACAGACTACAGTACAACAATTTGAGCATACAGTTGGAGAAAATATGCACTTATTAATAACAGTTTACCACTCCTCTGATATTATCATTTAGGGTGTCAGTTGTACCACTATAAGCATAAGAGTCAAATTATTTAAACTGTAATGCAATCTATACTTTACCAGGATATTTTACCTCACAACATCATATTTTAAAAGATATTATCAATTTATATATGCCCATTTAAAAAAACGAAACAATTTTCAGTATATTAAAGACATTTCTAGCAAATCCCTACAAGTTTTTTTAATGTCAGCGGATGGCCGAAATACAGACACCATATTTTTCGTAAAATATTTTACATGACTGGCTTTGTTTTAACTACACAAATGTCACAATAGATTAATTGAAGGGTAAAATAAAGTTCATCTTACCAGTGGTCAGAATGTGTTATTACACTTTGGCCGGGAAATCCCCATTTTGTGGTGAGCAGAAAAAAAACAAAAAAAGGGAAAGGCTCACTCACCTCTTCAGGTATACAGTACGTGTTCCATTTACCTGGGAAATCTATATTTTCCTCAAGCATATGAAATATCGATAACCAGCAGTTTCCCTTTGCCTTGGTAACATTTGCATTTTATTATTTGAGGTAGATTTACCTGTAAGGAATTTTCCTCAGTGTAGGCAAAACCACTGTTTTTGTTTCAGATAAACAAAATGTTTAATTTGCAATAAACATTTTAATATGTGTTTAACTATGGCATGGAATACATTTCTTAAAACTGTTGTACACTCAACACTATTTGGTTAAATATGCATGCAAGTGAATACAAGAGCCAGTTGAAGCACTACTTGTGTTAGTTTTGTTTATTCATTCTTCTAAAAATTACTTATTTACATATATACACATAAACAATGGCACACCAGTTATAAAATATATTAAATAGGAGCAATAATGTAATATAACTTGTTAAAGTAGATCACTTTTTTACATGGAATGGATCTGCCAAAAGCAATAGCAATACAAAACAGAAGCTTTTGTCACTAAACTTTTCTTTCTTTTTTTAAGTTTGTCTAATATTTATATTAAAGTCTAATACGTTTGGCAAATGTATTTAACTAAAATATAACTTACCTGCTTTAATACATTTAAACAAAAATCTCTACACTAGAATTGTTACATATCTGATTAATAGTGATTAATGTTATGATTAAACACTGAATATGTAGATCAGCGGGTTTGCATAACATTCAATATGAATTAGGCACATTCAGCAGTCTTTCTCTACCTAATCTAACAATTACACCTCATACTGAAAAAATGCTGGAAACACTGGAAAGTGTATCTGTGGGATTCTTTCTACTTAACTTTGAATCACATGTGCTCAATTTCCATCTGACCCGATCCGACACCCAAGTTCATCTTATGTCATGCTAGGGGCTCAAGAATGGATACAGACAAATCTGGGCATACTTCCATTGTTTAATTTGACCAATCAGAATACAAGTTGTAAGCAGATCTTTATAGTGCTTTTATTGCTTTTATGCTTTTTCAATCAAAGTTCTCATTGTGTTTTATGGAACTTTCTTTGCCCACAGTCTAAAAACATTGATGTTCCTGTGAAAGGAAAACAAAAATGGTGTGCTACACAGTTAACGAGGCTCATATCGAAGAAGATTTAGCATTCCTTACTGGATTTTTACAATTTTGCTAACTGTGTTAACTAATGTGTTAATTCAGTATTTAATTAACAATCTGTCACTCTTTACATGTAGTATATCTTGAAGACCACTTTGTGAATAAACATTTGTAATAAAGTTATTGAGAGTATCACAATCTGGGGATATATGGTATGAAGATGCTTGTATTTCTGTTGTACGTATGTCACACTTTAGGTGGATTTACACATACACGACTAGAGCGAAGCGAGCGACATGAAAAGGACACCTTGGAGTCCTTTAGCAGTAGATACTCATGTTGAAATTATTTTTTTTTTCATGTTGCTCGCCTGTAAATCTGCCTGTACAGTTTCGCTATTGAAAATAAATTGTTCTCAGTGCAGCTAGTAATTGCAGGTGGTGAAACATACTTCTCAGCTTTTATGATGAATTGGACTCATTACCAGCTGTACTGCAGGTGTGGCGATGTTGTGTTTTGTCTAGCCTCCTTTGCAAAGTATCTACATGAAAGAAAGCTTTAAAACAAGTATAAGAAGAGTATCTAAAGCAACACCAAGCTAGATAAAATATTTCTACTTTTTATAAATCAGCTGGGTGTATTTTCTCTCTGGAGGTGAAAGTAGATTATTATTAGTATTAGAATTGTATTTGTGAAGAGTGCCACCAAATCTATTGGAATAAGCCTATATAAAATTAAATTGAGGAAGGAAGATTTCGAAGTCCAGAGATATAGCATATTAACAGCCAATAACAGGCTGTGTATATATGTTAAATAAGGAAAGTACTGTAAAAACATTCTAAATTGTATTCTCACTCATGCGTCACGCCCTAGAATCTGTACAGTAATGCAGGTGTCATTGCTTATTTGCTTATCATACCTGCACATTACTTAAATGAAAGACGGTTTATTGAACAATATACTGCTTTAACTCTGTTCCCATGGAAATGTTGATTTAATTATCAGCCTAAACAAAAACACAGGCGGTGTTTACATGCACCAGTCATGACAGTTTCCCTCACAATGTGTTTGCTGTAATTTTCAGGAAATGCGTAGCTATGCAGTTCTGAATTAGGAAAAAAAAAGTTGGTCATACCAATGCAGGTTACTCAATTCATAGTCTTTTAGGGGAGGGGATATTTAAGTGTCCTTGTCTGATTACTAAGTAGTAAAAAATCGACTATGAATATTGTGAGGAGAGCTTCATATGTTGCAGATATTCTGAATTATGCCGCGCATTAGCTACTTATTTGTCTGCTTATAAAATATAATTTCTACTAAGTACAAGTTTTACTACTTAGAATGTATATTTGTGTGTGTGTGTTTGTAGAATATCTAAAAGTTACATTTCATTAACACTAGAACAGCCTTTTACAATATTATGTTTTTATTTTGAATATAATCTACAATATTCTATATATATATATATATATATATATATATATATATATATATATATATATATATATATATATATATATATATAAATACTAGCCTGTTGTTATCTCTGCTGGACCTGGCAGCCATCAGTTCCTTCGTTTGGTACAAGAATGCAATGGGGAAAATATCAGTAGGAGAGATTTCATCTTGAAGCTAGCCACAGCGTTTTGGCAGAAACATTTCGATCAGAAAACTGCAAAGCTGCAGGCTGCAGCAGCTCAACCTAGACTCTGTGCTGCGAGAAACACACACGCATGAGAAATCCTATGTTACTTTCTACTTTTGTTTTTAGTTTTGTATGTACATAAACCTGTTAACACACTAGTTTGTTTTGAAATGTTTATTTTATTGTAGTTTTTTTATTTTTTTATTTTTAGTGCATTATATGTGGTAAGTTATATTATTTGATTGTTCGTTTAAATACAGCATTTTGGCTATGCAGATGTTTGATATGATGCGCTTGAATAAAACTTTTGAGTTGTATCGCATAGTTTCTCTTTCATTTTAATATTGATGATGTTTAAAATGTCTTGTGTCTGAATTGTATACAATTTGTTTGTATTAATATTGCACTGACCTCTGTTCCTGCTCTCAAGCCAAGAGCAAAATGATCAGGTATTTAATTGTAGATTTTTTTTTCCCAATCCAGTATTTATTTATTTATTTTTTGTTACTGACTTGCTATTGCATTTGCTTATTCCTTTTTTCTTCATCATGTTCCTCAAAAGTTTTTTTTTTTTTTTTTTTTTTTTGTTATGCTGAGCCTTGCTCTTCCCTTCCTCAAACCAAACAAACCTTTCATTGTTTAAAAATTTTAAGGTGACAGTTCTAACACCATTAGTTACTTTGTACTCTTCTGGTTTTTCCACCAGGCTTAATTAGTCTCACACAAATTTCAAGTTTGCAAAACACAGTTTGCCATTTCAGCTTGGGGGGAAGTATTCAAGTAGCAACAGTGGGCATCCAAAATCCACGGTCTTCACATCTGTCAAGCATTTGTGACATCAGTTTACACTGAGTGTGCAAAAGAGACTATATACAAAGGAGTTGTGAGGAAATATCAGTTGTTTTAAAATACTTGTATTAAATAGAATTTAGCAATGCGAGAACAATAATATAGTATTCAAAGAAATGAAATAAGTTATTTACAAACCGCTAACCAAGATCATGCAACAGTCTCTTGTCACAAGTAACATTGAATCAGCTAGGCTGGTCAGTAAAACATTGAATTCCTTTGTATGGAGAATCTCAGTAGCTAAGGCTCATGGTTCATCAACTGATTCAGATTCAGTTGTATTGTGTCTGCTAACTGATGATGTGAGGCAGAACAGTAATTGGATACCAGAAAATATGAATAACAGTGAGTTTTGGCCTTCAGTATTCTGAATGGAAGGCATACCTCGCAAAGTGACCTTGTGTGAGCAGAAAGCAGTGTATAGTAACAATGTGTACAGATCCAGAACTATTGTACATGGTGCAGAAGTAACCCTGACACATAAATTAAAACATAATTCTCTTGTTAATTGTGCATGTAATATGTGCCAAAGCAAGTCATCAGTGACTGGGCCCACACTTTGTCCGGCATGCAGTCATTTGGCTAAACACTGTAGAATCTTGTTTGAATGCAATGATTCTGTAGGAGTTCCTTTCTCTCATTTAAATGTAAACCCAAAAGATATTAAGAGGATTGAATGCATGAGTTGTGAAAGGGTCACTTAGTAAAATGGGCACATCTGGGAAATTTAGAATGTGAGGAAGGTGTCCCTGCTAAGCGTGTACAAGTGTCTTGTAGGTACAAAGTCAAGGCCATGGTGACTCACACCTGTGATGCGAGACAATGGATTCGAGGGCCCATTGTCGTGTTCGCTGAACCAACCCGAGCTGAACCTGAGACCGAAGTGGAATCCTGCTGGGAGAGAGCTGAAACCCTGGACATGGACTGGATGATTTAAAATGAAATGTATTAATGCAATAATATGTGTTATAATCCTTTGTAGTGTTTGTATAATCTTTAGTCTGGAAAATTATGTGTGTAATCAAAAGTAACGCTTAATGCTGTTTTAATCAGTAATTGTGAAACTTATGTATTCTCTTTATATACAATCATGCAGTAGAAACTGATACAGTTTGATACAAGTGTCTAGTTTTTGTGCAGTTTCTTATCAAGATGGGCTTGGTTCCCAGAATTGAATGCTAAATCTCTATAGCACCCTTTTAGCCTAAGAAAATGTTGATTTATGAAATGGGATTTATATAATATGCTTGCTTTTTACTAAAAACAATTTGCGTGTTGTAAGACCATATGCTTAACACTGCCTGTTACAATAATATGCATGAAATTGTTTCTCATCAAGATAGGTTTGCATTTAAAATGGTTAGTAATCGTGTGCTATAAGGAATAAACTGTTTAGTTTGACTCTGAGTTAAAAAGATGATGCAGCATAAAGAGATGTTGTTTGAAATATAAAGTAAGAACCTTAAACAACTAATGAAAGTAATTTTAAAAGTAGAGAATGGGTTTTGAGAAGGTAAACTTCATGTGAACTTTCTTCCCGAACTTTCTGCTTTTTTAGAGAAAGCCATGCCTGGTAAGGGAGGCATAGTTGGCACGCAGAGCGAGAATTATAGCATCAAGGTTAAAATGTAACGAAGAAAATTATCTTCTCACCCTAGAAGAAGGGGGAACATTGCTAAAAGACATTAATCATTGCTGGAAAGTAGGAAAAGTGGTATGCCACTAGCGAAGTGGTTTTAGCTGGTTTGGGTGCTGCTGAAAAAATAAGAGGTCTTCCGCAGTTCAGCTGAGTTCATGCTGTTAAGAAATTCATAGGACAGAGACATTAGAGTCTTACACATAAATAAAAAACAAATAGATTATCCAAGAAGAGAAACTCTATATTAGAAAAACATAAGATGGAGGTTCCTTATAATATCTGCTAAGCACACACCTGTAAGGAAAGAAGGAAACTAATTTGAAAAATAGGATGATATGAGGGAATATATACTTAGAAACCAGGTATATAATCAATATAATTATAACTGATAGTGTTGTATATATTTTAAACAACACTCATATATTCAAAATAACATTATTCTCTTTGTATGCACATATAAAATAGAGGAATAGCAAGGGTCTTGTGAACTATGTTTCACCTAACTTTTTAGATAGAGGAGGGGTCGAGAAATGAGTGAATGAGATCATGGTCAAGTGTTTGGAACAGGTGTCATATCTTGGAAAGTTGTTGGCATATGGCCCTAAATTTTTAGGCTGTTGCATGCCAAAGAAAAATAAGAAGTATCTAACCAAATTAATGATTGGATTTGATTAAATTTCTCCATGTATTCCAATGGAGACCAAAACCTATAAAACCTCACATCTTTTACAATGAGGCACCACAATCAAGACTCATCTTGGCAGAGTGAAGTGGTCCATCATTTGTAGATCTCTACAAGACAATTCTGATTCCTTTGTTCACGCTACTTTTCCTTATAATAGGAGGTAAGCATATTATTTGGTGGTATGCACAAACTACCTTTCCAATATTAAAAGCATTTTAATAAAGCGAAGGAGCACTGCTCTGATTCGTAAAACTTCAGATCAATGAGTCTTGAGTGTTTTTCTTGATTAAAATATGGGTTATATGGACATACATACAAGCTCATCCAGTGCTCAAACATAAACCACTAGGAGTTTATAACATCTCTGTCCTCCTAACGTCTCCCCTGAGTTAAGAGTGTGTGCAGAGTAAATAAAAAAGAGTATGTAAAAATCGGTGAACGCAGCAGAAGTGATACTCTTGACACAGGGATGGTATCGACAGATTGGAAAATTGCAAACGTAATACCGATCCACAAAAAGGGAAACAAAACTGAACCAGGTAACTACAGACCAGTAAGCCTGACTTCTATTATATGCAAACTTATGGAAACTATAATAAGATCCAAAATGGAAAATTACCTATATGGTAACAGGGTCCTGGGAGACAGTCAACATGGTTTTAAGAAAGGGAGATTGTGTCTAACTAACTTGCTTGATTTTTTTGAGGATGCAACATTGATAATGGATAATTGCAAAGCATATGACATGGTTTATTTAGATTTCCAGAACGCTTTTGACAAAGTCCCGCACAAAAGATTAATTCTCAAACTGAATGCAGTAGGGATTCAAGGAAACACATGTACATGGATTAGGCAGATGCTCGGATACATTGTGAAAAGTGTTGAATTTAAATCAAGGGAAGTAATGTTAAAACTGTACAATGCACTAGTAAGACCTCATCTTGAATATTGTGTTCAGTTCTGGTCACCTCGCTATAAAAAAGATATTGCTGCTCTAGAAAGAGTGCAAAGAAGAGCGGCCAGAATTATTCCAGGTTTAAAAGGCATGTCATATGCAGACAGGCTAAAATAATTGAATCTGTTCAGTCTTGAACAAAGAAGACTACGTGGCGACCTAATTCAAGCATTCAAAATACTAAAAGGTATTGACAATGTCGACCCAAGGGACTTTTTCGACCTGAAAAAAGAAACAAGGACCAGGGGTCACAAATGGAGATTAGACAGAGGGGCATTCAGAACAGAAAATAGGAGGCACTTTTTTACACAGAGAATTGTGAGGGTCTGGAATCAACTCCCCAGTAATGTTGTTGAAGCTGACACCTTGGGATCCTTCCAGAAGCTGCTTGATGAGATTCTGGGATCAATAAGCTACTAACAACCAAACGAGCAAGATGGGCTGAATGGCCTCCTCTCGTTTGTAACCTTTCTTATGTTCTTAATATAGGCTTGTCAATGGGAAAAGTTTAAAGTAGTTTTTTTTTTTTTTTTTTACGTTTGCTTGATTTCTGCCATGGTCAGTTTTTATTTATCAATTTAAATGTAATGTTTATGTGTTTTGTGTTGTCAATGGTGTATTAAAATGAAAACTGTCAATGGTGTATTAAAATGAAAACTGAAGGAAATGTATTTCTGACTGTTATGTGGGTATATAAAGCATCAGATTGAGTTCAATTTGTTTTATGTTTTCAAGAGTGGCTTGGGTGGTGCAAAAGGCATTCTGCATTTGCCACAACCACCTCTATAAGAATATTATGTTCTTGAGTAGAGAATTTTGGTTTTCTTTGCCTTGCTCTGCCTTTTTTCTCATTTCCACAAGCCATACTGCCACAAAATAAACTTCCCCGTCAGCTGTGTTGATGCTATAAGAATTGGACAAGTTCATTTAAATACAAAGTGTCGTCCGTTGTTGGAAACTTGCCAGTAATTTTCCATCACCAAAATCTGCCAGTAAAACAGGACTGTAACTTTCTTTATCCTGCCTGATGCCACGGTGTATTAACGGGACAATAACCAACCAGCTGCTTCCCCTAATGACTGACATGCTTTGCAGCTATTATTGTTGCTATTTGAGACCTGTTGTACCCACCAAAACAACTATCTATATGCACATGGACATATACTATTTGACTGGTAATTAACTTTAACAGAACAATCCTAATGTGTCATTTTGGACAACAATTATTACTAACTTATGTTAAAGAAATAAAAACTTAAAATATGAAAACAATGTATTAGAAATAGAATTAAGCTCACAACAATCTTTTCTTTTTACAAATATGGACTACTACAAATGCAACAAGTAGTACGCATTCACATAATTGAGGCCAATAGCTCATCGAAAATAATCTGTATTCATTTCTTCAATCCTTTTCTGACCCTTTTTCCTGCCTGCTAAAGCTTAGCAATAGTAACAGTGTGTATGAATAGTCTCAGCCTGTTGCAGTCAAATCAGAACATGTCTGGTGAAAAAAATTATTTGATCCTTTTTTTATTATTATTTTAATATTTGTACGCAAATTTAAACCACAAATTGGGATTGTACAGTGGTTCTGTTGTGGTGGGGAAATGCCCTAGCACATCATGTGCACTGTGCTTTGTGGCTGACGTGCAGGTTTATAGAAAGGTACAAACAGTTCATACACAGATTGCATCATATTCACATGTTCACATTGTTTTTAATTTCATGGCATGTAAATGATGAAGATCTTTTTTTCATATTTACATAATATGTACGTTTACCATTCAGTCTGATATGACAAACCACTTAGATCATGCTACTGGGATTTTTCGTTTTTGTTCACAAAAACACCCATTTCTAGTTATTCTCTGCATTGGAAATACAATTGACCTAATTCAATAGATCTAGACTTGTATAGAAAACTAAGCCATGCTTTTCACTTCCTGTTTTACACATTTTAAAAGAGCTGGTAGCCTGGCAGGCAAAAATGTAACATGTAGATGTCATTTCTAACACATGAACGACACCCACCATTTAGATTCCAGCACTGGAAAAACTTAATTCTCAGGGAGGCATTAAAAAATAAAATAGTAACCTGATGGTGAGTGGCAACACATACATTATTTAATCTTATTGAGCTCTGTTTCCAGTTTCTCCTTTTGAACATAGGAATTATTCATCAAACATTTGATTTGGCCCATCAGCAATTTCACTGAAAAGAAGCAAAAGGTTAATGAAGAGTTAAGAGGTGCCCCAATGTGATGTCACTGTTACTGTGATTTTTCAAGGAGGTGATGTCAACCATTCAGATATTGAGACTGAAATACAGTCAGGTCTTAGTATGGGTTGGTTGATGCCATGACTGGGGTTTGTGCTCTAAATGTCTGAAGACATTTGTCTGAACAGTAAAAATGACTGAGATATACTGTATTTATTTAAAGCAATGCACTATTTCAATCTATGTTTAAGTCAAGCACAGCGATTATGATTCGTTGAACCTAAATATTTCAAAATTATATTAGCCTTGAGGTCCCTAATGTTCTGTATCGTGTCAGAAACTATAGTTGATGGACAAAATCCTTGTGCATTTTAAGAATTAATCTTCAGTCTATTGCTTTGGTTTGGTCTTAGGCCTGAATAACTTTATTCTTGTCCTTCATTGGTTCCAAATGGGAGAATTAAATCAGACACCGGTTACGAAGTATCAAATTCCAAAATTCGTATTCTGTTTTCACCAGTGAAAATTGTATTTATTCAGAAAAATGCTTATGAACTTGTTCTGATATTATAGTATATGATATTAAATGTAAAGAAAGGTTTGAAGAATGTTGCTGATGGTGCACAATTATCATATATGGTTTCTAGTCGCACAGTGACACATTTAATAGCTTGCCGATTAAATGAAGATAAAGAATTTTTGACTTACATGCCCTTACTAATATCATGAAATGTACTGACTTACCTATATATTTATATAATAAGTATATATATATATATATATATATATATATATATATATATATATATATATATATATATATATATATATATATATATATATATATATATATATATATATATATATATATATATACTCTTGGCATCAATAGCTAAAGCATACTTTACATACTGTACAATGATTGAGGCCTGATTTAAAGCTTACCGACCGCAGATATTAATTACTCATCCGAATCTACCATGAATCATTGTGGCGTGCCCCTTAACCCCCCATGAACAATTAACCTGATACTTTGTGTAGTATAATCGTATGTAAAATCCAAGCACAATTACATTTTAAGAAGGAGTTGGTTTTATAAAAATGTGTTGCAGTGGTGAGATAGATGAAACAATGACAGCTAATATGGCACCAATCATCAAAGATGGTTCACAGTTTCATCAGTTTATTGTCCCACATACCATGGATTAAAAGTGTGGTTGCTAAAAATAAGATCAGTTTGTTAAGCTTCAGTTTGATGTCAATTACTCTCCTTTTAACTACACATACTAAATTTGAAAATTAAACTTACAAGAATTGCATATTGTATTTGCTGCTTTTCTTAGAGCCTCTCGCCAAAAGCTGTGATCCTTTAATTTTTTTGGAAGAGCAACTGTCTGCTGTGCTGCCTCTCTGACTTTTCATTTCAGGTTGATGTGCTAACCGGTTGTTAGAATTCACTTTCTTATTAACACTATATATATATAAACTCTTGGCATCAATAGCTAAAGCATACTTTACATACTGTACAATGATTGAGGCCTGATTTAAAGCTTACCGACCGCAGATATTAATTACTCATCCGAATCTACCATGAATCATTGTGGCGTGCCCCTTAACCCCCCATGAACAATTAACCTGATACTTTGTGTAGTATAATCGTATGTAAAATCCAAGCACAATTACATTTTAAGAAGGAGTTGGTTTTATAAAAATTTGTTGCAGTGGTGAGATAGATGAAACAATGACAGCTAATATGGCACCAATCATCAAAGATGGTTCACAGTTTCATCAGTTTGTTGTCCCACATACCATGGATTAAAAGTGTGGTTGCTAAAAATAAGATCAGTTTGTTAAGCTTCAGTTTGATGTCAATTACTCTCCTTTTAACTACACATACTAAATTTGAAAATTAAACTTACAAGAATTGCATATTGTATTTGCTGCTTTTCTTAGAGCCTCTCGCCAAAAGCTGTGATCCTTTAATTTTTTTGGAAGAGCAACTGTCTGCTGTGCTGCCTCTCTGACTTTTCATTTCAGGTTGATGTGCTAACCGGTTGTTAGAATTCACTTTCTTATTAACACTATAACCAATGCTCATCTTGTTCTGTGTTGAAGTTCTTTTGGTCCTAAATGTATACTTTATACTTCAGTTTGAAATATGTAGAAACTTCCAAGACAACAAGTCAAGAAATAAAGGTAATGCCGCAGTTTCACTCCAATGGTCTGT
Source organism: Polyodon spathula (assembly GCF_017654505.1). Lineage (NCBI taxonomy): Eukaryota > Metazoa > Chordata > Actinopteri > Acipenseriformes > Polyodontidae > Polyodon > Polyodon spathula. The sequence continues at coordinate 32,006,048 of NC_054537.1, read as the reverse complement.
CTGAAACCATGCCCTATAACTGACAGCTGTGGCCAAAAGTGTTGCATCATATAAATTTATGGAATTTTAGGATATATATATATATATATATATATATATATATATATATATATATATATATATATATATTGAACATAATTTAGATTTTTTATTTGTAATCAATGTAATCAAATACACTACAAAATGATATTGCAAAAGTCTACTGGAAGCCATAATAATAGTAAAGTATTTCATGTTAGATTTTGAAATGTCACATTTTTACATTTTTGTCACTTTTTTGTTAAGTATATGGAAAACTACAAAGCAGCATAAAATGAGATGACTTTGATATTCTCTGCTGTGCTCTTTGACTGGATCAATAGGGATTGCAGCCTTGGTGGTAAGCATACTTAAGGAACTGCTGCATTGTTTCATGATTATGTTCACTTTTCAAGGTATTTTTATTTTCCAGCAGTCTTTGTAAAGTTAGTATTTATGCAGTATTAACCATAGTTAAAGGGTTTTTTTTTTTTTGTTTTGTTTTGTTTCCTCTGGCGTTGACAGATATTTCTTGTTGGGAAGGGACATGGAGGTCAGTGAGCTGATTCAGAAAGAATTTCCATGAAACAGTTGTTTAGTGTTTTTTTCGCATCAAGAGAAAAAAGTGCAATGTACACACCTTGTGCTGTGTAATACAAAGCTACCAAAATGCTGCCAACCAAAACCACCCAAATTGTTTTGACTTTGTTTTCAAGTCTATTTATCCCGAAGCCATTTACACAAATCAGACTGTCTACACATGTAAAACAAAAATAATAAAACAGTGCTTAGCAAAAGGAAGTGGTGGCTTTTGTTTAACCTAAAATACACATTATCATGCTAATATTATATGTATATACTTTCCAGAAAGGAAGCTAGCATTGAAAATACCACTGTATATTATATTCTGTTTTATTGAACTATAACAAATAAAAACCTCCAGTGTAGGATTTATAATGTAAAACCCCCACAAAGTGGCTTGAACAGAGCAGGCTATACTCCAACATTTTGCAATGAAGAGTCACACATGTATCCTGTACTTTGTAATGGTAATTTAATGTTTTTTGGGGGTAATTATAGCTGTGAGGCATCAACTGTAGCACAGCAAACAATATGCACCTAGCAAGTCTGTTACTGTAGTTGTCATCTGCCCTGAATATAAATAAATATATATGGCTCCATGAGAGAGTGAACAACAGCTGCGAGAGAGGGCAACCCTGGCGGGTACCTCTAGAAATAACAAACTGTGAGGAACCTCTACTACCTGTAAGCACCATCGCCGAGGGATTTGCATATAGGCTTTTTATCATTTTGATAAACTCTAGCCCCACACCCATGTGATCCAAAACCGACCAGCGATAGTCAAATGCCTTTTTGTTATCTAATGAAAAGGCCCCTGTGAGGCGAGAGTGTATTAAATGGAATGTCCAGACAGTAATTTATGTGTACAGAAATAAAATAATTTATTTTTATTATCTATACACAACAAAATAATTAAATAACAAAAGAAAACAAAATGGTGTGAGGGAAGGAGTGCAGGGGTGAAATCCAAAACCGATCGTGATAACTCGTCTTTTATCGTCTTCGTGGTAAACCATACATAAACAAAAAAAGACAAAAGAAATGTGAGTGTTTTTTTTTTTTTAAATCCCGCTGCACCAAACTAGTCTCTCCCTCCACCCGTTACTCCTCCTATTTTACTTTCGGACCAACCCCGAACACAGTAGTACGTTCCCTTTAGTATGTAATATCCCGCCTCTGTAGTCAGTGGAACACCAATCCCCAACTGACAAGTGTCCTTATCCTTCACTTGACTCCAGTGGCTGGAATTTACATACTCGTACTTCCGCCCCTCACCAAGGTGCCGCCCCTCAAAAGATGACTTTTGCCATGGTCACGAGATCTTGGTAAGGGAAGTCCCGAGTTGGTTTGATGCCATCTACTGTCGGGAGGCTGAATCACAGACCGAAATCCCTTTGACTCATCACAGCCCCACACGGAGCTTCTATGTCCATGGCCGCACGGATAACATGAAGAAGACGGCGGACATTATCTGTCGCCAACCGTGTCTTAACAAATCCTGTTTGATCATGGTGGATCAGCTTAGTCATGTAGGCTTCAAGTCTGTGTGAGAGCACCTTAGCATACAATTTAACATCTGCGTTTATCAGTGGTAGGGGGCAATAACTAGCATAGAGAGAGGGATCCTTTTCTTTTTTCAGTAACAATGAAATGATAGCAGTGTTAATATCTCAACGAAAGGAACCCCTCTCTATAGCAGCCTGCACCATCTCCAATAGTAAGGGTCCCAACTGATTCCAAAAAGTGAGAAAAAACTCGGGGTATGCCATCAAAACCAGAACATTTGTCCTTATTCATATCCTGTACCGCCTCTTTTATAATAATAATAATAATAATAATAATAATAATAATAATAATAATAATACAACTACCCGCCCAGTTGTCCTTATTCATATTAATGTATTAGAATAATCTATTATTCTATTATGTTGATGGGCGTGAATAATAAATTTTTTTAATTTTGATTAACCGCAAAAGCAAGTTAAAAAAAAGTATCGTGACCATCATCAAACTTCTTATTGTAATATGCACAGGTACTAATCATGGCGACAAGTTTATTTTTTTTATCAGTATTTTAATTTTATAATACTTGCAAGGAGTTTCTTTGTTAACCTTTTATTTTATTTATTTATTTTATTTTTATCTTCGTTCTTGTGCAGTTACTATACAGCCTTGTGCACAACAGGGCTCTGAGCAGCATCCTGTCAATGAGGTATGAGGTTACTGGCATAAATGGTGCTGGTGATGTTTACAAAACTTATGAAAACAATGTGCATGCTTTCATAACAGTGACAGAACAATGTAGCATGATGCTGCAGATGTCGTAGAAATGAGGGAATTGCCAAGCGTGTGTGCTTGTGTATGTGTGTGTGTTTTCTTTCAAACTTAACTCTTTTACACAATAAAAATAAAAGCTGATACTTGTCATTATTATTATTATTATTATTATTATTATTATTTATTTATTATTATTAATAAACATTATAAGCTGAATAGATAATAGTATAAGTAGTAGTTTTATGTACTAGCACTCATTCACTGATACTCAAAAAAAACAGTGAGTTATGACACAAGTCCGGTTTTTGGGATGGAACCGCATAACAGTCTGTGTTTTGATTGGTCCACGTCTGTCACATGAATATGTCGTCACATGAGTGGAAAACCTTGCAGGCATTTTTAACATTGTGATCAGAGAGAGAAAGAGAGTGAAAGATCTGCTTTCCACAACCTTTCAATTAAAATATAATGTGGTATTTTGCTGTACTAATATAACAAACTATGGGTTCTTACTTCATTTGAATTATCATGTTATGCACGAATGTAAGAATTAATTTTTTTCTGTAGTGGTGTACTTTTTTCTTTCAGATAGCACATATCTAGTGTAGAGTGCACGGGCGAAGGCAGCAGCAGGGTTGGTAGGTGACACAAGCCCGATTTGCGCTCCTTGCAAAGGAGCCGGCTCTTTTGTACAGCGGTATCGGCGCTAGGCTTTAGTGCAAGAGGTCCCGGGTTCACGCCCGCCCCTGCCTGTGTGTGGGCTGGTTTCCGCGGTGGCACTCGGCTAAAGGCTGACATATAAAATAGTGTCAATCAGTGGGTTTGGTCAGAGAAGCCACAAAGAGGCCAATGACAACTGTGAAAGACCTGCAGCGTTCCATGTCTGAGATGGGAGAAACTGTCCATATGTCAACAACAGCTGAGGTACTCCACAAATCTGGCGTATCTGGAAGAGTGGCAAGAAGGAAGCCATTTTTTAAAAAAAACCTGTGTAAAATCCTGCTTGGAATTTGCAAAAAGTCTTGAGGTAGACTCTGAAAAGATATGACAAAAGATTATGTGGTCCGATGAAACAAAAATTGAACTATTTGTCCTAAATGCAAAGCGTAATGTCTGGCGCAAACCCAACACAGCACATCACCCAGGTAATGGAAGCATGGCGGTGGCAGAATCATGCTATGGGGATGCTTTTCATAGGCAGGGACTGGGAATCTATTCAGGGTAGAGGGCAAAATGGATGGAGCTAAATACAGGCAAATCCTTGAGGAACACCTGCTTCAGTCTGCAAAAGACCTAAGACTGGGATGGAGATTTACCTTTCAGCATGACAATGACCCCAAACACACAGCTAAAGCGACACTGGAGTGGCTTAAAAACAAGAAAGTGAATGTCCTAGAGAGGCCCAGTCAAGGCCCAGACTTGAATCCGATTGAGAATCTGTGGCAAGTTTCCTATCCAACTTGACAGAGCTTGAACAATGTTGCCAAAAAGAATGGGCGAATATTGCATAATCCAGATGTGCAAACCTGGTAGAGACTTACCCCAAAAGACTCACAGCTGTAATTGCTGTCAAAGGTGGTTCTACCAAGTATTGACTCAGGGGGGTGAATACTTATCTAACCAAGACATTTCAGGTTTTTTTTTTTTTCATTAACTGTTGTTTCACAATAAAAATTCTCTTGCCTTTTCAAAGTGTTGAGTAGGTTGTGTAAATCAAAGGAAAAAAAAATCCCATTTACGTTGTAAAACAACAAATGATGAAAACGTCCAAGGAGGGTGAATATTTACTATAGGCACTGTAGCTTGTCTAAGCATGGGAATTTATTAAGGACTCTGATGCATCGTTAATTAATTAAATAGGTTTTATTTAACCCAAAATAAATTCTTCCGTCCCATGCAACAACGGTTCAACCTTGTTTACATTGCCATCTTGTGTGTCTGTCTCCAGTCTAGACAACAACAGCAAAGCAGGAAGTATGTCCTGTCAAATAATGCAGTAAGTAAACAACTTTACTTTTGAGACTAAGTCCCCCTAGCAAAAGCAACAAGGCTTATGCAGTATTACAAAAATAAGTTACCGATTCTCTTAAATTATACACATAAAACATAATAAATGCAGTTCATCTATTACCATAAACATGCGTTGCTGCTATACGTTGTTCAGCTTTATATTTTTGCTTACACTAGGATAAACAATTGATAAGTCTATTATTTTTATTATAGGTTTGTAGTTTGTTATTATTTTGTTTTTCTAATGCAGCCCTTGCTTTGTTAGAGAGAGGTACTGCGTAGCTGGTCTCTGGCCTGCAGTTACACACTTTGGATCACTCCTCAGCTCGGCTCAGACATAAGTTAACAAGAAAATCAATAGGCGACAAAATATTCTAACATTTGACCGAAGTACGCAGGCGTATTTTTATAGTTATGAAAAAACTAACCACGCATTCGCGAAGAAAAGCCAAATATCTTGTTCATTACTTGATCGATTTTGTTGGTTCCACAAAAAGGCACTCCTCTTTAACAAGTTCTACCAGCCTACAAAAGGAGGTATTCAAACTACTTTAAAACTACCAAACGTATTTTCACAATCTATACCAAAAAAAATTCTCAGTGACACGGACACCAAGCCTGCCAAATGGCGTCCCGATCGGTAACTCTGTCACTGTCACTCTTACTATAACGCCACTATCATGCCATTATATAATAGTTTTCCTACATATAATTATAATAATAATAAATTAATTAATCCAAATTCACATATTTATTATTATTACTTTTGCAAGGCTTTCGCCAGTAGTTGTCTATTTGAACCAATTTGTAGAAATAACAGTAATTGCAGTACATGTCATAGCAACAGATATATATCTAAAATACACGGTAATATATTGTCATCATGCTGTATATATGCTGAGGAGGCTTGTGCTGTCAGAGATTCTCTCCTTTCTTTTAAGTTGTGTTGCATTTACTGTTCTGTTAAATATTAATGACACAAACAAATAAAACACAATGAATATGTTCATTTGCAATTTTATTTGGTCAGTTCTGAGAGAGCATCAACAACTTGTTGGATGTTGTTGTGCTGTTTTGGGAGATCAAGCTGGCTCATGACATCCAGTTCACCAACTATATTTACTAACATGGAGGGCAGACACGTGTTGTCTTTGGACATAGCTGGGATCAAAGAAAGGACAGGAATTAATTCAGTTAGACATTTAGGCAGCTCACTTGCTCTTCGTGTTTAACTTTAGCGTAGTTTTTACAGCAAGGGTATTCTCAAGGGCTGCTTTAATACTATAACAAGGACATAACACAGTTCATGGAAACCCACAAGAGAGATACAACATAACAAGCCAGACACAGCAAAAAGCAATAATAAAAACAGCCGCCCACATTATCATTAAAGTGAGCTAAACCATAAAATTACCCCCTCAGCCACTACTTTCTGCCGCCTTGGAATCCACAGAAACAACTGACCTGCACCCTTGCAATATTTATAGATAAGGATAAACACGCTCATTAACATTTACACATGAAATGTGGGTTTCCATCCGAAATTGGTTGTGGATTTTCTCGTGTGTATTTACCCTATCCCACTCTTTGGCCGTTTATACGAGTAATTCTCCCAAACGTGCACGCGCATCGCCATTTCACGTGTAATTTGAGCCGCATGAAAACCCCATGATAGTTTCCCCTTGTGTTATTGTTTCCCCTTGTGTGTACCACCATCCTGTCCTGTCCTGTCTGAGGTAAATGTGATGTGTTTCCATATAGTCTGTGTGAGCAGTTTGGTGTGTTACCCTGTCTCTCCTGACTGTGTGTTGAATACACTAACCTCTGTTATGCTCTGCAGTTGTATGGGTTGGGTGAATAAAACCTGGCTGATTTAACTGTGTTGACTCGGTCATCAAATCTGTGTAGAATGGATGTATAGCAGTAATGTTATGCTATGTTAGAAAATATTATAATATAAATCTAAATATTATAAAAATATATGGAAACATGCTTTGAAATATGTTCCCTTATATTAAGTTTTATGGACATTTTGTATATTAAAATATATTTTTGACATGTCTTCTAAACATATTTCAAAGTATATGGAAGCATATGTTTCCCTATATGTTTTGTTAAATTTTCAAATATATTTATTGTATTTTTTATTTTTTTTTCCATATGTGTAGTGTACAATGAATTGCATCTTATTGCTAGAGGACAGAAAAGTCAATTCGATGACCAATCGTATTTTTTTTATTTGTAGTAGCTTCAGTATTTTTTATAAACTTGCTTATAAAATAACTTAACTAAACCCCTTGTACTGTATGCTTATTGTTTCCTATTTGGTCAGGCTACTTACAGATCTCAGTCAGAAAGGATTGCTTGCATGGCCTTCAGTTATATTAGAAAGTTGCACAAGATTACATTACAAACAGGTTACAAAAAAGGTTTTAGGTCAGTTGTAAGGCTTTTTATCATGAGAAGGCAATTTACTCATCCCTCAAAGTCGTACAATGTTTTAGATGCACTTTCTCTAGCGCTTGGTATGTGCGAAGTATGAGTATGCTACGTCATAAATAATGACTGTGGGGAGAGAGTGTTAACGTTCTAAGCTGCGTGGAAACCCAGACAATGGTGAATAACTGTTTTGTAGGCATGGGTGTTGCCATGGATGTGTTATCTATTTTTCTTTAAAAGCCCTCCTGACGAACCCTCATAGGAAGAGAATGCACTTCAGTGGACAAAATGTATTCAAAGCAAGAGGAACCTGTGCAGCAACTTCTTGGGCATGTTGTTGTACACATGCAAGCCTGAAGGAAAAAGACAGCCTGGCCCCACCTAGGTTACACTTGGCATTTGCTCTGTTCGATTTGAAATGAATCCATTAAAAGTAGAACTCTGCCATTGACTTTGATTAGTATATCCTGTAATATAGTATCCAGTGTTGTAAAGTTTTGATATACAAGGACTTTACATCAACTACCATGGTGCTTAATAATAAGAAACTGACATGATCAAAAACAACAAGAAAAATACATCTTCAGTATACATAAAAAAATTAAGTGAATATGCATAACGTCTAGCAGCAAAGCACAACTTTATGCTGTCACCTGATGACATATGCTGTATGTGGCCGTTGCTGTTAAACATAGGTTTTGATTTGTTGTGCTACACAGTATAATGCTGTTATTTGATTTAGAGCTTCATTTGGCTATAAAATAGGACTTGTCACAATTAACATTTGGGGAAAGACAGTAATTTAAATTAGCCAGCAATTTCAATTTAAAAACAATAAGGTTGTTCACACTATTCTTTGCTTTGCTAGTCTAAAAGGCCTGTTTCTGCTAATCCTGTCCAGACTTTATTTTAAAATAATGTAAAATTAAATAAAAAACATTTAAAAAAAGATTATTGATAAAATGAATGAACAAATAGTTATTGTTCAATAGTTTCAAAATATTTAATGACAATATTTTTCTATTCCTTTTTTTTTTAATTGGAATTTAGAATCCTATAATTGTGAGGCTCAAGTTTGTGTAAGGAAAGACCATTCATATATTTAAAAATAAAATTAGGAATAAATAGATACATTAACTAAAACAATAAATAAATGAAAAACTCCCTGACTAAATAGAAACACAACATTGGCTATGACTATGACTACTGGTATTTATTTATTTAGCAGGTGCCTTTTTCCAAGGCAACTTACAGACACTAGGGTGTGTGAACCAACCCCTGATACTGGTCCTTGGAGGCGAATCGCTCAATGTAGATGGAACTTGGTGGTCTGGTGCGCCGTAGGGGAGGACCACGAGTTAGGTAGTGTTGATAAGCAATTCTCGCAAACACGGGTGTCGTATACGATACAAGCTGTGGCTTTTAAGGATGGACAGTAGGAGTGCGACATAGTACAGACTAGGTGGGATGTAAGCGATTTTACAGGAATTTACGTTGTATTAGTATAATTTAGCTTATTTCATTGTGTATCTATTATTGTATGAAATGGACATTGGGTTCCCAGTTATGTTGGGACAGAGACAACGCATTGATCAAGTCACATGCAATAGCTGCAGGCACTTACAACAACATCTAACCCAAAAGACGTTGCTCAAGGAGGTTAAATGAGGGAGGTGGGATATGAACCAGGAACCTCCTGCTTACAGTCACATTACTTGAACCACCAGACCACACAGCCCCCTGTTTCATAATTTCTTAGACAAGAGGCAAATTCTATTTGAAATGAAGATTTACCTGCATCCCAAGCTGTCATGTCTGATCCCAGACATTGGTAAATGTCTTAAATCAAATAATCATATTAAATCGAAATAAAGTAAACAAGATTCATACTTTACCTTAACACAAGCATTTCTCTGTTGTTGTTCATATCTCATGAGTAAGCATTGAAGGTACCCTTATTTGACCTCCATGTGAACAGGGAACTATCTTAGTTTATACATAATTATATATGAACCACTGATGCTTATTATAAGGGAGTGCCAGTACAAATATTCAGACAAACATTTGTTCTATGTTTGTTTATGTTAAAAAATGTAGAAATGAATGTATCAAAATGATAACATGCAAAGGAAATTAATGCATTAAGTCACATCTGAAATGCATTTATAACATTCTGCTGTACAGAACCGTCTTTCCCTCCTTTAATTAGGTTCATCTTTTTATTGCTGCAATATGGAGACACAATGTTTAAAACATTTTTACATTTTGAAATAATATTCAAACAAGAAAAACTAATGTTCATTCCAACCTTATTTTAAAGTAGCAATAATGAGTTTATAATGTTAGTGATTTTCATCTTTCCAGCAAATTTAGAAACTTTTCAAGTGTTTTAAAATGTTGATTTATTACATTATTATAAATTATGCAAATATTGAAATACAAATTATATAATATAATTATTGATCTTATATACATGTAATACAGTATAACAAGTCTTATACATGTTTTTTGTTTAACTATTTCTTTTTAGTTTAACATTGTATTGCTTTCTATGTTATAGTCTTTGAATCAATAATTTGGTAATAAAAACAACACATGGTCTAGCCATGTAGAGACAAAGTGACTTTCCTTTTTGGGTAAGTCGTTTCATGTGAAGCATATGAAATGTGAAGAAATGCCATGTTATCAAAAGTATCCAGCCATTTAAAGTGGAGATATCAACAGATTGACTGCTGTAACTCTCTCCTTGCTGGTCATGATGAGGGCATATCAAGTTGCTTTTTAATTTTTTAATCAAATAAAAGTGATTAAATGTATTTATTAAGTTCTGACTCTACGTTATTGCTTTTGCCATCTATGACTGTCTGTCTGTGAGTTCAGTAAATTTGTTTAGTCACATGTACAAAACAAAAAGTAGCTAGGTGTGGTAGGAAGGGCAACTCTCAGCAAAACTGTTGTACTAAAATAACCATTGTGTTAAAGAACACTACAAAACATTATATCTAGCTTTACAAAATAAAGAACTACAAAACATTGAAAACATAAATTAAATCAGAATTCTAAGTTTTAAAATGATATTCTCTCTATGGAACAGTTTTGCTATATTTCCATGACTGTAGTGTTTAGTTTTCTTTTTTGTGATGACATGTGACTTTTTCAAAATGTTACCTTTGGCTGACATAAAGGAAAATTAAGCCCACATTCAACAAAAGATTGCACTTTATTAACACCTTTCACATAATAAAACATTCTAAGGCTCAGTTCAGAAGAAAGCAATTGCTTTTTTGATTTACATTATACTACAAAAATGTACTCTTCAAAACAGATTTTACAGAATACTGCTGTAGGAGTCTTGATAAAGTCTAACAACTGTTTTATCCTTTGCCAGTGTATTTTACAATTGAATTTAAGGTTTTGATTTTGATATACAAGGCTCTGAATAGCTTTTCTCCATTTTATCTGTATGAATTACTCCTTATATCCCTAACGTTAGATTACTTACCATAACCCTGATTCCCTAAAAGAGAAGACGACCATCAACAGCATTACGTATGGGATATGCACCCTATTGGTAGTTATTTTCTGAGCTCTCTATACCAGAGCTGCCGATAGGCCACTTCATGGGATGACACCCAGGAATTAAAATCATACTGAGTAAGCCATTTCTCTTTTTGCGACCTCACGGTTGGTGGTCGTCTTCTCATTGAAGGAACCAGTGTTACGGTAAGTAACCTAATGTTCCATTTCAATTCGAAGACAACCACCAACAACATTATGTATGGGAAATGTAAACCAGAGCAGTCGTGAGGGAAAAGGAAAAGCAGCATACAAAGGATGCATTAGAACCATATAACCCAAGGTTAGTGGTGCGAGCATGCAACCTCAAGGACCCTCGTGCCTATTGAAGGCAATGAAGGATTGACCACATTCAAGCAGTAGAACCTGTAGAAGTAGAAGCAGGAGAATGTATGTGGCATAGCCCAGCTAGCCTTAGTAAAGATATCGGACAGTGAGGCACCTCTGAAGAGGGCCCAATATGTAGCTAACCCTCTAATAGAGTGTGCAGGTACTCTCCTAGGTGGGGCTAAGCCAGCACTGTCATACGCTGCAGAGACTGTGTCCACAATCCAATGTGACAGTCACTGCTTTGAGAGGGGCTATCCTAGGGTCCATATGCCGTGACAGACAAAGAGCTGGTCAGTATGACGCAGAGCTGTTGTCATATCCATGTAACACCTCAATGCTGGCACTGGGCAGATGAAATTCAATCTCCTATCCTCCTCTGAAGCAAACAGAGGTGGGTGGAAAGACTACAGTTTCATAGACTGATTAATGAGGAAGGCTGTAATCACCTTGGGGAGGAAAGTAGAGTTTGTATGCTGTGACACCCTGCTGCTATCACCCCAAATATGCATAAAGGAGCTGTGCACCGACAGTGCCTGCAGCTCACTGACTCGCTTTGCAGAGGAGATAGCCCAGGGGAAGGCTGTCTTCATAGACAGATGCTTCAACTCTATGGAGTGTACAGGCTCAAACGGGGCCTTCGTGAAAGCCTCTAGTACAACATCAAGGTTCCATTCCGTAAAAACGGCCCTCCTAGGAGGGCGTAACCACTGAGCACCTTTGAGAAACCGGGTAGTCAAAAATGCGCAACTGGAAATACCGAATCTACGGGGGCATGGCACGAAGAGATAGACGCTAATTACACCTTCAATGTGGAAGGTGACCAGCCAGAATCAAACAGTTCTTGCAGAAACTGCAGGATAACCAGCATGGGGCAAGAAACTGGGTCTTCTAGTCAGTCACCAATTTTGGAAATACTTCCACTTATAGGCGTACAGCAACCCAGGGCTGTCCATCGGTCCCGTTCCTGGGACCCATAATTAGAACCTGCCAGGTTCCAGATGCCAGAGAGTGCCTCTCGTCTGACTGCGGAATCCAGGCGAAGCAGGATCTCCCAGGAATAACCTTGTATGAGCTGGCATAGGGTCAAGACCCAGATTCTCCAAGGCCACCGAGGGGCCTCTAGGAGAACAGTCGCTTTCTCTAACCGGACATTCTCCAAGAAGGCCAGTAGCAATGGTACTGGCGGGAATGCTTAAAGGAGCGACCTGGTCCACCCGTGGGCTAGGGCATTGACGCCGAGTGGACTGCCTAAGCGGTGGAGGGAATACCACAGGGGGCAATGCGTTGCCTCTGCTGAAGCGAAGAGATCGACCTGTGCCTTCCCAAACCGTTCCCAAATGCGCTCCATCACCTGCGGGTGGAGTTGCCACTCTGACAGGAGGTCCACTGCCCTGTTCACCACTCTGGGAAGATGTGTCGCCCATAGCGACAGCAGGTTTCGTTGCACCCAAATCAGGAGCCGGAAGGTGATGTGATGCAATCTCGGGGACTGGAGGCCTCCATGTTGGTTGACATACGCCACCATTGATGTGTTATTTGTTCAGACCAGCACATGTTTTCCATGCAACACTGGAACAAACTGCTGGAGAACCAGGAAAACAGCATGCAGCTCCAGCAAATTTATGTGAAGGGCTATCCAACGGCCCAACCTCTGCCTGTGAGTGGTTAAATTGAATAGAGGTTGATTTGCTATTTGATTAGTTTCTACACAGTTTTGTGTAGTTGTGTGATCCGATTGAAGTGCATTGAAACTATTGTATTGCTTAGGTATTCTCTTTAGCACAGTTTAGCAGCTGTTAACCAGTTCCCTTGCAAAGTGAGGGTGCGAGGAGAGGCTGTTGGGGAAAATCCAAACTCTGGAAGACACCAACTACTAGACAGGTCTTTACCCTCCCCCCACTGCTCCTGCTCCTATTACTACTGTACCCATCTGTCTCACCTGTCCTGCTATGACTGTCTCACTCCCATCCTCTGTCCTCCCTCCACCGCTGCTCCCCTAACCCCTCTAACCTCATCCTTCTGTCTCTCTCCCCCTCCAACTCTCTCCACTCTCATACTCTCTCTGGTGCCCTCTGGAACTGTCACGCTTCTGCTAACATCTCTGCCTTTGCCTCCCACCTCTCCCTCGATTTCCTTGCTCTCACTGAAACCTGGATCTCTCCTGATAACACTATTATTCCTGCTGCCCTGTCCTCTCTCCGCGTCCTGTTCCATACGCTGCATCTCACTGGACGGGGAGGTGGGACTGGTCTTCTCCTCTCTCTCTCCTTACTCTTTTCTGACCCCTCCTCTCTCTCTCTCTGTTAACACCTTTGAATTTCACGCCATCCAACTAACCTCTCCCTGTCAACCGCTAATTGTACTGTACCGTCCCTCACTTTCTCGATGAACTTGACTATCTCCTCTCCTCCCTCCCCTCTCTGTCTACCCCCAACTGACCAGTTGGGTGATTTCAATATCCATCTCTCCAACCCCATCTACTCTGCCGGCTTCCTTCCTCTCCTTCACTCCTTTAACTTCTCTCTCTCTCCATCCCCTCCTACCTAACTGGACCTCCCCTTCTCGAAGGCCTGCTGCCAACCCTCTCTGTCACCCCTCTGGAGCTCTCTGATCATTATTTCATCTCTTTTTCTATGTCTCTCCCCTCTCACTCTACTCCACCTACACCCAGTCACCTCCTGTGTAAACTATGCTCTCTCCCCCTCTGTCCTTGCCTCCACTGTTCTCTCTAACCGCGCTCTTATCGACTCCCAACTCTCTGTAGACACTGCTACCTCCACCCTCTACTCCTCCCTCACCTCCACCCTCGACTCCCTCTGTCCCCTCACCTTCCGACCTGCCCACCCCTTCCTCACCAACTTCTCCACACAACTCATGTACAGGCCCTGGTACTCTCCCGCCTAGACTACTGCAACTCCCTCCTGGCTGGCCTCTCTGTGTCTGCCACCCATCCGCTCCAGCTCATCCAGAACTCCACTGCTCACCTGGTGTTCTCTCTGCCTTGCTTCTCCCAAGCTACTCTACTGCTCTGCTCACTCCCTGGCTCCTGACCACCACTCACATCCAGTTCAAGACTCTTGTACTCGCCTACCGATGCCTTGACCAGACTATACCCAGATACCTCCAGACTCTCATCTCTCCGTACACCCCCACCCGAACTGTCCACTCTGCCTGCACTAGAAGACTGGCTTTACCTCCTCTATGCTCCATTGCCTCCAGAGCCCAATCCAGCTCCTTCTCCACCCTTGCCCCGCAGTAGTGGAACAACCTTCCTACGGATGTCAGGACTGCCCAGTCCCTGACCACCTTCCACTGCCTCCTCAAGACATCTATTCAGACAACACCTGTAAAACTCAACTCTCCCTCGGGACAATATAGCACTCTCCCTTTAATGTACTTTAACTTGCATGCCCTATTTTACTGTATTTAATCCTGCACTTAACCCAATCTGTAGTACTTTGTATTTCACTTGCACTCGTATCTAACACTAATGTCACTGTCAACACTGTTATCTGCTCTTGAATTGCCCTGAAATCAAATTGTACTGTGTTTCGTATTTGCTCTTATTAGGACTGAAGTCACTGTATTTTGTGTCTTGTGTATTTTTTGTATGCAACTATAAGTCGCCCTGTCTGCTAAGAAGTAATAGATTGGCTTTGTGTTCTTGCTCTGCTGCACTTGTTACAGAGATGAGACTGATCTCTCCATAGCAGACATTTTATGCCACTGGTCACAGGAAAATTGGCAAACTACATTTAGAATCAGGCCTCAGAGTATATAAGATTCCTAATTGGAAATGTGGAAAAAAAATAGAATCAAACACAAATTGTATCAATTGTCTGGTTCCCCAAATGTGATAGGTGTAATAGAATGCACACATGTCACAATATCCCCAGATTCAAGGAATGAAATTGCTTTCCAAAAGAGAACTGTATTATCACTGTTGTAGTTGCCAAGTACCCTGGCTCATGTCATGACTCATTTATTCTGGAGAACAGTGCCTTGTTCAGAACATTCAAACAGGGGCTTCTAAGTGGGGGCTTACTAATTTTAGAATATATTAAATACATAATTAACATATGGCCATTCTAAAACAGGGAATACATTGATATATTAAAATAAAGTAAAGATTTATATTATTATTTATTATTATTATTATTATTATTATTATTATTATTATTATTATTAGTCATTTAGCAGACGTTTTTATCCAAAGCGACTTACAGAGACTAGAGAGTTAACTATGCATCACAACTGACTTTATTAACTTTAGTCTGTGAAAAAATATTTGTATCAGTGCAAAAGTACGGTAGCTGTCAAAAAAAATTAACAGTTAAATAGTAAACAGTTTACAAAATTGTTTGTTTAAGTAAAAACCATCCGAATCATATTACACATACTAATTAATGCTTACTAACACTTGAAGTATTAAAAAAAAAAAAAAAAAAAAAAAAAAACTTATACTTAATTTGAACTTAGTAAATGAATTAAAATTATTATATTATTAATATAAATAATAATAATAATAATAATAATAATAATAATAATACATTTCCTGTTGTTTTGCACTTGACTTTTAACTCATAGGAAATCCAAAAAGTTATAATCGAACGTGTGTCCAAAAGCAAATGTCATAGCCTATTTTTAAAGACTTCTTCCTGATTATATTGTAAAATACAAGTGCCCTTATCTGTAACCAGAAAATACTGTGTTTTTTTAAATGTATATTAAATAAAGCGCTCCAGGTTTGGGTCTGGGAGTAATAACCAATAATAAGTTGTTTTCCTGAACATTAACCCTCTATGTCAAGGCAGTAAAGCAGTGCATCTACAGTACTTGTTAGAAATCTCCAGAAGTACCTGAAAGTGAGAAGTTTAAACACAGCTTGTTAATTGCAAGATGACATCTTACAAAATGTGTTATATGTCATCTATTTTTTTTTTTTTTTACTATTAGAGCTGAAAACCAAAGCTATAACTTAATTTGTTATTCACACTTCCTAAATACTGCACAATAAAAAAAGTATTTTTGGCTAAAGCCTTGTGTCATCTTTTTCCGCCTGAACTGTATATCCCTGATCAATCAAACAGTGCTGACATTGGAAGCAAGTCACAATCAGTGCACCAGATAAGGTTTTTGGTCTGGGTGTAAAATGTATTTTCAGGGGTTAAAATGCAACATTACATTGACATCAAGTTACATCTTTAACGGTAATGTAGGAGGTGTGGTTCAGTGGTTAAAGAACAGCGCTTGTAACCAGGAGGACCTGGTTCAAATCCTGGCTCAGCTACTGACTCATTGTGTGACTCTGAGCAAGTCACTTAACCTCCTTGTGCTCTGCCTTTCAGATGAGATGTTATTGTAAGTGATTCATAGTTCACACACCCTAGTCTCTGTAAGTCGCCTTGCTAAAGGCATCTGCTAAATAATAAGAGCAATAATAGTGGGATAGGTATTAAAAAAGAGCCCTCCATTTTAACTGCAATGTGACTTTGAACTACTGTACAACCATGTTTGTGTTCTACAAGGTTTTTTATCAGCTCAGCACATTAGTTTGAGGTATCACACTGACTGCAAATTAATTAGGTTACTTATATTTTAACGTTAAATTAAACTCAGTGAACATGTTAAAACTTCAATATAAAGCCATACAGATAAATAAAATAAGGACATGCATTAATAAGTTGTAAAACAGACAAGGAGGCTGTGCAGCAAAATTGCTATATGTATTTCAGATTTTTTAATGGCAGCTCTTCAGCATGCAGCTTATCTGGACCGCTGACTGCATCTCTGTGTTTGTGAGTCAGTGGTAACAGTACATATAGTGAATTATGGGTCACGATCCCATCAGGTGTGATAGGCTTCATCATAAACAATGAGGTGATAATCGCTGATTATTGTTGGATGCAAAAAATAAATACAAAAAAGGAAGTATTATGAATGAAGTCCTTTTTCACAGCCTTTGGACATTTCTATGTACATGTGGCAAAGTGGCTGCTGATAGTGAACAGGTGCAAAGGTGATGCAGTGCAGGAATAATCACAGACTGAGAATTGTAATCTGGTTTGTGAAATGGAAGTTTATTTTGTAAATCCAGGTCTGTCTGATTGCAGCCCAAATAATAAACCCACGTGATCTGCCGCACAATAATACTTGCCACGGTCACCAGTCCAGGTGCGAGCAGTAGTGCTCGTGGTGGGTGATAACAATTAATTTATAGTGACTGTGGTGCAGTGTTGATCTACTTTTATCACATTTTATTTTAGTTCTAGTTGGATCAAACTGAGTGCTAAGGGTAATTCAATGTTCTTGTTTTCTTCCCATGAATTAATTGGATTATGTGGTGATATTAATTACCACCATAATTATATCTATTTAAGACGTTACACCCTTTTAATATATACTTTTGTATTATAGGTGAAGACAGCTTAATACCAGTGATTACATGTGGGATAGAGACTTAACATAAAAAGGGTTTGGTTAGAGGATGCTGGAATACACACCTTGTTTTTTAGCATTCACATTTTGCCAGCTATTGCTCCAGAGTCCAGATTGCTCTTTAATGTATTATATTTTGTACATACTGCATTGGGATGCTGTTATGGCTAGAATAAAAGCTATAATATAGAAACTAGAAAATTAGAGAGCAATACTCTCAGCTCAGCCACTGATTCACTGTTTGATTGCAGGCAATATAACGGCAGGAAGGAAGAAAACATTGTCTCTGCTAAACTACATTAAATTTGAACAATAAAACATACAGAAAATGGTATAAAATTTATTATATTTATTATTATAGATGATTATTATTATATTATTATTATGATATATTATTATTATTATTATAAAGAAGGATACTGAATAACATGACCTGGATATTGACCCGGAGCAACACTCGTCAAATTTCAATATATGAGCTACAACCTCTTTGTGTGTCTGTCCTTCCAGTTATAAAACCATGACCAAGAAACTGAGATATTGCTATTCAGTAAACAAAAAAGAAACAGAGTGACCCTTTCAGATTTTAAAATTTTGCTTGAAGTTGGACCCTTTTAAAAAAGAAAAGGAAACTACTCATGCTTACTCCTTAGTTACTTAGAAAACACAAAAAATGAAAATTATTTAAAAGTAAAACAGCTAAATAAATAAATAACAATACAAAGTAAATACATACCTGCATATAGCTCTGTCATTAGAATAGACAATCTTGAAGAAAGTACCAAACATAATTTGCAACTATGGGGATGTTAATTGAAAGATGTTGTAGTGTTTTTTGGATTGAAGAACAAATATTATATTAATATATTATATATAAGTATATATATATTGCTCTATATAGCCAATAGGTTATATATATAAATTTAAGGCGATCATATAATATATATATGATATATATAATGATCGCTTGCGAGATAATTTTTTAATAGACCATGTGGTATTTCTTACATCCACTCGGGGAAAAGTGTTGAAATTTAAGGCAAGAACGTCAAAAATAATGGATACTATATGTTACAAATCAGAATAAGGATCTGAGAACTGTACAAAAAAGGAGCAAAATGATGAGATGAGTTTCAGGTGGGACTGTTTAACACAGCGTACTGCATACATTCTGCCATGAATGCCGCGTGTACATTATTGATATTGGCAGTTGCTGTCTCAAACAAATAGTGATCTATGAATAAAGCTTTTTACTTCAAACTATAATGTGCAGAATTTTATCAAAAATAAGAAATTGAATGTTTAAGTAACACAATTTAATAGCATTTTGTTGTTTTGTTTTGGGTTTTTTTTTTTGACCAAAAAAAAGCCATAAGAGTCCCTTTGTAGTTTTATCTGTGGGCTTGAGATGTTCCAAAGGGTTGTTTTCACACTGTTGTCATGCTATTAGCTTATTGTACAAAGGACAAATTCAAGATTACAATTTGGAGAATTGTAGAATCCCTTTAGGGGTAATTTATTGCTTGACATTTTTCCTGCAAACTTCACTGTTGCACAGAAACCATGGCCACAATTGTTTATTCAGCATTATGCTAATGAGATACAAGGCATTTGGGGTTTTGTTTGGTTCATTTCACACAATTACACCAAGGCATCAAGTCAAGAGGAGCGACAATAGCTTTTCCCTCAAAAAATAAATTGAGACAACACTGCATCTTTCACAATTGTAAAATTCAAATATATTATGCCTTATAAGTACAAAATGTGCACTTATCAATATTTAATCATAGATTAAGGTAGGCTAACAACACTGATAAACTAATAACTAATCTGTGTACATACATGTATACTATTGGAAATTATTTCGGCAAATGCAGAATAAATCCAAACTGGCATCATGCTCAAATATTGAACATGTGCAATTTGTTCCTGTAACATCAAAGGTGTGCAGTCATCCCTTTCCAGTTACTACTGTTCCATTCAACTTTACAGAAATTATAAACAGTTCAATATGAGGAGGAAATGTGTTGCTATGTGCTGTATGCCATGTTTAGAATTGCTCTGTAACGACTACCTTAGCATTTACATTTTAATATTCAATTTTGTACCTGTGTAATATCTTATTTGAGTTTTGTATAAATTACCACATATTATTATTATTACACCGTGTAACATTTTATTATTTTATTTTTTTTGGTTCCTGGGTATTAAGTGTTATTTCCTAATTGCTTATGCCTCAAAAGTATAGAAAATGGCTATTATTCCCCACAAACTTTGCTTTTGTGACCAGGACAGTGATATTTTGAAATTTACCTATTTTCCAGAACATTCCAGATAGATTCAGTGCTGAGTAAACTTGGAGTAACTTCTAGAACTTTCTAGAACTTCCCAGTAATATAAATAGTAGTATAAATACAGGGGCCTTAAGCCCACCAGTTCAGTTTAGTTCCAGCTGCCTAAGTGGATACATATCTGCATTTTTCTGATATGGCATCAAGAGGCTGCAAGCATCCAGCAGATGCATTTTGCTATGTCTGCGGCCAATTTATCAAGACAAGAGCGAAAAAGTACTCCGTGGAAGCATCTGCTAAGATGTGTGAGGCCTACAAGGCATATTTCGGCATGCCTGTCGGGGATCAAGACAAACCCTGGGCACCTCATTTCACCTGCGAGCACTGCAAAAAAAACTCTGGAAGGTAAGGTGGACAATTATTGCTTAGAATTTTATGTTATAAAATTTGTTAACATTTTTAAAATTGTAAAAGTTTTTAATTTTAAAATGTTTTACAATTTTTAATGTTATTGAAAAATATATCATATATGAAAAATGATGTGAGAATCTCTTACACATTAGTCATGGGTGAAATAAATGTATTTTTGTAGGATGGTACAGAGGGGAAAAGAGAGCCATGAAGTTCACTATCCCAAAAATTTGGCGGGAACCCACTGACCACTCAAGCAACTGCTACTTCTGCATGGTGGACCCTTCCAAACGTCGGACTGGCAAGAATGCACCTGCTATCACGTATCCAGACCTTCCTTCATCCATCGCCCCGGTGCCACACTGCCATGAGCTCCCCATACCCACTCCTCCGGAGAGAGAGCAGCCGTCTTTAGAAGAGAGCAGCAAGTCAGAGAGCGAGGAAGACATTGTAGATCCAGATGACAATTTCAGAGGTGGAGCTGAGGAGAGAAACCCATACTACCCCAACCAAAAAGACCTCAACGACTTGATTAGAGATCTTGGTCTCACCAAGTCCAATGCCGAGCTTTTGACGTCTAGGCTCAAGCAATAGAACTTGTTGGATGAAAGTGTGCAAGTTGCAGATCAGAGGAAGCATCACCAACCTTTTTCCAGCTTCTTCACCCGTCAAGATGGGCTCTGCTTCTGCCACAATGTGACCAGTCAGTTCGAGGCAATCAGAATCACCTGTAACCAGAATGAGTGGCACCTCTTCATTGACAGCTCATCCAGGAGCCTCAAAGCCGTGCTGCTCCATAATGGTAACAAGTACCCGTCTCTTCCCCTGGTTCACTTGGTGCACCTCAAAGAGGATTACAACAGCATCAAGACCTTGCTGGACGCCTTGAAGTATGATGAGTACGGCTGGGAGGTCATAGGAGACTTCAAAATGGTAGCATTCCTGATGGGTCTCCAAGGTTCTCTTTTACCAAGTTTCCCTGCTATCTTTGCCTTTGGGACAGCAGGGACAGCAAGGCGCACTACCACAGGCGGGACTGGCCACAGGTGACAGATTTCTCTGTGGGGAGGAACAACGTCAAGTGGGAGCCACTGGTGGACCCCCGGAAGGTGCTGATGCCACCACTGCACATCAAATTGGGCCTTATGAAACAATTTGTCAGAGCTCTAGATAAGGAGTCGGCAGCCTTCAAGTACCTTCAAGACTTCTTTCCTAAGTTGTCTGAGGCAAAGGTCAAAGCCGGTGTCTTCGTCAGACCACAGATAAAGAAGATCCTGGAGTGTAATGAATTCCCCAAGAAGCTCACTAGTAAGGAGAAAGCGGCTTGGAACAGCTTTGTCACAGTGGTTCAGGGCTTCCTGGGCAATCATAAGGCTGAAAACTATGTGGAGCTGGTTGAGACTCTGGTGAAGAACTACGGCACAATGGGCTGTAGGATGTCCCTCAAAGTCCATATCCTTGATGCTCATCTTGATAAATTCAAGGAGAACATGGGAGCGTACTCGGAGGAGCAAGGCGAGCGCTTCCACCAGGATATACTGGACTTTGAACGTCGCTACCAAGGACAGTATAATGAGAACATGATGGGAGACTACATTTGGGGGCTGATTCATGGAAGTGATTTACAGTATAATCGGAAATCTCGAAAAACTACTCACTTCTAAATCTTTTGTAGTCATTTTTGTAATACTTTAGTATAAATACATGTCAATTTGGATTCATATATTGTTTTTTTCTGACTTTATGTGAACGAAAAGACACAAATTCACCTGTTTTCTCATTGGAAATAGGTAAATTTCAAAATATCACTGTCCTGGTCACAAAAGCAAAGTTTGTGGGGAATAATAGCCATTTTCTTTACTTTTGAGGCATAAGCAATTAGGAAATAACACTTACTACCCAGGAACAAAAATTGTGTTACAGTGTTATCAATAGCAAACTAATAAATCGTGGTCACCCTTTTATCTTTTTGAACATCCCTGTTGTACTGGCATCGCTTTGGTGCTTGTTGCACAGAGTACATGTTGAATAGAGAAGGGAAGTTTAGGTACTCTTGACCGTGCTAACAAAAACCAATGCAAAGATTTTTATAGTTGCAAAATGAAGAAATGAAATGAGAAAAACAAACAATAATATTTGCAATCATTAAATCATTTTGAAAATAAATTCGTCTTCCAGATGCACATTGTATAAACATGTTTAAACAGAAGTTCTACCTGCCTGACCCATGTTCCCAAGGTAGGGTGTAACAACTCCCTATTTATAAATTACATTGCATTAGTAATATGCTATGTTCAGTGTGTCATCTAGGCCTTGGCATGAATATTCTCAAAAAAGGATTAACATTAATAGTGTTAGAAAGAGCTGAATGACTCTAATGTGATTAAAGATTAACCCCTTTTAAACTACCTTACATTTTATTCCTGCTGAAATTCTTCATTAAAATAGAATATTAATTGTCCATGTTTGCCTTTTGAATGCTCTCTTGTGATGTGCTGTAAATAAAGTTTGTTTGAGAAATTTAAAAACATCTTCACTGCCCATTATCTCTGTTCTGGACTTTACTGGTAAGCAGGCTCCGATACAGCCTAATATGATGTATGTCCTCCAGTGTCAATAGAGAAGAGATGTACATCTTATCAAATTGCCATCAATCTCTGAAATGCAATTACAAAACTAAAATGACACCAGGAAGAAGCTGATAACAAAGCAAAGCAAGCAGAGTGAAATGAGAAAACAAAGAATAAGTTTTAAGGATGCAATTTCTGCCTACTGTATAACAGAATATATTTAGTGAAATTTCAGACTGGACTTGACTAGACTGGTTTGAACTATTTTGATAATTAGTTATCAGGAAGAAGCAGCAATCTCATCTAAATAAATATCTGCATATTCCAAAATTTGCAACAAAAGGTGTTCAAAAGAAGA
Source organism: Polyodon spathula (assembly GCF_017654505.1). Taxonomy (NCBI): domain Eukaryota; kingdom Metazoa; phylum Chordata; class Actinopteri; order Acipenseriformes; family Polyodontidae; genus Polyodon; species Polyodon spathula. The sequence goes on along the minus strand of NC_054537.1, from coordinate 31,982,748 downwards.
AAGGGTGACCATGATGTATTATATTGCTATTGATAATAATAATAATAATAATAATAATAATAATAATAATAATAATAATCAATACACCATTTGAAGATGTTTTGTGTAACTTATACAATAATTTACAACTGTCATGTTTTTAAACAGGTACAATCCTAAATGTAATGCTATTAAACCCCCCCCTGTACTGTCTAAGTTTAAGGCAGTCTTTAAAGAACAATTCTAAACATGGCATACAGTACATAGCAACACATTTCACCCTGATACTGAACTGTTTATAATTTCTGTAAAGTTGGATGGAATAGTTCTAACTGGAAAGGGACGATGGTACAACTTTGCTGTTACAGGAACATATTGTGTATGTTCAATATTTGAGCATGATCCCACTTATTCTGCATTCTAATTAGAAATGAGTGCTGAGGACTATTTAGCAAATCAGAATGCCCATTTCACCTGTATGACATAACACACCATAAACAAATCCCATTCACAACAGAATATCTTGAAATCCCCATCAACTAAGTCAGTTAACCCTATGCCGCCTACTGGGAATGACCATATTTGTGCATGAATATATGACAACTTTGTGTTAGTGCTTGTAGTTTGGTAACCATAAATCATTGCACACATCAATTGAAGAAACATAGAAAATAGGAATATTGCATTAATGCTTTATGTTTTAAATACTTGAAAACATCATTCCATCATAAGTAATTTAAGGTTTAAAGATAACACATTAAAAAATATATACATCAGACTAGAATTAGAACTGTGTAGACATGCTTGAGTTTAACAATAAAAACCATATCTCAAAGTTTAAAGGCAGTCCTGAAGGATCCAGGGCCTCCCGTCCAAACAATAAGTAGTATGTACTGTATTTAGTTGTTAGTTGTTTATCAGTTCTCCATCCAAACAGCACAGCATCTAAATACATGTCCCAACTGGTAGGCTTGCTTCCCACCAGTTTTCTCAGTGCTCTATGGATTTTACAATAAAAACATTAAAGTATTTAAAAAGTTGAAAAATAATAATAGGTAGGTTCTGTGTGCTGGACATTACCAGGGTTACAATTGTGAAACAAGTTCAGCCTTTTAAAGATGCTATTACAGACAGGTAAACTCAGATTTCTGTTAACAGTCTCATGCAAAATGCATGAACACTATTTTATGCTTTTACAGATTGAACCAAACTTAAGTATTGTCCCATTCATTTTCTCCATTTGTTTGTGGGTGGTAGAGTGATTACAGACTTATTTTGATATCCTGTAATGTGCATAATAAGGAGTTTGACAACAAATGGAAGAAACAGATATAAATTTTAGTAAATCATGTTGACTATTAATCTTTCATAGAGATTTAAAATAATAAAAATTAAAAAAAAACTCATTACTAAATTATCTCCCCTGGTCTGTCAATATGCTCTTTGGTGCCCCAAATCTATAAAAGATTTTGGCTATACAGTCTGTCACCTCTTCAGCAGATTTTGTTTTCAGGAGAAAAGCTTTGACCCATTTTGTGTAATAATCCATGACTATACATATGTATTCATGGCATCTTTCAGTTTTGGACAGTTTTCCAATTAAGACTATACCTACCAGCTCCCATGGCTCATTTACCTAAAAACAAACTGGTTTATCTGTAAAATAAATCTAGTATTTTGATGTACTAATAATGAAGTGAAATTCAAACAAAAGCATACCTGTATTGCTTTACATGTTCTTGGTGCTTTACTGTTACCCTCTTGCCACTGAGGACATTGGGATACCTAAAATTTAAAATGATAAACTACAAGTTGAAAATATACTTTTGGTTATAGTCTGTAAGTAAAATTTTAGCATGTATAACTGTATCAGAATGTCAAGCACAAGCCACACCCATTTTCCAATGTCAGAGGTCATATTGGGCCAATAATGTCTTCCAGAAATAGCACATATGGTTTTAACCCTTTGACTAGTATGAATGTGCTAGTACGTTTGCTGCTCTCTGGTTCCAAGGGAGTACGAACATGCTAGTGCATTCTGCAACTTTAAACTTGAATTACTGAGCCTACAAAATCCCTGATCACATGATATTATAACATAAGTTTTCTGTAATACCTTTTATTGGTTTCTTGCACCCTCTGCAAAGATATTAGAACATAAGAAAGTTTACAAAGGAGAGGAGGCCATTAGGCCCATCTTGCTCGTTTGGTTGTTAGTAGCTTATTGATCCCAGAATCTCATCAAGCAGCTTCTTGAAGGATCCCAGGGTGTCAGCTTCAACAACATTACTGGGGAGTTGATTCCAGACCCTCACAATTCTCTGTGTAAAAAAGTGCCTCCTATTTTCTGTTCTGAATGCCCCTTTGTCTAACCTCCATTTGTGACCCCTGGTCTTTGTTTCTTTTTTCAGGCTGAAAAAGTCCCTTGGGTCGACACTATCAATACCTTTTAGAATTTTGAATGCTTGAATTAGGTCGCCACGTAGTCTTCTTTGTTCAAGACTGAACAGATTCTGTCTGCATATGACATGCCTTTTAAGCCCGAAATAATTCTGGTCGCTCTTCTTTGCACTCTTTCTAGAGCAGCAATATCTTTTTTATAGCGAGGTGACCAGAACTACACACAATATTCAAGATGAGGTCTTATTAGTGCATTGTACAGTTTTAACATTACTTCCCTTGATTTAAATTCAACACTTTTCACAATGTATCCGAGCATCTTGTTAGCCTTTTTTATGGCTTCCCCACATTGTCTAGATGAAGACATTTCTGAGTCAACAAAAACTCCTAGGTGTTTTTCATAGATTCCTTCTCCAATTTCAGTATCTCCCATATGATATTTATAATGTACATTTTTATTTCCTGCGTGCAGTACCTTACACTTTTCTCTATTAAATGTCATTTGCCATGTGTCTGCCCAGTTCTGAATCTTGTCTAGATCATTTTGAATGACCTTTGCTGCTACAATAGTGTTTGCCACTCCTCCTACTTTTGTTTCGTCTGCAAATTTAACAAGTTTGCTTACTATACGAGAATCTAAATCATTAATGTAGATTAGGAATAGCAGAGGACCTAATACTGATCCCTGTGGTACACCACTGGTTACCACACTCCATTCTGAGGTTTTTCCTCTAATCAGTGCTTTCTGTTTTCTACATGTTAACCACTCCATAATCCATGTACATGTGTTTCCCTGAATTCCAACTGCGTTCAGTTTGAGAATTAATGTTTTGTGCGGGACTTTGTCAAAAGCGTTCTGGAAATCTAAATAAACCATGTCATATGCTTTGCAATTATCCATTATCGATGTTGCATTCTCAAAAAAATCAAGCAAGTTAGTTAGACACGATCTCCCTTTCCTAAAACCATGTTGACTGTCTCCCAGGACCCTGTTACCATATAGGTAATTTTCCATTTTGGATCTTATTATAGTTTCCATAAGTTTGCATATAATAGAAGTCAGGCTTACTGGTCTGTAGTTACCTGGTTCAGTTTTGTTTCCCTTTTTGTGGATCGGTATTACGTTTGCAATTTTCCAGTCTTATTTTCCAGGTTTATAAATTACTTCTTTCATTTCTTTGAGTACTACTGGGAGGATCTCATCCGGCCCAGGGGATTTGTTTATTTTAAGAGCTCCTAGTCCCTTTAACACTTCTGCCTCAGTTATGCTAAAGTTATTTAAAACTGGATAGGAACTGGATGACATGTGGGGCATGTTGTCAGTATCTTCCTTTGTAAAAACTTGTGAAAAGTAATCATTTAACATATTTGCTATTTTTTTTCTTCCTCTACGATTTTGCCATTTGTATCTCTTAAACATTTAATCTCCTCTTTGAATGTTCTCTTGCTGTTGTAATATTGGAAAAACATTTTGGAATTGGTTTTAGCTCCCTTAGCAATGTTCATTTCTATTTCTCTCTTGGCCTTTCTAACTTCCTTTTTGACTTGCGTTTGCAGTTCTGTGTACTCTTTCTGCGTACTTTCTTTTTGGTCCTTTTTAATGCTCTGTAAAGTGCCTTTTTTCGCTGATATTTTTTTTTAATTGATCTATTAAACCATTTTGGCAATTTAGTTTTACATTTAGATTTGTCTACTTTAGGGATGTAATTGTTTTGCGCCTCTAGTACTACATTTTTGAAGAACAACCATCCTTCTTCTGTGGGTGTTTTCTCTATTTTACTCCAGTCTACTTCTGTTCGTCTCTGTTTCATACCTTCATAGTTTGCTTTTCTAAAATTGTAAACCTTAGCTTTAGTCATTACTTTTGGGGTTTTAAAAAACACTTCAAATGAGACCATGTTGTGGTCTGAGTTTGCCAGTGGTTCTCTGACCTATGTTTTAGTTATTCTGTCTTCGTAAGACTAAATCAAGGCATGCCTCCCCTCTAGTTGGTGCCTTGACAAATTGTGTTAGGAAGCAGTCATTTGTCATTTCCACCATTTCAATTTCATCCTTCGTGCTACCCACCAGGTTTTCCCATTTTATATGGGGGAAGTTGAAATCCCCCATTAGTATGGCTTCTCCTTTGCTACACGCATTTCTAATGTCATTGCATAACAGATTATTTTGCTCACCGTCTGAATCTGGTGGTCTATAGCATGCTCCTGTTATTATGCCCTTTGAATTTTTGTCTGTTATTCTGACCCATATTGATTCAGCCTTATTTTCTTTGTCCAGGTTTAACACCTGGGCTTCAAGACTGTTTCTTATGTATAGCGCTACCCCTCCTCCTCTTCTGTCCTGTCTGTCTTTCTATACAGTGTATACCCACAAATATTATATTCGTCCCCATCACTCTCAGACAACCAAGTTTCTGTAACACCTATCACATCATAGTTACTTGTTACTGAAGTAGCTTCAAGTTCTAGAATTTTGTTTCTGATGCTTCTAGCATTTAGATAAATACATTTAATGGTTGTCTTACCTGAGTTGTTGTTCTTGTTTTGATGCGGTCTCCCTTCTGTTTTTTTGTTGATTTCTCTCCCCTTCCTTTCTAGTTTAAATGCTTCTGAACCTGCTCGAGGATTTTTTCTCAAGTAGACTGGTTCCTTTGTTATTTAAGTGCAGTCCATCCTGTCTATACAGATAGTCCTCGTTGTAGAATTACATATTGACTGAATTACATATAATTATCCCAGTCACAAAGATGTCAACAGTGTTTGTAAGCCGGCGAAAATCTCCCAGTGAGAAAGAAGTATTAGTAATAATACTTAATTCAGATTCCAAATTAAATTCAAATAAGCGTAGGCCTATTCCCATGCCCAACTGACGAGTGTGGAAACATGCACTCACCTCTTCCTTCTGTTCCTTTAATACGGTCCTATTAGTTTATGGTAATGCATCAGTAATTACAAATATGTGATGCAAATATATTCTAGGTGGACATTCAATAGCGCAATCAAATTTGAATTGGGAGAAAACCCTAAATCGTCTGAATATACCAATATCTGCACGATAATTGCGATGCGCTGGTTCCAATAACAGTGCACCGCTGACTCGAATAGTGTCGGAGTGACAGTCCACTCAACATCACATAGAGACTTTGGTACCATGTGCAGTACAATTGCTTAATGTTTAGGGTTTTCTGATTAACTGCTTGTCCGTGTTGTTACGATATTTGCATCAACTGCGATGCAGTGTTGAACATACAATAATACAGAACCCCAACCACCACCCCATCCGCACACACTGGATGGGC